>NW_006921625.1:11143155-11145528 GCF_000298275.1 Orycteropus afer afer | reverse complement strand
GTCAATGACATGAGACAAAGTATATGTGAACTGCTGTATGAAAAGTGAATTTACTCTGTAAATCTTCACCCAAATCCTAATAAAAAGAAAAAAAATGTCTAGTAATAAAAATAAATATGCCATTTTAAGGTAAAAAAGCAAAACACATACAAATGATGCTGCTGTCTAATTTAAGGTGGAAACTGCTAACTGGCTAAAACGCGCAGGTCAAATACTGTGGGCAAGGCGAGCAGGGAAACGGCATAGACTCTGTGTCCTTAACCTGAAAACAGATGCTGTTTTCCTCATCATCATATTCCAGGCAGAAATGCAGATGCATCAACAGCCACTTGGACCCTGGGACTGGACTTAACAAAGAGCCGATAACCACAAACACCCCTCAACACACATTTACTCAATCAGCCCTGTGTGACAGGCACTAGACTGCTGGTAGTAAAAAGGTGAAGAAAGGCATTCCTCTAGATAATTCACTCTCTAGTGGGATTGACTGCCCTGTACCAAGATGAAGTACACGTCAGAATACATTAAGTGTCACAGTGTACAACTGTCCAAAGTTTCTAAATTTCCACAATGTTCTTTTAAGACAGTATTGCTCATCACAACAGGTCAGGTGTTTTATTTTTTCTTACAGAAAAAATACATTCTTCTCGTATACCTGCGTTACTGAAGTGGGAGTCGGGAATTTCACTTTTAACTCTGTCAACTAGTTAGCTGACTCCAGTGCCCATAAACGCACACACTGTAGCTTCTGCCTGTGCTCTGAAACCACACTGGTAGTTGGGTTAAAACAATATTTTCTCCTAAGTACGGGATTTCTCAGCGCTTCACGTAGTCTCTCAAGCCATCAAAGAATGCAGAGAGTTTTATTAAATAAACCACTTTGAAATGCTATGCTTTCTAGACTCGGCTGGTTGAGAGTTATGTGACCAAAGGGCCTGAAGCTCAATGTTAAGTCACCGCCACACCACTGAAAAATGCAGGGCTTGAAAGCCACCCTGTCTTTGCAGCCGGCAGGAGAAAATGAGAACTGTTTGTATTAAGAATGTAATTACTTAAGGATTTGGGCCTACTTTGCCATGGTCAGAAGGAAAAATATTTAATCAACCTCTAAGTACATTCGTTCAGATTGGAACAATGAAGTAAAAGCAGATGCATTCTCTCCCAGGGTGCTGACTTTTGTCAGTAAGAAGAAATCTGAGTTCCCACAAATTTCTAGAGTACTCAAAATGTTGAAACTGCCACTGGTCTGATAGGGCTTATCTCACACTTCCTGCGCATCCTTTCCAGCTGAACTGCCATTTCAGAAGATAAGCTCTCCACTCCCTATGCCCACCCCCAGAAACAGCCACCCAACAACAACAAAATCCGAAAGCTTACCAAGCAAGAACCTGATTCCCAGAGCAGAGGCTACAGCAGAGATAATGTGGTAAGGATTCCTGGAAATGCTAAAAGCTACTCTTTAAAATGCTTAAAAACAAAGAGGTATGGGATGCGTAATTTTTATCACTTGTTAAACATTTTTGGTGATAGATAACCACTCAATTCCAAGTCTCCAATGGAAATAAACAAGTTCAGCAAATTGTATGATCTATAACCAAATTGTCTGGAAACTGGAAAAAAACAACATTAAAACACCCAAAAAAGCTGGTAAAGTGCCTTTATATTTTGACTCACAGAGACTCTGTAGGACAGAGTAGAACTGTCCCGTAGGTTTCCAAGGTTGTACTCTCTCTCTCTTTTATTTTATTTATTTTTCTTATTTTTTAATTTTTATATTTGCCATGTTCCTTCCCTTCCCCTCCCCTTCCGCCCTGGTAATCAACAAAGAAACTTTCCTTCCATATATAAACAAGGTTGTAATCTTTACAGAAGCTGACTGACCATTTTCTCCTGTGGAGCAGCTTGTGGGTTTGAACCAACAACTTTTCAGTTGGCAAGTGAGCACTCAACCACTGTGTCATCACAATACGGCCATAATACTCACTGGTGTTATTTTCTCTAATGAAAACCACTTAGATTATTTGTAAAACCCAAAGTACACATACAAACCACATAAAGAAAGAAACAAATATATAGGTCACATGATTTTTCAATCACTAACAGAAGCCTAGAAAATGCAGAGTTAAATCTAAAACATTGGAAAACAAAAACCCTAGCTAAATACATGTTCTGCCCTATTTCTATTAAAAATGACTGCTTCTTCTGGAAGCAGGGATCACACAATTTCGGTTTTCCATCAGTGGAATGAATAAAGGATTCTTCTTTCATGCTTTGACCACAATTTGAAGAGCATCATCATACTGATCTAATTTTCCAGTTTATAAAAGAATCACAAGATCTAGTCTATGAAAAGTATCTTAGTTCAGCAAAATA
>NW_006921625.1:11141080-11142155 GCF_000298275.1 Orycteropus afer afer | reverse complement strand
TGCTTTGGCCCAGCTTAGCACACTTTACTTCTAACAAAAACACAAAGAGCTCCTCCCTCAGTGAAGACATGTTTTTATTGGTTGCCGCTGAGGCAGCTTTGGTTCCGGGCAACCTTACGGATAACTGAGCGGCCACAGCTCAGTCCTGTGCCACCTTTATCATGACTGCTATGTCTGAGTCCATCAGAAATCTCAATCTTCAAAGGCAAACGCCACATGAACGAGATGGAGGAGGAGCAACACAGGTCTGGCAAGCACTGGCAACTGCCACTGTTTCAACTGAGACAGAATTCACATACATACACTGTAGTCCTTCACAGTATATAACCCAGGGTTTCTTTGCAGACTCCCAGGATTGGGCAACCATCACCCTCATCTAACCCAGAACACTACTATCATCTCCAAAAGCAACTCCACACCCATTAGCAGTCACTCCCCACTCCTCTTCCCCCAGCTCCTGGCAACTATTTATCTACTGGCAATACATTTTAAAATGGACTATTTGCTTATGTTGCCACACTTCCTGTTTGAGTCAGAGTAAAAGCCAAAGACCTCTCAGGCCCTAAGTGATATAGCCACGCCACCTTTTTGGTCTAGTTTTCCACTACTTGCTCGTTTTCCATCATCCCACCCCGGCCTCCTTGCTCTCACCTCAGCACCCCTCATGACTGTTCTGTCTTTTGGTGTTATGGATACTCTTGTGTCTAACTCTGGTTACCTACTTTATGGTTGTATCAAATGTTACCTTCCAACAAAGCCTGCTCTATCCTCCCCTACAACTTTTCCTTTTGCAAAATTATACTTTGGGTGAAAGTTTGGAAAGCAAATTAGTTTTCCATTCAACGCTTTACACACATTTTGTTTTGTGACATTGGCTGCAATCTCATCTTTCTTTCCTGTCCCTTCCTGCTTTCTGAGCTTTGTTTTCAGCTAAGCTGTTGCCTTTGGGGTGTGACCCACTTCCATACTAAAAGTACCACAGACTGTCGGAAGAAAGAACAAATTTGTCCTAGAAGACGTGCAGCTGGTTCCTTGGAAGCAAGAATGGCCAGACTTTGTCTCACCCACTTTGGTC
>NW_006921625.1:11139660-11140165 GCF_000298275.1 Orycteropus afer afer | reverse complement strand
GATACCAAGGGGAAGACATTTTTTTAGTTAATATGCATTTTGATAAAATTCTATGGGACATATATTTTCCAAGTAGACTCCAGCAGTAGGACTGGGAAGGTCATGCCTATTTCTTCAGATTCACGCAGTTACACAGATCCCCACCAAGCAGGAGCAGGTATTACAACTGGGATAGCAACTTCCCAAGAAACGCAAGAGGCTGAAAACATTGGTGGGCAATATATGTCCCACAGGTCACAAAAGGGTTAAAAAGGAAGTTCTCACACTCAAGAAGATCAGAAGGTGCTGGCTCAAACCAATTTAGTTTCTTTTTCCCCCTCAAAGCTGCAAATACTTTTTTCCTTATGTCACTGACATATATTGTATCTCTAAAGAGAAACACAGCCTCCACCAAGTTCCATTAAGAAAAAAAGGAGGGAGCAACGTGGCTTGAGAAGAGGCTGCACTTCATCTCTCAGAGCTGAGCACAGCTCCTCTGGAGCCCTGGGGGTGCAACGGTTATGCA
>NW_006921625.1:11135744-11137485 GCF_000298275.1 Orycteropus afer afer | reverse complement strand
AAAAAAAAATCAGAGAAAAGTAAAGAAACGCTTTCATATGATACTCACCCAAGTGAGCATTCTTGGCTTTTAACTGGAAACATCTGGGGATGGGCTTGGCGATTGCAATAAAATTGAAGTTACCAATTCACACCCTGCCATTTTGAGGATATTTTGTTTTTACAGTTTTCAAATCACAACCAAATGGACTTTCCTTGGAACTCCAGTCCCGAAGCAAAGATCTTTATGAGGTTGTACGCTCAAGAACACTTTCTAAATGTTTTGAAAAATCGGAAGGATTTCATGAGTATTTGAGAAAAAGATAAACCAGCATAGTTTGTTTTGAAAGTTCAAGTTAAATTAAAATGTAAGACCACCACAAAGACATGATTATTTAAATACACAAACGCAGACAGACACACACACACAGAATACCAGGAGCTCTGAACAAAAGGATTAAACGTTTAAGTCCTTTATCAGGAGAAGCTGATGTCATATCTCATTTTTTTTTTTCAACAAATCTGTGGATTTTACTAAAATGAATTGCTTAAAGGGAAGCTCTAATACTATATAAACAAAAATAGTTCAAACTAATCACGAGAGTGGGGCTGTACCTCCAGAGAAAAGGAGTAAAAATAAGGGCTTATTAAATCCAGCCTTTTCCCTGAAAGACAACACCAGTGGAATCCCATGCACACAGTGCCACGGTGGACCCCCCGCTCCCTGACTTCATTACACAAACAGAGGTTGACTTTATCAGTCCCCAGGGGAATGCCTGACAAGTAACTCTAGCTGCTCTGTTTTCAAAAACTGTGTTTGGACTGTGCCACACTCAGCTGGCGAGGTGAGCCAAGACCGGGGGAGACAAAGGGCTGGACCTCGGAACCCATTCGTGTTCCCCAAACCCTGAAAGTCAACATATGTAGTCCATGTGCTGCTAAGCTAAGCTTTGAAAACTTCAAATACATATTTTTTTCCACTGACAAACAGCAAGTGGGGGTGTTCTGTGTTTCTTTAATTAAAATCCAAGGGCTCTCAAAGACTGCAGGACTTACTTGAAAGCTTCTTTAAGACTGGGCTATTTATTTTACTATTAGCAAATAATAGAGAATAAAGATTCTAATTCAGTTTTAATCACAATCTTTGCTTTTATTCTGGAAATCCTGGGTTAATCTTTTTTTCTTCTAGAAAATACAAAGAAAGCCTGTGAAGAAAGGACTCAGGGAGTCACTTTTCAGCCCAAATTTAATTTCAACTTAAGGGTCATAAGTTCAAAGGGATTAAAAACAAAAAATAGAAAGATGAAGACAAAACAGTAAGAGTAAGAGAAAATGAAGAAACAAAATGCAAAGCTTAATTTTTGTTAAAAATTAAATATGCATATGAATATGTATTTGTGTATATGTGCGTGCATGTGTGTACATATACTCTTGGCCTTCAATCGCATTGGTAAGAAACATCATTTTTGACGTTTGCTTTTTGAGGTTACTGCTGGGAAAAACAGCACTTGAAATCAGTGGTTCTGTCACAGTGCTAGGATGCCCTCTGGTCACCTGGGCGGAGGTCCTGGGTGGCACAAATGGTTAAGCACTAGCCTGCTAACTGAGAGCCTGGTAGTTCAAACCCACCTACAGAACTTAAAAGGAAGGCCCGGAGACCTGCTTCTGAAAGGCCACGGCCTTGAAAACCCCACGGAGCAGCTCTTGGGACCCCCGGGAGTCGGAGTCCTGGCACACACGGGGCCCCCGGGAGTCGGAGTCCT
>NW_006921625.1:11133244-11135511 GCF_000298275.1 Orycteropus afer afer | reverse complement strand
GACTGGGTGACAACTAACAACCATCACCTCAGCTGGCCAATAGCGAGAGCAGACTGATCCTAATTTTCCCCTTAGACCCCTTGTCCCTGCCACTGTGGTGTAAATTCCCTATTTAAAAAGGCATTATGGCCTTAACCATGGCCAATTACTGGTGAAGGCACAATGAGAATGCCAATCCCAACATTCTTTCCCTGTTAAAATCCCCAAGCTAAAACCAGACACAAAAACGAGCACCTACTATGTGTCACCAACATTCCACATCTCTTTTATGAGGATGTTCCTACTGAGAGCCATTCAGGGTCTGGCTCCTTGAAAAACATACTAGTTTTACTTTTCAACATTCTTTGTTTAAACTACTACATCCTCAATCAAACGAAGTTTTCTAGTACATTTTTTGGTGCCCCAAAACCTTAATGACAAAGGTCTGTTTAACAATACCCAAAAGGGGAACCAGAAGTTGGCTGTGACCTCGTCTGCTCCCAGGGGTGGGATCTTTGGTAATCATCCCTCTCCTTTTGCCTGATGGAAAGTCATCCCTGTGACTTAAATGCTTCAAGTTCGAGGATAACCTTCCCCCTCAGCTGTGCAGCAGGGTCCTGATGGGCTATACCCCGCCTTCTCACATGTCACCAGTACTATGGACACTTCTACGAGGAACAGCTTGAGTACAGTGTACCGTGACAGCTTATTTTCAGATACCTACATGTCAGCAAGTTCAAGGACTCCTAACAGAACATTCCCACCCTGCCCTTTCTAAATGGTCTTTAATCAGGCAACTACAAACAACAGGGCCATTTATAACTTAAATACTTATTCACAGGGCAAGTAAATCAGGCCTATTCACAGATTTTTAGTTAAATTACAGCCAAGAATTTATTACAGTACAAACATCAAAGAATCTTAAATGCTAACTTGGGAAATCTTACTTCTTCCTTCCTTCCAAGTACATCCAGCCTAAAGGATTATATTGGTCCAAACCCAGTTAACCATGTTGTTAACACAGAATTTAGTTAAAATAATTCTCAGGATCCCAGAAACCATGAATGTCTCTGTAAATTTATCATTTTGTTCACTGTTTTTAGTTCACCACAAAATCATATATATACTAAACACAAAGAAGGGTTTTTTTAATTTTTTAAAATATTTTCCTGTGTGATTTGTAAATGTTAAAATTTAAGACTTTCTTTTAAAATATATGTATACATAAAGTTCTCCTGGTATGGCATCTATCTTTAACTTTACACACAAAAAAATCCATTTTACCTTGAAATTTTAAGAAGTCAATCATCACCTTTCCATCCAGTAACAGTTTGGAGAAATCAAAATAATATAATTATCTTATCAGTTTACCATGTCAGAACTCTCTGGAAAAAGTATAAATAAAATTGAAGCTGAAATCTATATAACTTCCAGATGTGGGCAAGTATAATCCTGACAAGTTACCATTATGCAGAGCCTGAAATTATAGCAGTCGTCATAGAGACAATTCTGGTTTCCAGCTTCAAAGTTTGGAACACTGAGTATATCTGCAAGCTTGTTGATCTGAGGAATGTCAGTCAGCTTCTGGGACGTGGGACCTAAGGGATACAAGGTGGCACACAGCACACATTCCATAAACACAGCTCTGGTATCACTATGAACTCACAGATTCAAAGATATTTAATGTGTCTCAATGCACCGCAGTTATTCTCACCAATGCTCAAATTGTCCCAATTTAGGGCAGTGGGAACCAACTGAAGTTGGCTCCTGAGTCCTTCGAACTCAACTGTAGTAGCTTATGATAGCTTCCATCTTGCTAACATCTTTTTAATCTTCACACAGACTATTTCAGAAAGTTGTTTTCAGTATCCTTAGACTTCACTGTGTTCCTGAGCCACTGGATTTAAAAACCTAGCACTCAATAAAAGAAGCTGGCACCCAGTTATTGAACTATACTCCTGGAGCGACAGGTCTATGAATGGCTGAGTCTCCTCTCTGTAATAACAGCATGGAGCACTTTCAAGAGGATGGTGAAAAATCACACAGGCAGAATTAGGGCTGGCTTTCCAAAGCAGTTTTAGCAAGGACCTAGCCTTAAAGGAATGGTATGTCAGGATTGGAGGAAGAATCATTAACAACCTGAGATATGCAGATGATACAACTTTGCTTGCTGAAAGTGAGGATGACTTAAGGCTCCTACTGATGAAGGTTGAAGAATACAGTCTGCAGTATGGATTACATCTCAACATAAAGAAAACAAAAATCCTCACAACTGGACCAATGAGCAG
>NW_006921625.1:11129754-11131904 GCF_000298275.1 Orycteropus afer afer | reverse complement strand
CCACATCAGATCACAAAATGGAGGATGATCACATCAGATCACAAAACGGAGGATGAGTGCATCATTACATATCGGCCACATTCTGTCATCGCATAACTGCTAAATTTCATCCTTATACATCTGCCAGCTACTGAGAATCATGGTCCAGCCAAGTTGACATAACCTTAACGATCACAACCAGTGCTACTCTCACTCCACAGCTCGCCATCTGTTACTGCCAGATATGTGTCATTAATGCACCAAACAGTCAGTCCTCAGATTTTACTATTGTTGTAAATGTGAAATGTAGGATAACAAGATAGTCGGTAAGTGAGGAGTAGGTATACTTTCAAATCTTAATACTTTATTAAAAGAAATAAATAAATCAACATTTAAATTTTTCTGTGTAAAAGCAGAAGTTACTAATTGGCCAATATACATAATGTTTAGTAAAGAAAAAATTTAAACCAGTGTTAAACAAAAAAAAAGAAAGAAAACACTAAGCTAATACTCACTGAGAGGTTATTATGAGCCAAGCATGACATTAACTGCTTTATGCAAACTACTTTATTAATCTTCACAATTTTAAGAAGTGGTGATTATTATTCTTGTTTTACAGATAAAGACATTGAGGCTTGGAAAGGCTGTATGTACATACACTAAGGCATGAAGCCAAGATATGATCTCTGCTCTTCTGTCTATGAGAAGTAGATCTTAACTCTGCTATCCCCCAGAAAAATGCTGATTAAAAATATCTAAATTCTATTAAAAATGTATTTATTTCACCTTCCTATAGTATTTCATTAAGAGAACAAGTAAGTATTTAATTTTTAAATGGTCACAAACCACTGAAATCAGAACATCTCAGGGCTCAGAAGCAACAGTGAAAGAGAGGGTGATCCTACCACTGTGTGAACAGGCTACAGGGAGAGGGGAATCACACAGGCTCACATTGTGACCTTGTACATCACTTACTAACTCTCATGGGAAGACAAGGAACTCTTCAGAGGAGAAAACCTGAAGATCCCACCTGAACTACGTGAGCTAACAACACCATCAGTAACAGGGCAAGCCAATGTTAAATGACTCCTGATGCAATCAATGCCCAGGAATGACCCAGCATCGTCTGAGTGGAATTCTCACCAAAAAAGTTTAACTTGAATAAAATAATGAAGAAATAATTAGACAACACTCCAATACTGGACAATGAACTTTTAAAAAAATGGCAATGTTGTGTGTGCCTGAGTGGGTGTGTATGTGTGTGTGTATGTTAAAAACTCAGTTACAGTTCTAGAGTAAATAACACTAACTAAAGCTGGACAATGAATAAGGAAGACTAAAGAAGAATTGATGTCTGTGAATTACGGTGTTGGTGAAGAACATCAAATATACTAGGGACTGTTACACAAATGAACTTATCTGTCTTAGAAGAAGGACAGCCAGAATGCTCTACAGAAGTGACAACGGTGAGACTTTGCCTCATGTCCTTTGGACATGTTATGAGGAGCAACGAGTCCCTGGAGAAGAACATCGGGCGGCAGAGAGTCAGCAGAGAAGAGGTGGGGCCTCAACAAGGTGGACTGACAGTGGCTACAACTCTGGGCTCAAATCTAGCAATGACTGAGTATGGCGCAGGGCCAGGCAGTGCTTCACTGTGTTGTACATGGGGTCGCTGTGAGTTGAAACCAACCTAACAGCACTTAACAACAATAACAACAGCAAAACTAAATGTAACACGTTATCATAGTAGATTCAGGGCTGAGGGAAAAATGAATTACTTCATTACAAAAACTGCAAAGTCTAATGAGGGGCTGGATATTTGATTGTATTATTATAAGAGTTTCTAATTTCTTGAGAGTGATATTGGCATATTTTAGTTAAGTAGGAAAATATCCTTGTTCTTAGTAGATCCATGCTGAAGCACTTGGTGTAAAATGCCACAATCTCTGATGCTCCCTTTCAATTGCTTCAGGAGAAAAACTATGTAGCCCGCCCCCCATATACTTCTATCTGCATCGTACGAGGAGATGAAGCAAATGTGTCGAGACAATCATACCTGGTGACTGTGTGTGAAGAATCAACCGTTCTTTCAACATTCCTGTATGTCTGCAATTTCAAAATTTCAGGCAAAAAAACATTCAATAATACATTCTTCAACTATAAATACGATA
>NW_006921625.1:11127459-11128464 GCF_000298275.1 Orycteropus afer afer | reverse complement strand
CAACCCTAAAGAATAACGTAGAGTCTGCAAAACACAGCATAACTTGGATGAACTTGGAGGACATTATGCTGAGTGAAGTAAGTCAATCACAGAAGGACAAGTATTGTATTAGTCCATCATTGTAAAAAGTCAAGGGAAGGTTTATATATGGAAGTAAGTATTCTTTTTTGGTTATCAGAGGTGAGAGTGGAAGGGAGGGAACACTGTCAGATAGGTAGAAACAAGTATTGATTTGGGTGAAGAGAAGGGCAATGTACCAAATGTGAGTGATCAACATGGTGAACTGAGGAAGAAGAAGACACAGAGGTACATGGGAGGTACAGACAACAAAGATGAACCCTTTTGCACATATAGTACTGCATTGTCAGTGAAGGCAAACATAGGTACATGGGTGGATAGAGGGTGGACAGGCTGAACTATTAGGTATGTCTATGCAGGGGAGAGTGTGCCCAGGACCACGTATAGGGTTGGCAGACAATGTTTCTATAAGTATATTTGTATGTTCTGTAAGAATTCCCAGGTATATAGTAGAGCTAACAACAGACAAAGTTGTAGTCACTTCTTGGCCACAGCCAACTACCCAGAGGGAGCAGGTAGTTGAAGCTGTGGGCTCAGGATCATAGTCGCAGGGGACATCAAGCTCAATTGGCATAACATACTACACAAAACATTGTTCCACCTCCTACTTTGGTGAATATCTACCAGGATCTTAA
The DNA here is from genome assembly GCF_000298275.1 of Orycteropus afer afer. Lineage (NCBI taxonomy): Eukaryota > Metazoa > Chordata > Mammalia > Tubulidentata > Orycteropodidae > Orycteropus > Orycteropus afer. The sequence goes on along the minus strand of NW_006921625.1, from coordinate 11,127,751 downwards.
AAGCAGCCATCTAGACGCAACAATGGGTCTCTCCTCATCCAGAGCAAAGAAGAATGAAGAAAACCAAAGATTCATGGAAACAATTAGTCCAAGTGACTGGTACACATGTGATCCTCAGCCTACACAACTATGAGACCAGAAGAACTAGATGGTTCCCAGCTACCACTGTCAACCACTCGGAGGGAGGGGTTCCATGTAGGAGATCCTGGATAGAGTGGGAGAACAATGTGGAACAAAACTCAAAATCATTTGGGGAAAAAAGAAAAAAGGAACCAGGTTTGCTGGTCTGATA
>NW_006921625.1:11125764-11126414 GCF_000298275.1 Orycteropus afer afer | reverse complement strand
GGGGGATGTACGCACATTCACAAAATTGAAGGGACTACAACGATGTCGTTAGTCCCAAAGTAGGGGAGTCCAGGTATTGTTTTCTTATTAGTCCCTTTACTGACTCCTTTTACCACAAAAGGAATTCTTAAATCATGATAATGAACAGATTGGAGAGAGGCAAATGGAAGAAGGGAACAACCACAAGGGGGTAAACCGTAACCCCAGCAGGTATTCCACTCTGTCAACTTCACTAACTCTCCAATTTCGTGTGGTCACGAACACTTAGGAGTCTTCTAGAAGCATCTGTGTTGTGAAAATTTAGCATGTCTGCTCTTCAAGCACGTCCACGATACTCACTAACATGCCAAGCTCCTCTCCCATCCCTTCTAGACTGTCATTTTCAAATTCCAGTGGGACTGGGAAAACACACAAAGTATATGTGTGTTAATAATAACATAGGGTGGTATCTTTCCACCACACTTACTGAATCTCTATGCTGAGCAAATAATCTAAGAAGCTAGAGTATATGAAGAAGAACACAGCACCACGACTGGAGGAAGGCTCGTTAACAACCTGCAATATGCAGATGATACAACCTTGCTTGATGAAAGCAAAGACTTGAAGCACTTACTGATGAAGGTCAAAGACTACAGCCTTCAGTAGGGATT
>NW_006921625.1:11116206-11124874 GCF_000298275.1 Orycteropus afer afer | reverse complement strand
CTGCCAGCCCCTCATCCCAGACTCACCAATCCTACTGAGCTGACTCCACAAAGAATTCAATAAAGCCTCTGGGAATGTGTTTATTAGATTTCACGTGAACTGAAGCAATATGAGTAGGAAACAGCTTTACCACTCTCGACTAGCTTTCCCTGCAAGCAAACTGTTAGCCGGGAGTCAGTGCCATGACAGAGAGCCGTACTGGCACATGGCACCCTAAATACAGGGAGGGCAGAATGCCCCTTCTGCACGCCCAACTCCAAATTCCCACAGAAACCACGTAGCCCAGTGTCTGTGACTCCAGGAAACCTCCAGAGGCACGCAAGCCCCCACAGAGCGTCTTTTGGGCATTCTTCCTCAGCTCCCCCAAAACTGATGGGCAGAAAATGAAAAAGTAACGGAAAATCAGCACGTGCTAACAAAGGGGAGAAAGAATGCGTATTTTTTAGAAGGTCCTGTTTTTCCAAGACTCTCTGGAAGTGATGATGGCTCCTGACCCAGAACCACTTAAACTCTTCCCACCTTGAAACTGAGAGAAGGGCAGGTGGCTAATTTAAGTCAGTGGGGTCTAATCACTCCCTGTTTACACAAAATACTGTGCCAGCTCTTTTCCTGCTTACTCTCCCCTCAGCTGGCTGGGTGTGTGTGGGGGGTGTTTCTTTATGTGGATGCATCTATGTATGTACTGACTACAATACTGATGCTCGTGCAAAAAGAAACAAAGCCATGAGGGCACAGCTGTTGCTCTCTCCAAAGTGCCCATGCTGCTGGGTGGAATGAGTCTATTAGTTTGGCTCTCTGGGTTGCAGAAACAAAGACATTTATTTCAGTGACCCCAACAAGTGATCAGTAGTTATGGTGATGGGGAACATTAACAGTTTAGGGAGGCCAGCACCCACCATCTCATGGCTCTCTCATCTCAATCTCTTCTGACTCACATATTCCTTTGAAAACTGGATGAAAGAAACCTGTGGACTCTACCACAGAGATAAACATGCATGTCTACAAAAGTTTACCTATACTTTCAAACTTCATGAATCCATCTTTCTCAAGCCCTAATCTAACTCTGAGGAGCTCTGGTAGCATAGTGCCTAAGGCACGTGACAGCTAACCAGAAGGCTGGCAGTTCAAACTCACCAGTCACTTCTGGGACAGAAGGTTGGGCAATCTACTTCTGTAGTGATACTACCTCAGAAACTCAAGGAGGGGTCGCTATGAGTTGGGTCCGACTTCACAGCACATAACAACAATAAACAACAATCTACCTCTAAGCTTTCTGTCTGAATATTCTGTCTGAATACCCACCACGAATGACTGATCTTCCAATTGTTGGTGGTGTTGTTGTTGATTCATAGTGACCCTATGCACAGCAGAACAAAACACTGCCTGGTCCCACACCAACTCCAAGATCCTTGCTATACTTGAGCCCATTGCCACAGCCACTGGGTCAGTCCATCTCATTGAGGGCCTTCCCCTCTTTCGTCAATCCTCCACCTTACCAAGCATGACCTCCTTCTCCAGGGAATGGTCCCTTCTGACAACATGACCAAAGTAGGTGAGACAAAGTCTGGCCATTCTCACTTCCAAGGAGCATTCTGGCTGCACTTCCTCCAAGACAGATTTGTTAGATCTTTTAGCAGTTCATGGTACTTTCAGCATTCTTCACCAGCACAACTCAAAAGCATCAACTTTTCTTCGGTCTTCCTTATTTATTGTCCAGCTCTCACATGCATATGAGGTGACTGAAAATACCATGACTTGTGTCAGGTGCATCTTAGTTCTCCAAGAGACATCTTTGCTCTTCAGCACTTGAAAGAGGTCCTTTGCAGCCAATTTTCCCAGTGCTATACATCATCTGATGTCCTGACTGCTGCTTCCATTGATGCCAATTGTAGAACCAAGCAATGTGAAGTCTTTGACAACCTCAATCTTTTCTCCACTTATTGTGATGCTGCTTACAGGTCCAGTTGTGAAGATTTTTGTTTTCTTTATGTTGAGATATAATCCATATTGCAGACTGTATTCTTCAATCTTCATCAGTAAGTACTTCAAGTCATCCTTACTCTCAGCAAGCAAAGTTGTGTCATCAGCATATTGCAGGTTGTTAATGATTCTTCCTCCAATCCTGATGCCAAGCTCTTCTTCATATAGTCCAGCTTCTCGGCTTATTTGCTCAGCATATAGATTGAATAAGTATGGTGAAAGGATATAACCTTGACATACTCCTTTCTTGATTTTAAACCATATAATGTCCCCTTGTTCTGTTTGAATGACAGCCTCCTGGTCTATGTACAGGTTCCTCATGAGTACAATTAAGTGTTATGGAATTCCCATTCTTCTTAATGCTACCCTTAATTTGTTAAGATCCACACAATCAAATGCCTTTGCATAGTCAATAAAACACAAGTAATCATCTTTCCGGTATTCTTTGCTTTGAGCCAAAAGCCATCAGACGTCAGCAATGATATCCCTCATTCCACGTCCTCTTCTGCATCCACCTTGCATTTCTGGAAGTTCTCTGTCAATATACTGCTGCAACCATTTTTAAATTATCTTCAGTAAGATTTTACCTGCATGTGATATTAATGATATTGTTCGATAAGGTCCACATTCTGTGGTATCACCTTCCTTTGGAATGGGTACAAATATGGATCTCTTCCAGTCAGCTGGCCAGGTAGCTGTCTTCCAAATCTCTTGGCATAACTGAGTGAGTGCCTCCAGTGGGGCACCTGTTTGCTGAAATATCTCAATGGATATTCCGTCGATTCCTGGAGCCTTGTTCTTTACCAATTCTTTCAGTGCAGCTTCGACTTCTTCCTTCAATACCATTGGTTCTTGATCATATGCCACCTCCTGAAATGGATGAAGATCGACCAGTTCTTTTTGGTACAATGACTCTGTGTACTCCTTCCATCTTCTTTTGATGCTTCCTGCATCATTCAATATCTTGCCCATAGAATCTTTCAATATTGCAACTCGAGGCTTAAATTTTTTCCACAGTTCCTTCAGTTTGAGAAACGCCAAGTGTGTTCTTCCCTTTTGGTTTTCTATCTTTAGGTCTTTGCACATTTCATTATAGTAATTGGCTTTGTCTGCTCGAGCTGCTCTTGGAAATCTTCTGCTCAGCTCTTTTATCTTGTCATTTCTCTCATTTGCTTTAGCTACTCTCCGCTCAAGGGCAATTTTCAGTCTCTTCTGATATCCATTTTAGTTGTTCCTTCCTTTCTCGTCTTTTTAATGATCTCTTGCTTTCTTCGTGGGATGATGCCAAAGAAGCAAGGAGGCCACATCTTCTGACCTCCTCTAACACCATAAGAGGAAGACAGAATCACCATCAGCAGCCAAGGCCTATCCCTGTGAGGCCAGACATGCCACCTCCCTCCAGCCCTTTTACCAACCCTAACATTAACCTTTCCTCCTGCAGCACCCACCACCTCTTTGTTGGGTTCAATAATTCACTCCAGTGGCCACATAGAACTCACAGATTATGGGGTTTATTAGGGAAGCACCAGGCTACAATTCAAGTTCAGAAACACGCTCAGTCTCTCAGCCCGCTGTCTTTCAGCCAATAGTCTCTCTCCCAACAGTGAGTCTCTCAGTCTCTCTCCCAGTACCACATGTCTCTCAGTCTCTCTCCCAGCAGTGTGTTGTCTCTCAGGAGCACAAGTCTCTCAGCCAGCAGTCAGAGAGACTCCTTCTGCCTCTAGGTGGGGTCCTTTTGAGCCTGGCAGAGTGACCACTAACCAATCCCAACATCAGAATTCTATACACCTGAGAGATAGTGAACTTCCCAGAACAATGCTTTGTGCCACTCTCACATAAATACCCCAGGTGGATAACTTTAGCAATCAGGAGCTACTCAGTTGGTCAAGGCAAATTCCACCATGGAGTCACAAAGACTTATGGCTAGAAAAGCCATACTAAGTAATTTACTATAGTGCAGATGATGTTCTTGATGTTATTCCATAATTCTTCTGGTTTTCGGTCATTTGTGTTCAATGCATCAAATCTATACTTTAGATGGTCTCTAAATTCAGGAGGGATATATTCAAGGTCGTATTTTGGCTCTTGTGGACTTGTCTTGTTTTAACTGTCTTTAAGTTGACCTTGCATATGAGCAGTTGATGGTCTGTTCCACAATCAGCTCCTGGCCTTGTTCTGGCTAAAGATATTGAGCTTTTCCATTGGCTCTTGCCACAGATGTAGTCAATCTGATTCCTGTGTACTCCATCTGCTGAAGTCCACACGTATAGCTAGCATTTGTGTTGCTGAAAAAAGGTATCTGCAATAAGTCATTGGTCTTGCAAAATTCTATCATGCAGTCTTCCAATGGATTTTATTTATTTATACTTTCAAACTTCGTAAACCCATCTTTTTCAAGACCTAATCTAACTCTGAGGAGCTCTGGTGGTGTAGTGCCTAAGGCATTTGCTAACCAGAAGGCTGGTGGTTCAAACCCACCAGCCTCTCTTTGGAAGGAAGAATAGGCAATCTACTTCCGCAGAGATACCACCTCGGAAATCCAAGGAGGGGTCGCTATGAGTTGGGACCGACTCAACAGCAGTGAGTTTTGTTTTTTTAAATCTAACTCTGAGCTTTCTGTCTGAATATTCTGTCTGAAAACCCACCACTAACGACTGATCTTCCAATGGGCTTTATTTCAAAGTTCCTTAAGAGAGAGGGTCTGATCGGTTTGGTCATTCCTTATTCAGTAGGCAAAGCAAGATACTAATTCTCCCCCAAGTTAGTGCCCTCTGGGTCAGGCATCCATCCTTGGTCCAGTCAATAGCAGTCAAGATGTCAGAGTCACATGGTACTTTTGAGCGGTGACCTTCATGTGAATGGCTGTACTTCCTTCAGCAGAATCTATGGAAACAATAATCTCCTTCAGAAAAGGGGTGTCTGGGATGGCAGACACCTAAATGCAATGGCTATCTCTGTGCAGGACAAACACAATAAGGAAAGATGGGGGGATATTTGCCAATCATCACAGGGATCACAAATTTATCATAAATCCCATATACATATATGCTTGACAAACTAAACAATGGCAGAAACGATGCCCTAAAACGGGCATTAAAAGTGGGATGCAATGGGACATTAAAGTGTTAAATTCTACTTTAGAAAAGAAAATGACTTACAAGAAAGGGAAAAATGAAAGGAAACACACCTGGGTAGGCATTCAGGAGAAAAAAAAGAAAAAAAAGGAGTCCTTGAAGATCAAGCAAAGGAGCTGGATTTGAGAGAACTGTGTGAGACCCATAGATGTGCCAGCAAAGCAATTCTCACATAAAACGTCAATCGTCCTTGAACAAGCTATGGTGAGGCCAGCTGAGGAGGCTGGAGGAGCTGAGGAGGCTGGTGACCATGGCAGGAAGCTCCTTGTGCAGGGGACCCCAGGCTGCCTCCAGTGCCGCTGCTCAGCACCGTCATTTACAAGTGACTGCTGGCTAACCATAAAAACCACGCTCCTCGAGGTAGCTTCCCGTTAGCTAATGCTGCCAACTAGCTAAGGAGGCTTTTGAGAGCGCCAAATATGAAAAAAACAAAACCCGGCAGTTGGTCCATTTTCACAGAATGAAGATGAAGGTGCAATAACATAGAACAAATTAAAAAAAACATAGAATTAACTATGATGCAAACTAAAGGGGAGAACACGGAGATCACGTAAAAAGAGAGTTGCCCTGAAATAAGTTAGACACAGAACCCCAGAGAAAGGCACTGCTCAAGTCCTAAGCACACCCTGCAGAGTATAGCCTGGGAACTGGAGGGAAGACGACCTGAGCTCGGATGGAGCTTCTGGAGAGTGGGGGAGGGGAGAATGGCTTTAATTCTAACAGTAACACCAAGGTAAGAACAGACTACAATAGCTACTCACCGGGCACTGGGCCTCTCTAAAATATGCCACTTGCTACCGTGCTAGACTGAAGCACATGATCATAGTATGTGTCAAAGATCCCTGCTCAGGAAAGCAGGACTTGAGTATAGCACCATCCTAAAATGTATAGGGCAACACTGTGGCTTCTGCACTAAAACAGATGAACTGCAAGGGTAAGAATTGAACTCACTTGGTTATTAGGATGTAGCCAAGTTTCTTCTCATTCCCACAATGGCGAGGAAAGCAGGATGATTTATAAATGCCAATGGCAGACACTGCCATGAGCACCAGAACTGGAAAAAGAGCCACCTTACCCTCGGGACTTTCAACTGTGCTGCTGCTGCTGCTGCTGCTTCTGAGACCCAAGATTTGCAAGACATACTGTACAGCAACATTAATTGTCTCTAAGCTGACATGAAGGTCACGCATAAGCCCCCCAGAGAAAATTTAAGACAGTCCCGGGGTCATGGGTGAGTTTACGGCTGCACAGGGTCATGAATTGACACGAGAAACTCCTCTCTGGTGTGTCATACACAGGGTGGCTTATTTCAAGCCTGTTAGGGAGAACTTACATTAATCTTTCTGGCAGCTCTTTTTTGACAGCAGTAGTCAAATTACCCGCAGTAACTCGGTGACTGTAAAGCCCCGTGGATCCCAGTGGCAATTTGGGCATCTTTTCCAGCAGGTTTTCTCAGCGTGGGCACCACTGATGTTTCAGAACAGCACGCTTTATTGAGGGGCTGGCCTGGGCCCTGCAGGCTATTCAGCAGCCTGGCTGCCTCACACACAGACTGAGGAGGGCACAACACCCAGCTGCGATGCCCAAGACTGTCTCCAGACACGGCCAAAGGTCCTCCAGTGTGGTGGGGGTGGGCATGACAAAAATGTCCTCGGTTGCTTTAGAGCAAGAAGGGGCAGGGACTCAGCACTTCACTGTCCAGCTCTTAAGAGACAAATTATTAGAAGCACATTTTCTTCTTATTATTATTCTAACATATACTTACATATATATTACAGCAAATACATTAGATCATGAAACAGATTTGTCAGTTAAAATAGGTTTAGGCTGTAAGTTTACATTATACAATTAACCAAAATTTATCATCACACTCCCTAGAAAAACGTGTCTTAGATAGTATTCTATTAGTTATTTGAGGAGATTTTACTTACAGTGAATTGCACTTAATTAGACACATTCTAAATCAACTTATTTAAAAACAAACCTTTGATTCAAATATAAGTCAAGTATTACATAATATAGGATGATCTTTTCAGAATTATAAATGTTCTAATTATTTGCAATGCCTGAAAACACGGTGAACAAAAATGCAAATGAAAGCCTATCTTCCCTATACGTTTAGGTGGCAGTTCAAAGAAAATGGTTTTCTCATTCCATTAATAGGAAGTAGTCTTTTAATAAATTTAGCTTCAATAAATACTACTAAAATTATTTTTTTAAAAAAAGATCCTGTAGCAATGCTGACACCACTCTGTTTGGCACATTTCCCCTCACCAGTGACCAATGATCTACTTTTCTCGTGTTTCCATCCATCCAACCACCATCCAAAAATTTACTGAACATTTACCACCAAGTGAGACTGCTCCTTGAATAAGTAATAAATGAGATCAAATGGTACCTCTCCAGAAGATTAGTGCCTAATGAGACAGACAGATGGGAAGATAAAGAGCTGCAGCCCAGTGCAGCGAGGGTTAGGCACGGCATGAAGGTTGCAATGGAAGCATATACTTGCACTGAGGAGAGTCAGGCAAAGATTCACAGCAGCTGCAAATAGGAGATGAATCCTGCAGAGTGGGAAGGAGCAGAAGGATAAGCAGAGCCAAGCTACCAGTCAAGGAGCCAGCACGTATTACACAAAGGTGGAAGAGGCCACATTCCAAGTCCAAGGACAGACTCTTCTAATATTAACAAGAATGGCACCAGCCCGAGGGCTCTAGCATCAAGTAAAGCAGGAATTTAAAAAATGAGATCTCCCTTAGAGGCCTAAATGGACAAAGAGACACTGTAAAATTTAAATTAAAATTAGAATTTCCCTTTCAAAGATAACTCTTGATTCTTGAGTAAAATTAACATTGAAGACAGTCAACTGCTAAATTCTGTTGTGGTTGTTAGGTGTCGTTAAGTTGGTTCCAATTTATACCGATGTCACACACAACAAACGAAACGCTGCCCGGTCCTGCGCCATCCTCACAATTGTTGCTAGGTTTGCGCTCACTGCAGCAGCCACTGTGTCAACCTGTCTTGTGGAGGGTCCTCCACTTCTTCCCTCTTCACTTGACCAAGTATGATACGCTTCCCCAGGGACTGGTCTCTCCTGATAACATCAGCAAAGCACAAAAGATGAAGTCTCACCATCCTTGCTTCGAAGAAACTTTCTTCTGGCTGTACTTCTTCCAACACACAGTTGTTTGCTCCTCAGGCAGTCTGTGATACATTCTTCTTCAACACCGTATTTCAAATGCATCAATACTTCTGTCTCCTTTATTCACGGTCTAGCTTTCACACGCATATGAGGTGAATGAAAATACCACGGCTTGAGTTAGGTATTTTCCTCAGTCCTCAGTCCTCAAAGGAACATCATGGCTCTTTAACACCGTAAACAAGTCTTTTGTAGCAGATTTGCCCAGTGCAATATTTCATTTGAGTTTTTGATTGTAGCTTCCATGGGAGTTGATTACAGATCCAAGTAAAATAAAACACTTGACAAGTTCAAACTTTTCTCCTTTTATCAGGAGATTTGACGGCAGTGAGTTGCTATTTTTTTTTTTTTTTTT
>NW_006921625.1:11113744-11114656 GCF_000298275.1 Orycteropus afer afer | reverse complement strand
CTAACTTCAGGTCTTCACACATTTCATTAATATACTTTACTTTGTCTTCTTGATCTACCCTTTGAGACCTTCTGTTCAGAGCTTTTACTTCATCATTTCTTCTATTTGCTCAAGCTACTCTCCATTCAAGAGCAAATTTTAGAGTCTCTTCTGATGTCTTTTAGTCTTTTCTTTTCTGTCTTTTTAATGGCCTTTTGCTTTCTTCATATATGATGTCCTTGATGTCTTCTCACGACTCATCTGGTCTTCAGTCACCAGTATTCAATGCTTCAAAACTATTTTTCAGATGATCTCTAAGTTCAGGTGGGCTATTCTGGCTCTTGTGGACTTGTTTTAATTTTCTTTGGCTTCAATTTAAACTTGCTTATTGACAACTGATGGTCTGTTCGTTCCACAGTTGGCCCCGTGGCCTTGTTCTGATTGATGATATTGAGCTTCTCCATCATCTCTTCCCATAGATGTAGTTGATCTGATTCCTGAGAATTCCTTCCAGTGAGGTCCATGTGTATAGTCACTGCTTATGTTGTTGGAAAAAGGCGTTTGCAATAAATAAGTCATTGGTCTTAAAAAATTTTATTATGTAATCTCCTTTGTGATTTCTAAGGAGCTCTCGTGGCGTAGTGGATGAGGCACTTGACTGCTAACCAAAACGTCAGCAGTTCAAACCCACCAGCCGCTCTGTGGAAGGAAGACTAAGTGATCTACTTCCATAAAGATTTACAGCCTAGGAAACCCAATGGGGTTCACTATGAGTAAGAAAACAGCTCGATGACAGTGAGTTTGGTTTGGTTTGATGTCATTTCTATCAGCAAGACCCTATTTTCCAAGTAGCAATGCTTCTTCATTTCCAACTTTTGCATTCCAATCACCATGAATTATCAATGCATCTTGATTGCATGTTTTGATCAATTT
>NW_006921625.1:11109655-11112034 GCF_000298275.1 Orycteropus afer afer | reverse complement strand
AAAAAAAAAAAAAAAACACATTGCCATCAAGTCAATTCCAACTCACAGTGACCCTACAGAATAGGTAGAACGAAGAGTAAATCCTTATTGGAGCAGACTGTCCCATCTTTCTCCTGTGGAGATGTTGCTGGGTTTGAACTGCTGACCATTCTGTTAGCAGCCAAGTGCTTAACCACACTGCTATCAGGGCTCTTTAATCACATATCCCTACAAGCAGCTAAAGCCCAAGGAGAGCTCTGGATAAAGTAGTTAAAACGAGAACTGGAGCGGTCACCTCCAGCTTCAGCAGGCAGGGAGTGGGGTGGGTGAGGGTGAAGTGCAGACACACAGTGACGGTTTCATGGAAGTATCAGTGCATGAGCTTAGTCTGGAAACACACGCAGGGGTTAGTGAGGGGCATTTAGATACAGCCTATGGCATGGAGCAGGGGATCAGGGGCCCGTAACAGACAACAGGCCACACAAAGGAAAGGAAGCAAATGTCTTTCCCTAGGTTGGGGTGTAGCTCAGCTTTTAAAAGTTCTGTAGATGATTCTGGTATGTTTCAAAGGTTGGGAGTTTCGTAATATTCACCAAGCTTCTTATTTCACTGTGGACACAAGACAGGAGAAGGATCGGAAAAATAGCACACATGCTTAAACCTACTTTATTCCCCAGGTAACACATACCTTTAAACAACAGGCTAAGCATTTTAGGATTCTCCAAAATTAAATTAAACCTGACAAGCAACACCATTTATAGGGACTGCAATTCTTTACCTCAAAGCCACCCTCAACGTTGCTGACGTTGAATCTGAATTCACGCACACTCTGGAACACCAGCTTTCTCAGGTGTAATGAGGTGCCTGGAGCACACGGCCTCCAAGGAACGGCTCCCATCTCTGATGGTGTATGAGTCCACGTGTGACCATTTGGAAACAAGAATCTGTGGTGAGCGGGAGATCCCCTCTCTCCCACTGCCTCTAGGAGGCAGTGCAAATTGCTTACCAAACTTACGCTGGGGTCCTTTTTTCTACCATGCCTCACACAGGGCATCTGACATCTACAAAAATAGATGCTGAATCAAAGAGAGTCAAGCATTTTGTTCTGTGCTGTGGGTGACTGAGGTCATTGGTGATGACCAGCAGCAGCAAAGTCCCTACCAAGTGTCCCCACATACACCACCCAGAGGAGCAAGACTGCCAAACAGGAACGTGGCTTGTTCCCTCTGCTCAGGAAGCTGAGAGGCTGGAGGGCTCAGGAATGCCAGGAGTGCATGATTTTGCAGACCCAGCCCTAGAAATGACCTTTTTGTGGTAGTGTCTTTTGTGATGGTGATGCCCAATACCTCCTTCCGCCAGGTCCTGGGTCTCCCTGGGGTGCTGCCTGAGCCCCGCCCAGCTGAGCAATGATGATGCACAGGTGAGTCAGCCTGCTGCTTCCTTGCACATGTTTCTGAGCCCTCCAGGTGTCACAGCCCTCTGATGTCTGGCCATGTCATAGTACCAAAGCCACCTGCCGGGGATCACTATTTTGGCCTGCACAAATCTGGAAGAATTCTGTCAAGACACCTCCTCCAGATCCCAGAACAGCCTGAGAGCAGCACTCCGAGAAGTAACAGAGATGTTCAACTTATACCTAGCACCATTTCTGGATACTGTGATTCTCACTGAAATACAATTGTTTCTTCAGAAATGTATGGGAAGGGGCAAAGCCAATTCCATGACGGCAACTCTACCCAATGAAATATGTAAAACTTGCCAGGTAGCTTCTGGGTAAGGTTCCCTACTCTTAAAAACAGAGGAGGCAATTAGTCTTTTCTGATTCTGATCATTTCTGTAGGCTGGTGGTACCTGAGGAGGTAGCAACCACCTGGAACTGGGGGAGAAGTTGGACCCCAGGGATAATGGGCACTGAGGGCAGGCAGGCCCCCTGCTCCACAGTGTAACTCCTCCAAGGACAAACACTTTCAATTCAAAAATATACTTTCCATTCATTCCAGACAGTTCCCGAGTTTCTGAACAAATAATGATGTACGTTAAACAGCACTCTGCCTCAGGAAATTGGCCACCATTACTACTAATGTGAAGAAGAATGGTGACACAACACAGCAAGACAATTTCCTTGCATTAATGATTCTATACACCAGCTCTCATTAGCTTCTTTTCTGACTATTCTGTGCCTCGGGTCTAAGACTAAGGCCACAAAGAGACCATTTCTGACTATACAATGTTTATATAATTCAACCTTTACTTCAAAACCACACACATATTTAATAGTAATCCTCCCCCCCCAGATTCATTAACGACATACTTCAGAGACTATGGTGATTCTAACTGTTGCAAACTGACCAATCACGAGGACACCGAGAGGATAATTTAACGTAGCCTGTGCCGTTTACA
>NW_006921625.1:11095058-11109150 GCF_000298275.1 Orycteropus afer afer | reverse complement strand
AATAATAATAAAAAAGAATTGCCTTGTAGACCCAAGTCAGAGTGGTAAATGAGAAGCCTTATAAAGTGGAATTCTCAGAGTCAAATGGGCATGACTCTGGGTTTGTGCATATGGAAACTAAGCGACTGCCAAAACTCTCACACCAAGCACTCAGAAACTGCTCAGCTCGGCTCCGCTCAGGACATGAGTCTGCACAGCTCAGCAGAGAATGAAGTATGATTTCCCTGCCTACACCATGTGTTCCAGCCATCCACTGCTGAGTAGCAAACCACTCCAAAACTGACTGGCCTAAAACAACAATCATTTATTACTCCTCATGATCCTGTGAGTTGGCTAGATCTCAGCTGGATGGCTCTTTTGCTGACTGTGCTGGGCTCAACCATGAGGTATTCAGTGAGGAACTGGGTTGAGTTTGGAATATCTAAGATGGCTTCAGGCCTCTCCAAGATGGCCTCTCTCTCCAACAGGGCTGGGCCTTTATCATGACGTCTGGCTTTAAAAACAGAGGAAGCAAGAGCTGCCAGTCCTCTTAAGGCCTAAGCCCTGAAGTCTCAGACAGTTATTCATGATGTCCTATGATTAGTCACTGAAAGCTGTTAAGGCCAACCCAAACTCAAAGCAAGGAAAATACACTCCATCTCCTGATGGGTAGACCAGCACGCATGTACAAAGATGAAAGGGACTGCGGGTAGCCACCTTTGGACACCACCTACTTAAAGCATCAATCCCCTAGTCGTACTCATTATTGTAGCATGTCTTTCTGATGGCTCATTACCCAATAAACACAACAACGCAACACACTGCCGTCGAGTCAGATCCGACTCAGGTTTCCGAGTCGACCTCTCCTTGGGTTCCAAAGTGGTATCACTAAGGAAGTAGATCGCCCAACTTTCCTTCCATGGAGTGGCTGGTGGATTTGAAGTGCCAGCCTTCTGGTTAGCAGTCAAATGCCTTATGCGCTGCTACCGCAACGCCTCATTACCCAATAAGAGTAAATAATAAAGAAAGACTAAAAATAATAAAACTCTGTGTGCGTGTGTGCATCTCAGACACGCTGTTAAATATTTTAATCTGCTTACTTCATATAACAAACGTATCATTTGGTGAGGATTGTGACTTTACATATCCAAATCTACCAACGAAAGTTCAAATGAAACCATTATCTAGGTACTAGATCTAGGCCACCTGACACCACTTTATGGACTCACTGCATTGTCACTATCTACCACCTCCCTCCATGGAGTACCAGGCTTGACAGATGGTTCTTTCTTAGTTACTAAAAATAGTCCTACTTTAAAATGTAGAACTTAAAATATACGCAGAAGTATACAAAATATAAAATATATGTATCTTTAATACCAAAGAAAAAATACTTTGTATCAATTTGTAATGTAGCAAAAATATACTATTACTAATGCTTTAAACAGTTACTTATATTCTAGGAAAAAGGATATAATTTTAATTATAATTGTAGTTACAAGCTAAATTTACCCCCACTCCATGCTGAAAGTGAGAGATTGCAGAATAGCACGTAATTCATTTTTGTCAGTTATTTTCTGTTGGTCACTAGTTCTAGATCTTCAACTTGTAATGAGAAGTATCCATGCTTGGGCCAACATCTCCCTTACAATTTTGAACACCACATTTTCTGACTGAAAAGTCCTGTTTTTATAACCAGATGTGCTACTGCTTTATAACAGAGTGTTGTCAATTGCTCAAAATATAAACAAACTCCTCAACGTGAATCAAAATCTCTTTACTCCTCAGTTACCTGAAATGACTTATCCTCACTTATAGTTCAATGGACACTATTTTCTTAAACTAGCAACATAAAGATTAATAAAATTAACATGTTCTTGACCACAAAAGTGTTCAAACCACCATGCCAGGAAAATGCTGGCTTTATGAAATTAATTTAATATTAAAAAATTTTAGCATTCTTATCACACAAATTCACTAACCTACACGCTTTCAGCATTGTCTCCCAAAAGAATATATAATATTAAGACAATATATTGGGAGAAATGTGGTTTTATTTGATGGTTCAATTTAGTCCCAGATCTTCTTACTACTCCAAGTTCCCCTCCCTCACCACAATGCTCCTTTTATAGGATTCAACAGTGTTTCCAAATTCCCAACAGAAAATTCATTTTGGGGATTTGGAAATAAAAATCGGAATTCCCAAATTCGTAAGATATTCTTCAAATGCTTCCGATATTCTTCAGACTCTTTACTCATCGTTGCAGGTATCTTAAAACTTACTTGTAAGTAAGACACTTTCAGTTTAGTATTCAGAAAGACCTGCTGCTCCCAGCAGAGCGCTAAACACTGGCAAATGCCAGCGAACGCTGTGAGGTACAAGCTCAGTAAGGCAACAGCTGGCTCTCCTGACCACGTGGGGGCACTGCACAGAATCAGGAGCGGCAACTGCCGGTTTAGGGAGTCACGCGGCTTCCCAAACCTGTTTTATCTCGGAACACCATGCACAGATAGGACTCCTGACTTGTGTCAGGTATATATTGTATATAAAATGATTAATATTTATTTTATTTACATCATTACCGGCAGACACACTCAGTAACACAGCAACAGTGGCTGGCTGGCTTGTGGCTGCTCCACCCTCCACACACCCGTTCTGGTGCCTGGAGATGTCAGCCTCAGCTGTTAGCTCCACGTGCCAGAGTTCCCTGCTCTGGGTCTCGACTTGATGTCAGTGGATTCCTTCGAACCAATAACATTTTTATATTGATGACTGTGGTATAGTAAATTACTTTGTGTGGCTTTTCTACCCATAAGTCTTTGTAAACTCCAAGGTGGGATTTTCTATGAGCAACTGAGGAGCTCCTGATTGCTGAAGGTGTCCACCTGGAGTATTTCTGTTGGGCGTGGCACAAAACAATGTTCTGGGAGGTGCCCACTCTCTCAGGTGCTTAGAGTTCTGATGCTATAATTGGCTAGTTTGACCACCCTGCCGGGTTCAAAAAGGAGGCCTCCTGGAGGCAGAACTCTCTGACTGCTGGTTGAGGAAGACGTGCTGCCGAAAGAGACACGCGCCCCTGAAAGAGACAGGCGTTGCTGGGAAAGAGACGCAAGAGACACGCATTGCTGAGTGAGACACCGAGGGACCAGTGCTGCTGGGAAAGAGACTGTGAGAGACTGTTGGCCGAGGGACGGTGGGCTGGGAGAGAGACTGAGCATTTTTCTTGAACTTGAGTTGTAGCCTGGTGCTTCCCTAATAAACCCCATAATCTGTGAGTTCTGTGTGGCCACTGCAGTGAATTATCGAACCCAGGAGAGAGGTGGTGGGTGCCTTGGGAGGAACGGTTGGTGAAAGGGCTGAAGGGAGGCAGCATGTCTGGCCTTGCAGTAATAGGCCTTGGGTTACTGCTGGTAATCCTGCCTTCCCCTTGTAGGGTTAGAGGAGGTCAGAACATGTGGCCTCCTTGCCGTTTTTGCAATGACTAAACTTCATTCTTATGGGAGAATACTTCTCCCTAATTTCTTGATTTTTCAACCCAGTTTTCTCAGGATTCGTGATTTAGAAAAACATAAAATCCTTGAGAAATACCAGGAAGTGATGTTTTCCAGGTTTTCATTTCAGGAGACCAATCTGCTTTTGAAGTTATGTCTATCAGCTTACACGTGGTTCCAATGCAGCAACTGTGTTTGACCAAAGCTCTACCGGTCCCCTACGCTCTTCTGGAGACGCAGTGACTTCTATTCTAAACACAGGTATGATGTGGCCTTCATCTCTTGAGACCATGAATCACTCTGAATCACCTATCCTTATCCCTCAGGAAACAGAAATTTTTTGCAGTTGCAAAAACTGAGCCTGGCTGTAGTTAAGTAAATTTTCCAAACTGTTACATCCTCCTGCGTCCCTACCTCCCTACCTCCCTTGGCTATGAGAGCACTTTGGAGCACTCTGGGAGGTCCTGTCAGAGCTCTCATCATGCCTGTTACAGCTCTCTGTGCATCTGTTACCAAGGATACCGTCTTTGAAAAGTAGACGCTGTCCTGTCATCCTCAATAAGTATCAGTTAAGTAAACGAGGGAGTTTCTCACAAGCCTACGTCCTTGTCAACTCCTGGCATTAGTATTCTCAGCTCTCAATTCAACAAGTGTCTCCTAAGTACCAAATGTCTGCTCTGTGCCAGGAACACTGTTAGGCACCTGGGAGACCTGAAGAAGAAGACAAACATCACCACATCCTCATGGAATCCACACACAGGAGACCCACTTGGAGAACTGGAGGGCAAGGAATGGAGAATTCTAGGGGAGCTGGGGGGAGGGGTCAAATCAGTCGTAGCGTCAAGTACGAATTCTGGAGAAAATGGCCCTTAGGCTGAGACCTGAGTGACGAGGAGTTTGGAGGTATGGGTGGTGGGTAGAGAGGAAGAATGACAAGTGCATGGTAAGCCTCAGGTGAGAAGACCCAAGAGCGAGAGTGTGGGCTGGGGGCCACGTAGCAGCACCACGTTCTAGGCCATGGACAACAACATGCAGGTACGTACTTCCTCAATATCAGTGACCGTGAATTTAACACACAGAAAATAACAACTTTAAAACATGAAAATAACCACCTTCCCAGCTCCTTATGAGCCTCTCAGAGGTTAAAACAAATCACAAAGGGGTTCTCAATCCTGAGTTCACATTCGAAAGTCCTGAGAGTTCAAAAATAATCTGATGCTCATGACTGACTATAGACCAACTAAGCACCATCTCCAAGTGCAGGAGTCAAGTGTCGGTATTTTTAAACAGCAAAGTTTATGACCACGACGCAGTGGACAGCAACCTCAAAGCTCAGCAGTGCTGCACTCCCGGCGACTCCCTCGGGTTCTTCTGGAAATGTCCCTGCTCCCTGACTTCCTCTCGTCATTCACATCGTAGCCGAAGCTGACATGACTCCTCAGAGAGGCCTTCCCTGACCACCCAACCCAAAGCTGCTGCACCCAGGCAATGCCTCCCCATCACAGCACGTGTCCCTTGCTGACAGCGGCCCTGCTTCCTAGATCCTTCAGAGGAACGCGAGTTCCCTGAGACCGGGGGTCTTGCTGTTTTGTTCACAGCCGTGTCTCCAGTAAGTATTTCATGAAAGAAAGAAGAATGTAGGCCAGGAGGCAAGCGAACATGGGGCTGCCACCCAGGCACGGGGATAGAGAAGAGTCACATTCTGAAGCTACCATTCGGATGGATTCAGATCAGATGTGATCAAGCCCAATTAAACAGCATGGAGGACGTTTTAAAAAACCTTAACCAAAAACGAGGTATGAGCCAGACTTCCACTTTCCAAGCTGAGCTCTATCTAGGGAGAAGACTACAGAACATCAAATGTTTAGGCTGGACGAGAGTCAGCAAGGTCTGAGTTAAAAGTCTCATGAAGAGGAAAGGGGGGATTAGGCGCAACCTCTCCACTAACCACAGGGAAAGAAGAGACACCTTTACCTACAGAGCAACTGACAGGTTAGCTTCCAAACCAAACCCGACCTGTAGCCATCAAGTTCATTCCAATGCACGCAGGACAGAGGAGAACTGCCTCACAGGGTTCCAAGGGGGTAAGTCGTTACAGAAGCAGACTGCCTCATCTCTCTTCCATAGAGCAGCTGGTGGGTTCAAACCACTGAACCTTCGGTTAGCAGCCAAATGCTTTAACCACTGTGCCACCAAAGCTCCTCAGAATTTACCTGAAGCATAAGACAAGGTGTACCAAAGGAAAGGTGACTTGAGAGCGGCCACTAAAGATGCGAGTTACAAATCAGATCTCAGCAAGTTTCCAGACTGGTATAAACATACTTCCGTGGAGATGGCTCACAAACAATTCTGACATAAAGGAAAATGAACACGCAGGATAGCCAGGTTTGAGTCCCATAACTATCACAGTATCTTCAGCCCTTGAATTTCTCCCAGTGAACTGACTGAGACCTGTTGTTGGGTGCCAGTGAGTCCGTGTTGACCCACAGTGACCCCACGTGAGAGAGCAGAACTGCTAATAGGGTTTTCTAGGCTGTAACCCTGATAGGAGCAGATCACCAAGTCACCTATCACCAGCCTTCAGTCAGCAGCCGAACGCTTACCTGCTGCATCACAAACTCCAAAACACCCAACTCATAGCCAGAGGTGATTCCAGCTCACAGTGATCCCCGTCGGGTTTCCAAGCTGTGAAACTTTACAGAAGCAGACTGCCTCTTCGTTCTTCTGTGGAGTGGCTGGTGGGTTTGAACCACCAAACTTCTAGTTAGCAGCCAAATGCCTTAACCACTACACCGCCCAATTTAGAGCTAGTATCACTGAAATTAGCTAGGAGAAAACACCAGTAAAAACAGTACCAAGTAAGTATTTATGATGAAACCGATGTTACATGTTCATGCTTTTTCCTTCTGTATAAAACTATTCAAGTAAATTAGTAATTTAGATATAAAGGAAATTTTTGAAGATCAAATTCAGAAGTTATCTACAAGGCCACCTAGATATGACTCAAAAGAGAACCTCTGAATGCCAGGAAGAAACTCGACCAGACCAGCTGGGTCGCCCACAGAAAGCCAGTGGGTGGCATGGTAGCATCCGTCCCTCCAGGTCAGGTCTCCGACTCCTGACAGTGGAATCCCACTTCCCCAGCCAGTCAGCACTCAATCTCAAAGCTCTGGAACATTCCAGATGATTCCCACATTTCCTTAATTGCCAAGGCATGGAATTATTGCTTTGTAAGAAAAAGCAAGAGGGCCATTTACGGACTACAGAGATTTCAGAGACACAGATGCAGTGCAGGGACCTATCTGGACCCTAATTCAAATAAAGAGACTGTAATAAGGATTATGAGACAACTGGGGAAATGTGAATATTGACTAAGTATCAGAAATATTACTAATACTTTTTTAGGTGTGATGCTGGCACTGTAATTATGTTCTCCAAGTTCTCGTATTTTTTAGAAATACGTACTAAAATAATTACAGGTGAAATGTCATCCTGAACATGTTCCATAATAATTCAAGAGGCAGTGGAGGTTGCACGAGTGAGGAAACAGATTAAAGGTGCTGTCAACTGGGGCAGCTGGCAATGGGTATGCAGGCATCCAGTAACACTTTTGTCTTCAGTTTGAAGTTTTAAAATTTCTGTAATTTAGAAAGATCCTGTTTACACCTACGAACATATTTATCCTCTTTGATTTATATACATCCTGTGCTCTAGCCTTAACACCCTCAGTGACTCCCAACTGCCTGAACCCCTTCAAGCACTTTTCAAGGCCCCACCAGGTCCTCTGGTCATCCTCTTTGCCACGAGTACAGCCTGGGCTCCATCCCTATGAGCCCTTAAGTCACGAACGTGCTTCCCCATCACACCACCCCACACTCTTTTCTTGAGCATCAGCTTCCTTTTGGTTAAATCCAATTTTTTATAAACCCTTTTCCCTGCCATCCAGTGTGGGGCACTTCCTCCTATACCACTTATCAGACCACTATGCTGACAGATTTTAAATGTAAAATGCCCCTAGTCTTCATCTGGGTCCCAAGTCTGTTCAGTGGAAGATTCATGTTTTCATCTTGTGGCATCTTCAGGGCTGTGCTGAGTGCTGGGGACAGTGCTTGGCTGTTGCGATGACAGCAGCTGGAACACGGGGTCTACTCCTCATTGTTCTGTACTCTCTGAAGTCTTTACAGTAGGCAACACATACTTAGGAAACATTGCAGAGTTTCATCACTACGGAGATTTAAGAGACACAAACTCAATGCATGGAGTCATGAAAGGTGAATCCTCTTTTATAGGGAAATTCTTTTATTTACATCACCCCGTAACAGGATGGCTTCCAAGAGCAATGAAGACCACGGCACCCACTACAGGAGCTCAAAGACAAGAAAGAGATTTCCCTATTAACTCAGTCATCCCTCCTTCAACATTCCATGTCCTGTGCCCTGAGATAAAAATGTTAAGAGTCGTTTTTCTACAATGAAAACCTTATAAATATTAGCAAATACTGTATTGCTGGAAACATCTCATTGCCGCGTACAGAGCACCAGGTTTTCTGGACTGTGATGGGTGCAAGGGAAGCAAGATGGAACTGATGGCAGGAGAAGGAAGAGGGTTAAGATGCACACAGAGAAGGTGGGCTTCCCAGTGGGCCTCCTGCAGCCACCCAGGAACGTGAAGGAAACAGGCCTGCCTGAAAATTCTAGACCATCTAGAGTGTCTATACATTTATTCAGTTTCTGCCGATTAAGTCATCAAACATGTATTTATTAAGTGCCTACGTGTCAGGCATTGTTCTAGGCAATGAACATACAAGGTCCTATAAAAAGTTTAAGACCCATTTAAAATTGATAATAATTATGATCTACATTAGAAACATACCAGTAAGTTACACTGACACGATAAGGAACTATGAAACACCAAGGCACTAATTTTCATCACTTCAATTCAGAGCAGAAGCACGTGTGAAATAAAATCAATGTTACCTTGTATTTCATTTTGGGACAGGAATGAATGTAGAAACCCATGTAATAGTAGCTGAGTGGAAGCACTTTCTCATGAAGTTGCTTAGTGAAAGCAATTTCTCTGCCAAAAGGGAAAAAAAAAAAAATAAAGACAAAGGTACGTTTAATTCTGTTTCCAATATTCAAATAACTCTGTAATTTTATGACAAATATTTGATGACATCTGATATTAGGCTATTAAAAAAATACAACTGTTGAAAGAAAATCAATTTAAAAACGTGTTAAGATGATTTTCACTAAAGAGATACCAATAAAATTCTGTATTACTTGGAACAAATGCATCTAAGTTCCAGCTTTTACACTTCATTGAGCCAAGTAGCTGATCTAAAATTCAAATAGCCTAACATTAACGGGATCCACTTAATGCAGTTTCTTGTTATTATTCATTATGCCCTGGAGGTCTCAAGGAACCTAGGCTTACTAGGTTAAAAACAGTACTGCAAACTTCAGAAACTAAAGGAAAAAACTTTCAGGAATAAACTATTACAGAATAATTATTATCACAGCCATTTATAGGCATATACTTTCAGCTGTGTGTGTGCTGCACAGCTCTTCCTATATCCAACTGCAACTTTAATATTTTTTTCTTTCTAGAGAGGAAGGAGGAGGAGCTCTGGTGGCGTAGTACCTAAGGCACTTGACTGCTAACCAGAAGGCTGGGGTTCAAACCCACCAGCCACTCCTCAGAAGGAAGGTTGGGCAATCCTACTTCCATAGTGATACTGCCCCGGAAACTCAAGGAGGGTTGCTATGAGTCGGGGCCGACTCGACGGCAAATAACAACAACAAGAGAGGAAGGAGCTCTGGTAGCATAGTGGGTGAGACATTTGGCTGCTAACCAGAAGGTTAGTGGTTTGAACCACTAAGCAGAAGGTTAGTGGTTCAAACCCACCAGCTGCTCTGCAAGAGGAAGATGAGGCAATTTACTTCCATAAAGATTTATAGCCTTGGAAACCCAATGGGGGTCACTATGAGTCGGAATTGACTTGATGGCAGTGGGTTTGGTGGTTTTTTTTTTAAAACTAGAGAGGGGGAAATTCCCGTTATCGCAGCACTTTTTCTGTCAGCAAAGGTGAGGACTATCTAGTAAGGATCGTCAGCATCTTCCGTGTAATGCCTATGCTTGCATTTAACTCATATCCAAACACATGTGGGCACAGAACCACGTCCTACCACCCAGACGACCGACTGGCTGTATTTGGCTGTCAGAAGCAAAACTTCAGTATATTTCTAAAGTATGAGGGAAACAGTTTGCTTTGTTATTATCTGTCTTGATTTTGTGTTTGTTCCTTGAACTTTTTCATGTTTGTATTTTCGTAGCAATGGACGCTTGGAATTCAAGGAGAAATTCATATATTTTATTGAATATTCTGTACATTTTGCAACACAAAATGATCAAGGCCAAGGAAGACACTGGGAGAAGCACAAAAGTTAAAGGCAACAAAGATTAGTACTATGACAAACACAATCCTGCAATAACAGTAACAACAACAATCTATGAGTGGATACACAGACACACAAGCTGAACAGGGCAGGAGGGCAGATGGGACTACACCGGTGAAAATGTATATAGATATAGATATAGATATAGATATAGATATATAGATATATGAGCTCTGGTAGCATAATGCTTAAGGCACTTGACTGCTAACCAGAAGGCTGGCTGTTCAAATCCACCAGCCACTCCTCAGAAGGAAGATGGGGCAATCTACTTCTGCAGTGATACTGCCTCGGAAACCCAAGGAGGGGTCGCTATGAGTTGGGTCCGACTCAACAGCACGTAACAACAACAACAACACACACACACACACACACATACAGGTTTGACAGGTGATATTTCTACATATGTGTTTATACAGCAGAGTATACAGTGGGCAAAGTTAAGAAAACTTCTTGGCCATGACCAAACACCTTGAGGCAATGAGCCATTGGGCCTTGGGGCTCAGGCCCACAGTCTCAGGGACTCTAAGGGCAACGGGCCTGAGATAACACAGTCCACGAAAACAATGTTCTACATTCTACCTTGGTGAGTAGCGACTGTGGTCTTAAAAGCTTGCGAGCATGGCATCTAAGATACAACTACTAGTCTCTTCCAGTGGTTCAGTGAATTACCTGGTATGGCTTTTCTACCCATAGTCTTTGTAATTCCCACCAGATTACTGGGTGGGACCATGCAAAGAAGGTGTGTAGAACTCTGATGCTGGGATTGGTTAGTTTTGTCACTCTGCCAGGCTTAAAATGAGGCTTCCTAGAGGCAGAGGGGGATCTCACTGCCATCAAGAGAGAGGAGCTGGAGGTGGAGTGGAGCGAATCCTTGGACCCAAGATCCCTGCGCTGGGTCTCCTTGGATCCTCAATGGAGACACCCCGACTAAGAGACTGTCATAGTGGAACCAAGAGGCATGAGCCAGAGCGGTGGGCTTACCTGGCCCACGGAGTGAGAAAGCTGGGTGCCCTGGGGCAGGAGGCTCGCCGATGGTGTGGGATGCACCTGGGTGTTCCTATCAGCAGAACTGAAAAAGCTTTGTGACACTTGTCCAAGCAGGGCAGAGGCCAGGCCGAGAGGCCAAGGGTCAGAGAAGCAAGTCTAAGGGCACAGCAGTAGGGAGACTATCCTGGTCAAAGAATTGTATCCTAAATGCATTCCTGAACCTGAACTATAGCCTGTAACTTCCCAATAAACCCCATAATCCCGAGTACAGTCTGTGAGTTGTGTGTGGCCACTGCAATGAATTACTGAACCCAGCAGAGAACTATTGAGTGTCATGGGAGGGATGGTTGATGTCAGAACTTGAAAAGCCCATAGAGTGGCTACATGTTTGGCCTCGTAGGAACAAGCCTTGGGCTGCTGATGGTGATTCTGTCTTCCTCTTGTGAAGTTAGAAGTCGGAAGATGCCGCCTCCCTGACCTTTCTGCATTCCCCATCCAGAGAAAAGAAGAGTAAAGAAAATTAAAGACACATGGAAACAATTAGTCCAAAGGGCTAATGGACCCTGTGAACCCCAGTTTCCAGAGCTCTGAGACCAGAAGAACGAGATGGTGCCCAGCTACCACTGCTGACTGCTCTGAAAGGGATCACAATAGGAGGTCCCAAACAGCGTGGGAAGAAAATGTGCAACAAAACTCAAATCACAAAAAAAAAAGACCAGGTTTACGGGCCTGATAGAGATTGATCAAACTCCCAAGACTATGGCTGTTAGAGATCAAGCCTGGAATCGAACTCCCTCCACGGCTCACCTTTCGGGCCTATAAGATGAACAGTATCATCAGAGAAATACACACTCATTAGAACACTCGCCCATACAAGATCAAAAGGGCAGCATTTGCCCACGGGCAAAGCTAAGAAGACAGGAGGGGACAGGAAAGAAGGCAAAGGACAATGGTGAACACAGAGAAGTAGGAAGACTGCTGTTACACCGTGGGGACTGCAATGACAAAATAAAATGTGCATGAATTTTTGAATGGAAAAACAATTTGCTATGTAAACTTTCACCCAAATCAAAATTGAAAAAAATTACATTTTTGAAGAGTTGCTCTCCTAAAAATTCTTCTTGAACATATTTCTAAAATCAAACAGACTAAACAATATTAGGCTACTGTAGAATAAATCCTACTACTCCTAGGTTCCAACTGAGGAAAAGACTGCACCAACTCAAACAAATCGACTCTAATAAAAAGCCTGGGCCACAATGGTGTTCCTTCCCCTGGGTCCTACCTTTCTCAGTTACAGTCGTGCTAAAATAGTACCCTGTTCTATTTCAATCCTTTTAAATGCATTGAGGGGGCTTTGGTGGCATAGGTCGTAAGGCACTTGACTGCTAACCAGCAGTTGGCGGTTCAAACACACCAGCCACTCCTTGGAAGGAAGACTGGACGATCTACTTCCGTAGAGATACCGCCTCAGAAACCCAAGGAGGGTTCGCTGTGAGTCAGAGATGACTTGATGGCACATAACAACAAATGCATTGAGCAATATTTATGATCTAATATATGTCATTATTCAGGAAATTGTGTGGACTTAAATATAATATGTATTGCACAACTTTTTAAAAATTTCTCTATAAACGTCAATTATATCAACTTGATGGTGTTTTTTTAAGTCTTGTGTATGTTTACTGATTTTCCATACATTTCTTATAAATCTAATATTGAAGAAGGAATAGTTGAAATTTTCAACTATAACTGTCGATTTCTCCATTTCTCCCTTGAAATCTATGAGTTTTGGTTAAAAGATTGTTACATTTAGGATCTTTATAAATTAATAAATTGACTTTTTTCATTAAAAATACCAAAAATCAAAAACAAAACCTAGCATGACTCTGACCACTTCTCACCACCTCCCTTCAGATACACCAGCTACAGTAGCCTTCCGACTAACTTTCCTGTTTCCCCTTTCGCCCCTTCAAAATCCCCCCAGAGTAGTTCAAGTGGTCACTGCCAATGGTGATGAGAGTGGGTGACCTCCCCACGCCCCCTTCACTGGGTGGGTATCACCCTTAAGTAAAACCCAGGCTCCCTTCAAGTCCGGTCCGCCCCCCACACCTCATGCTGCCTGCCTCTATGCCCCCCAGCGTAGCTCTCTGTGAGCTGGCCTCTAAGACCTTTGGTTGGCTCCGGGCACTGGGTCTTGCCACACGTTTCCCTGGACTTCTACCTTCACATTTCTACAGGACTCTCTTTTTCTTTCCTCTCCCCCCAGTGCCGTCTGTTCAGAGCTCTTTCCTGACTACCCTCTAAAGCACAGGCCCCGATCATCATTGCTGACTCTGTTTTCCTAACAGCTCTATGGAGTATCTAAAATGATGTTGCTGGTTTTCTAACTCACTGTCTTCTTTGACAAAGCTCGAAACACTGTCTCGTTCTCATCTATGAACGGTGCCGGGACCCATAACTTGTGCTCAACAAACGTATGCTAAATTAATTACCTTTCAAATATTGATCTTGCTGAAATATATAAATAAAAGCCATGTTCATGATGCCCAATTCAAGCACTATTTTTAATCTGCAGATTAGATGCCATACAGATGTAAAACTTTACAGTGACTGTTGGACTACTGAAGAAACTCAGGAAAAACTACCTACACAGGTTTCAATGGAACACATCACAATCAACAATGGAATTTGCAACTTGTAAGCAACTTGTCCCAATTTTGCTTCAAAATGTCAATCTCCCAGCAGGCAGCCTTTCTTCTTCAACCCTCTCATTCTCCAGGGCCCTGCGAGGAGGGACTGCAAGGCAAGGGTAATCTCCTCACCGCAGCTGGCAGCCCTCCCGCAATCAGGTCTCTGCTGCGGCCTCAGAGCTCCCCAGCGACAGGATTTTCAGGAGACATGCCAAGCGATCAACAGAACTCTTTCTACTTGTGCTGGGAATTGATTGTTTACTGCCTCAAGTGCAGCAGACTTCTAAACCACGTCTTAGTTTATTGAGCCATGACATAATATTTCATACATAAGCTGGGTTTATTATATAGGAAATAAATATCATTCTTAACATTTATCTGCAAAGTCTAGAAAAGTCTACAGCTACATACTGGAAAGTCAAAGATTTAAAAAGAAAACAGCAATAATTTCAAAGTATTGGATGTATCTTTTTTTTTTTTTTT
>NW_006921625.1:11092378-11094528 GCF_000298275.1 Orycteropus afer afer | reverse complement strand
TTTCCATTAATTTTGGTTTTCTTCTTTCTTCTTGATGAGGAGAGACCCGTTGTTGCATCTAGATGGCAGCTTCCTAGCTTTTAAGGTCCCAGTCACTACTCGCCAAAGTAGGAGGTGGAACAATGTTTTGTATAGTATGTTATGCCAATTGAGTTTGATGTCCCCTGCGACTATGGTGGATGTATCTTTTCTGAAATAAATATAAACTTCTAAAGTTATGTAATTTGAATAAACAGAAGCTCTAGAGATAAAAAATGTGAATGCTTCAAGTAGCCTGTTCAAATTTCAGAGAGAATACCAAGAGCCACGAATTCTTCCAAACTACTTAATACAAGCAAAGCAATTACATACATCAAACCCAAAATGCCAAACTCACTGCCATGGAGTCGATTCCGACTCACAGCAACCCCCACTAGGTTTCCAAGGCTATAAATCTCTATGGAAGCAGACTGCCTCATCTTTCTTCCATGGAGCAGCTGGTGGATTCGAACCACCAACATTTTGATTGGCAGCCAAATGCTTTAACCACTACACCATCAGAGCTCCTTAATCGCATACATAAGAAAAATGAGAGATCTTTATTGACCTCAGGTAAAAATGCTGTATAACTGTGAATTTATTATAATTTTTTATTAAGAGCCAGACTAAAAATACCATACATGACCTTCTTTATACAGTAGCCAGGATAAACAAACAAAATCTATTAGGGATAATATTTGTTTTCAAATCAAATTGCTTAAAGAGTAGTATCAGCTCCTCTATTTTTATAATGAAGAAAAGGGCACATACACAATAAATAAAATAAATAACCCAGAATTATATGTTATCATCACAGGAAAAAGGTGACCATTAGACACAGAGACTGGAAAATGTATAGAGAAAAAAATGACACAGTGAAAAAGAAGGAGAAAAAGAGTCAAGCTCCCAGCCAAACAAAAGAAAATAATTCCTCTCCCTCCTTCTCTTCCCCACCAAACACACACACAAGAAGGAATCAAAAGAACCCTGCTGCTGGGGAGCTGCCAAGTCAATTCTGGCTCACAGCGCCCCTAGAGGACAGAGGAAAACTGCCCCATAGGGTTCCCAAGGGCGTATGACTGCTACCCAGAAGGCTAGCGGTTCAAATCCATAGCCACTCCTCGGAAGGAACATTGGGCAATCTACTTCCACTGTGATACAGCCTCGGAAACCCAAGGAGGGGTCACTACGAGTCAGATCCAACTTGATGGCAGTGAGTTTGGTTTTAATCTTTATGAAAAGGTGGACAATGAAGAAAGAAGACCAAAGAAGAGTTGATGATCTTGAGTTGTGGTGCTGATGAAGAATACTGGAAGTCCCATGGACTGCCAGAAGAACAAATAAATCCAACCTGTCCTGGAAGAAGTGTAGCTGGAATGCTCCTCGGAAGGGAGAATGGCCAGACTTGGTCTCACCTACTTTGGTCTTGTTGTCAGAAGGGACCATTCCCTGGAGAAGGATGTCATGCTTGGTAAAGTGGACGGTCGACGAAAGAGGGGAAGGCCCTCAATGAGATGGACTGACACGGTGGCTGAGATGATGGGCTCAGGTGTAGCAAGGACTGTGAGGCTGGCACAGGACCAGGCAGGCAGTGTTTCATTCTGTTATAACTGAGGGTCGCTGAGTCAGAGCTGACTCAACGGCACCTAACAACAACAACAATCTTTACAGAAGCAAAGCCCAGACTAAACCCACTGCCACTGAGTCGATTCCAACCCCAAGCACCCCTAGAGGACAGAGCAGAACTGTCCCATAGGGGTTCTAAGGCTGTAAATCTTGACGGAAGCAACCTCGTTCTCCTACAAAGTGGCTGGGGTTCAAACCACTGACCTTTCAGTTAGCAGCCGAGTGCTTAACCACTGTACCACCTGGGCTCCCTCAGGAATTAAAACAGAGACAAGTATTTTCATGAACTACAACTCTAATCTTCTCATGGGTGGTCAGGCTGAACTAGTAGGTATCTCTATGAAGCGGGGAGTGTACCCAAGAGCATGTATAGGGTTGGGAGACAATGGTCCTATAAGTTTATGTGTATGATCTGAATTCCCAGGTGTATAGTAGAGCTGACAAGGGGCAAGGTTGCAGTCATTGCTTGGTCACAGCCAGCTACCAAGAGGGACCGAGTAGTTGAA
>NW_006921625.1:11043541-11092018 GCF_000298275.1 Orycteropus afer afer | reverse complement strand
AAAAAGAGGCGACCAGGTTTGCTGGTCCAATAGAGCCTGGTGGAAGCACTGAGAGTATGGCTCCTAGCTGCCCTTCAGGTCTGGAATTGAACCCACGCCTGTGGCTTCCAGCCAACAATAGACAGGTATATGAGTTGAACATTTCCCTGCGGTAGATACGCTCCTTGGAGAGAACAAGCATGGAAGAAAGAAGGGCTGCTTATGCAGGGAGACAGCTCACGGCGCAGGAGTGCATGGAGGGATAGACACAGGGAAGAGGTAACTATAGGGAGGAAGTGGGAGGGAAGCTGTTGCATTGTGGGAAATTGTGGTCAAGGTCATGAGACAAAGTGTATGTGAACTGCTGTACGGAAAGTGAATTTGCTCTGTAAATTTTCACCCAAATCACAATAAAAAAAAATAAAATAAATAAAACACTTTAATCTTCTCACCATTAGGATAACACACCTAAAAGCTTTGTGCTGCATATAACTGTAGCCACAGACATAAAAGGGGAACCAGGCTGACAAAGGTCAGCGTGTCAAGCAGACAGCCAGGGGACCCCTGCTCTGCATACTCACGTCACTGTTTCTTCAGACTACAGATACTGTTTTAATTCATTCACATTAGATTCATTTAGCTTTTAATTAATAATGAAAACATATATCTGACAGTGATAACACAAAAAAAGGACAAAAACAACATTTAAGAAACGTTAAGTTCTGACAGGGATGTTTATAAATGAATAAACTTAACAACAAAAGCATCACACAAATACAATGACTTCTCTCACACAATACACTACATGGATACCCTAGAGGATAGAGAATTATCATCAGACATTGGCATCAGTTCAAAAGGTGGGACTCTCTAAGTATCACTGTGTGGCTAAAATCCTCCTAGAGCAGTAAGTCCATTAGTGTCCTACCAAGTAGGATTTCTACTGTTATGTAATAAAACACGATCAAATGAGGAATGATTTGAAATGCCATCTGACCCACTACAACTGCCCAAAGCAATCTTACCTCAGCGCAGAGTAGACACCCAGAGACAGAAAGGAGTAGTCGGGGTCGTAGTACAAATACACAGAGGACACGCAGTGCGGGAGGATGTCAATCACGCCCACAGCAATGATCTTCCCATCAAGCCAGTACTGCTGGTGAAAGGAGCCATAACCACACTCGGGTCCGTCCGGGGGATTCTCTGCCTGTGAAGGGCAGACACACAACGTGAACAGTCTGACATGTTTCTCTACTAAAAATCTTTTAAAAATTAATTATTTATACTAGGAGCTCTGGTAGCATAGTGGCTAAAGCACTTGACTGCTAACCAGAAGGCTGGTGGTTCAAACCCACCAGCCACTCCTCGGAAGGAAGGTTGGGCAATCCTACTTCCGTAGTGATACTGCCTCGGAAACCCAAGGAGGGGTCGCTATGAGTCGGGGCCGACTCGACGGCACATAACAACAACAACAACACAACAACAACAACAACAATAATAAAAATTAATTATTATAGTCGTGCTTTCCTCAGGCTGAAACCAAAAAAAAACAAACAAACTCACTGCTGTCGAGTCAGACCTGACTCATAGCAACCCCTCCTTGGGTCCTAAAATTTTCTCTGTGTTGCCATCACCTTCCCTAGACAAACTCTTTGTTAAGTTATAAAACTTTTTCTTGTAGAAACATTGACCCAACAAAAGAATGAAAAGAGAAATCACCTTAATTTTTTTTTCAATTCATTTGTTTTCAAGTTGGACAGGAGAAAACAGAATATTTTGCAGGATAAGTAAATAATTATTAAACTGTATTTTGTGGTTCCACATAAAGGCTGTAAGAATGCCTTGCTCTAGATGGCCTTACCACAAGGGCTGTGATAACAGCCAAGTTCCTGATAGATATTTTGCTCTTTACCCAGAACAATCTCCTCTCCCAACCCCTCCCATTGGCCATGGATGATCAGTTTGGACTGTGTGTTTAACTGACTACAGAAGTAAGAACCGGAAAAACGCACCCCTCGGCAGCCATGACACCGTACCCTCCCCCAAGTTAATGAGCCTAAAGCATAGTTAATGAGTTCTCTGAAAGCCGTGAAGAATCATAATTTCCCTATTCCATGTCCTATAACAGCCCTGAAATGCCCAGCTTGGAGAAGCCTGATCTGAGACGTAATCTCTAAGCTCCTTGCTTGGCAGTCTACAACACAGCTTTCTTTCTCAGCACCTCAAAGCCTGGTGGCTCCTTATTGATCTGGGAGTCACACCAAGCAGGAGCCCATCTGTCTGGTTTCAAGGCTAGGAAAGAAATGGTATATTATGTCTTAGCTCTCTAGTGCTGCTATGACAGAAATGCCACAAGTGGATGGCTTAACAAACAGGCATTTATTCTCTTACAGTCTAGGAGGCTAGAAGCTCGAGTTCAGAGTGCTGACTCTAGGGGCTGGGTGAAGGCTCCTCGACCCTGGGCTTCAGCTCCACCTCTCGTTCCAGGTCCACTGAACTGGAAGTGTCTTCTAACTCACATGGCTACTGGCCATGGAAGCTGACAAACTCAAAGTCAACAGGTAAAATGGCACAATCGCTGTAAAAGTTAACAATTCCAAAATCAGTAGGCAACATGGCAGGCCACTGGTTCAAGTCCAGGAACTGAAGATGAAGACTTGGCCAAATGTAAAATATGCCAAAAAGCTAGAGACCTCCCTCAAAGCTTTTCCATGTATACTGGACATAGGGCAATATGGAAGGCAACTACTTAGCTGCTGACAGCAGATTCCACCATGGAGGTGATTACAGTCTCATCATGGGGAATAACTATACCCAGTGGGTAAGCCACTCAAGACCGTGGCCCAGCCACGCTGACACACAAGCTGCACTACCACAATGAGAACATGAAAAGAGAGGGCTGGGTGAGAATGCTGAGCTGCCCCCCACTTCTGCTCAGGCTGGTCTGTGATCACCTCAGTCTGGTAAGGCCAGGGCCTGCAATCAGTTCAAATCGATTCAGTCACGGCCGACAAAGGGAAAATGGAACAGACACAAAATTTTAAAATGTGGGTGATCTGGTAGGTAACCGGAACAGGTTAAATTATGGATTGAAGCCCTGGAACAGGTGATTCAGAAGAGACACAGGGAGCCCTTTCGGGAGTCTGATGTGTGAGAATGGATTACTGGCAAAATTGTGCAGAGTGACACACATTCAGCATGGCACAGTCAGCCACCATCTTTAAGCTGGGTTCCGCCCCTGCTCAAAATCCAACGGGCAAGAGATTTGGCTGCTAGGCAAAGTGCACATTACCCTTGTTTTCTACAAGGGAAATTAAGTTCCTAGCAGGGTTTTGACCCATAATTTTTCCCATTCCAGTTCACCCAAATTTTAAAAATGTGGGTCTGTCCTAGTTTCACTTCCCTGACCATGACTGAACTGGGAAAAACTAGATAGAAGCCTTGGATAATAAGGTACATGATCCCATTCTTTTTCCTAGTTAAGAGTTGCTGTACAAATACAAAGGTCTTCCAGTCTGGCATGTAAAGAGCTTCTAAGTCATCACTCTTGACCTCATCACAAGAAAAAAGCAGAAATACCAAAAATCAACCACTCTTCTTAGATCCGGCAGGGAAGTGAGGCCGCAGGGTAAAAGGCCACCACGACAACTGGAGAGACGGGCAGACTGACGCAGAGAGTCAGCTGACGGGAGCTACACGTGGCACCGGAGCCAGCACCAGGACAGACCTCTTGAAGGTACAGACTCAGTGCTGGAGGTGGACGAGCTTGACAGAAAGACTCATGGAGGCTCAGCCTTTGGAAGTCCCACACTTTCCTGAGTTTTACCTCCAGGAACCCCCAGCAGGTTCTCACTGTGAAGTTAGAGAAAAATCTCCTTGTGCTTCTTAACAGGGAGAGGGAAAATCAACCATGTTGAAACAGTCTGCTCTCCTGGACAACGGCCTGCCCTCAAGCGCAACTACAGAGCTAAACCAGTGGGTTTTATCGGAGCCGTTGGATTATAACCCAAAACGTAAATAAATCTCCATGAGTCCACACTGATATAAATGACTGAATAGATAGGAGAAGAGACCAAGCTCCATGCAGAAGAATTCCGAACAATGTACCGAGCTACTCAGCCCTCCCTCTCTCCTCCCTCAGTGTGGGATGCGTGCAGTGACCTCCTTCCTAAGGGGACAGTATGGGGGTGAGGAGGTGGAGAATAGCCCTACAGTGGAGAAGGCAGGCAACACTCCCTCAGCCATGCGGTCAAGGTCACCACCACCACCACCAAGAATGCTAAGATGCTACAGAAAACAGTAATATCTAAAATTTCCATTTGCTGTTGTTCAGGAAACAAACATATCTTTAAACTTTTAAGGGCTTACACGAGCTAGTAAAAATTTGCATCAAAAACCAGTTTTGACATTTACTGTCACATACAGCATTCATCTTAAGAATGTCATTTCTACTTCCTGAGAAAGAGCTAGAAAAGTAGAGCAGCTGACAAACAGTACCATTAACCAAAAGGAAACAGGAAAGAAAATTAGTCTGTTATGAAGACAACAGCTGAATTGACGCCAATACTATTTCAACTGCTAATGGATTTGAAGCCTAATCCTGTCTCAGAAATCAGACAGCTCCAACTATGTAATAAGAAAGAAACAAATGTGCATATATGACTGGATTTTATGAAACCATCTTTAAAATCTAAGCCCTGAGGCTTCAAGGAATGAAGCTCTCGGTTGTTAAAAATAATCACGCGGGGAAGCAACAACTCCAGTGACATGGAGACAGAGGAAAGGCACCACTCAGGCGCTGGAAGGAGGAGGGCCTGTCAAACGTCAGGAACCCTCCAAGTCCAGAGCTAGCGAGATGCTCTGAAGTCTTCCACGATCTTGCCTAAGCACGTCAACCAGGACTCAGTAAAGGTATCATGCGTATTCATTCATTTGAAAATGCATTTATCAAGGGCATAGTCAGTAAGAAATCAGTAAGCACATTCTCAACGAACAGCCAATATATTCCGCTACCTGAAACGTGAATCCGTCCCCCCTGAACCAGCCTGAGCTCTATGTTCAAATGCCTTCTCAGTGTCCATTTTCCTCCGTCCTCTCATCCCCCAGCCCTCCCATCAGATGACCTGGCTCCGTTTAGTTCACTGGCTCCTTCTTGAGAATCTAGTCATGACCAGTTTGTCCTGCAGTAGGCATTATTTCCTGCACTCAATCCATGTGCCATCCGCAGCGTTCCCCATTCCAAAGCACTTTATAGAGACTGGGCTGCCTCCTAACTAAGCAGGAAGAAATACACAGTATAAAACTATCTACTGGCCCATCATTTCACAGCCAAGGAAACATGAAGGCCTGAGGAATCAACAGATTAAACAGTGCAAAGACGACAAAACTCACAAGGTATAAAGCGAATCACAAAACCAGCCTCCTAGCCCCTAGAAGCAATGGTACTTTTACACTGTTGTAAGAAAAGCAGCTAATCAAATGTACTTACACAAATTCCCTTTTCAAACTCTCTTGTACATCCAAGTCAGCAAATACAGCAACATTAAAAACAGTATTCAGTGCATTTTTTCCCCTTAAAACTAACTTGTTTGCACAATGGAATACTATACAACACTAAAGAATGATGTAGAATCTGCAAAATACCACATAACATGGATGAACTTGGAGGACATTATGCTGAGTGAAATAAGTAAATCACAGAAGGACAAATATAGTATTAGTTCATTACTGTAAAAAGTCAAGGAGAGGTTTATATATGGAAGGAAACTTTGTTGGTTACCAGGTATTGGGAGGGGAAGGGAAGGGAAGAAACACTGTTACAAAAAAAAAAATTCATCAACCCATGTCACTTTAGTTTTGTGTACTTCTCTGTACATAAATTATATTTCAATAAAATGTATTTTTTTTTTAAAATAATGTTGTTTTTGCTGTTGTTATGTGCCGTCAAGTCGGACCCGACTCACAGTGATCCCTCCTTGGGTTTCCGAGGCGGTATCACTAGGGAAGTAGATTGTCCACCTTCCTTCCGAGGAGTGGCTGGTGGGTTTGAACTGCCAGCCTTCTGAAGGTTAGCAGTCAAGTGTCTTAGGCACTAAGCTACCAGAGCTTCCCAAAAAATAACAGCATCTTAAAAAAACAAACCTAACTCGTCTGCATTCAGTCCTTTTCCTTCCATCATATCTCGTTGGCAATTAAAATAGGAATGATTTCCTTTTTCCCTTGTGGGACCCCACTGACCTAATCAAAGAAACCAGGTTTCAAAACGGAAGATGATCCATGGGGAGGAAGTGGGAGGGGAGCTGCTGCACTGTAAATTTTGGTCAATGACATGAGACAAAGTATATGTGAACTGCTGTATGAAAAGTGAATTTACTCTGTAAATCTTCACCCAAATCCTAAAAAAAAAAAAAAAACAGAAGATGACCCAAGTAAAGGCAGCTGTCTTAGTTCCCTATGCTGCTATACCAGAAACGTGTGGTTTTAACAAACAGAAACATGTTCTCTCACAGGTTAGCAAGCCAGAAATCCAAACTGAGGGTGTCTGCTCTAGAAGGCTCTCTCCCTCTGTTGGTTAAGGTCAGGACGAGGTCTTTGTCTCTTCCGCATCTGTGGGCCCAGTGTGAATGAGAGATCACCATGTGTCTTGGCATCAGTCTTCCCCCGGTCTAGGAGGTTCCTAGCACAGGGACTCTGAGTCCAAAGGATTCGCTCCATTCTTGGTTCTTCTCTCTTGGTGTTCATAGGTCCCTCATTCACTGTGCACTTCTCCCTCCTTCTATCTCTTGTAAGATACAAGGTGATGCAGCCATACCCCAGGGAAACTCCCCTTACATCAGATCAAGGTTATGACCTGAGAAAGGGTGCTGCATCCCACCCTAACCCCCTGACAACTAACTGACTGACTGATCACACCAGATCACATCATAAGGGATAAAAACATCCCTACATAACTGCCAAATTACATCACTACATAACTGCCAAATTACATCACTACATAACTGCCAAATTACATCATTACCTAACTGCTAAACCTGAGACTGACGGCCCAGCCAAGCTGACACACACTTTATGGGGAAACAATTCAATCCATGGCAGCAGGCAGGAGGCTGCTTTTTCTACCAGCTTGTAGCTATCAAAGCACTGGCTACCTGTTGGTTAACTGTGACCCACTGTTCTCAATCTCCAAGTCAAATGATAGATTAAAAGTTTCCCAAGAGGTACGTGGTCGGTGTCGCTCATGGCTGGAGATGAACCTGAAATACTGACTCTCTCAGCCCTCCCTGCAGTGGGAGCAGCCAGAGCTCCCACAGCACTCACCTCTGGCTGGGAAATTCTTAAAAACCCTCAGTGCCTGCCATGTTTCTAATAGCACAAACTGACTTGATTTTTCTAACATGTCTGATGCCTGTCGATGAACACACATGCACATCTGCTGACTTAGTTCTCTGTTCCACCTGACATGCAGCTGCCATGAAAGGATTATTTCTTCCTCAAAAGCAATCCTTCACTTCAAATCATTTAAACACGTTCAAACACGGAAAGAATATGGGAGTGTGTGGAACAGAGACAAGGAGATAGAAGCAGAAAGGACAGGAACCAAATCAGTGCAATCAGAAAGCAGCTGAGCTCCTGGTGGGGCTCCCATTCACTAGGCAACATCTTAGAAGCCCAGACTCAGTGGACCTGTCATGCCACCTGCTTCAATACACTATTATTTGGATACCTGGTGAGTAAAATGTACTCCTGAATAGCAACTAGAAACTGTATTGCAAATTTATACAGTTATCACAGATTTACCAACCAAACTCCCCATTCTAATACTAAAAGCATTTAGTGTTTCAAACATCTTTCATAAAGCAAGATTAGCAAAATGTTGATAACTATCACTGGGAGACTGGTTCACGGAGCTTCACTATACTATTCTGTCTACATATGCTCAAAAAGCATGAATTTTTAAAAATATGGATAAATTTTTCAAAATTTAAACAAACTTCATTTTTAGCCATATTCTACTGTTACACATTTATAGTTACATCTCATCTGGTAAATCTATTCAGAAATATTAATTTGGATAATTAATAACATTTCTCAAGAACTATTCAATAACATCAAGGGGGAGAAAATGTTATTGTACTTATTATAACCTAAAACATTCGTATCTATGCATGTCAACTTCGGATATTCAAATGTGCAATATACATACCAACTTCAACGTTTAAACTTGGGTAAATGCTTCTGTGTAAAAGATGGCACCATCAACCTTCTCACCGTTTCCAACCCCAACTTTCCCTCCCATGGCACTTTCTACTTCTCTGCTGGGTTCAGTAATTTGTTGCAATGGCCACACAGAACTCAGACAATACTTATGGGGTTTATTAGGGAAGTCACAGGCTACAGATCAGGCTCAGAAATACTTAGGATGCAATTCTTCCATCAGGACAGCCTCCCCTCTGCCATGACCTCAGGCCTGCCTCTCTCTGGCTCTCAACCCCTGACCTGGCCTCTGCCCTGCTTGGGCAAGTGTTACAAAGCTCTTTTAGCTCTGCCGACGTGGACACCTCACACCACTAGCAGGCCTCCTGCCCCGAGGCACTTAGCTTTCTCGCTCCACGGGCCGGCAAGCCCGCCACTTTGTCTCAGGTCGGTCTCTCGGTTCTGTTGGTTCTGCTACCTTTGCTGCCGCCATCTCTCTGCCATCTCAGTGCAAGGACCCTGGGTCCAAGGACACACCCCACTCCTGGCTTCTCTTTCTTGATGGTAGTGAGATCCCACTTTCCACCTCTGGGATGGCTCCTTTGAAGTGTCATGGATGGCAAGACTGACCAATCTGCACATTGGGGCTCCACACACCTCATCTGCATCCACAAGCTCCTCAATCCCCATGGTGCGTCACAAGCACCTCACAATTGCATAGTTCCACCCAGTCATCTGGTGGGAGTCACAAAGACCACGGCTAGAAGAACCATACTGAAAAATTCACTGCACCACAGCCACTTAAGAAAGACTGCATCACGCCGATGTTCATCGCAGCACTATTTACAATAGCCAAAACTTGGAAACAACCTAGATGTCCAACAACTGAGGAATGGATAACCAAACTTTGGTACATTCACACAATGGAATACTATGCAACGCTAAAGAATAATGTAGAATCTGCAAAACACCGCATAACGTGGATGAACTTGGAGGACATTATGCTGAGCGAAATAAGTCAGTCACAAAAGGACAAATATTGTATTAGTCCGTTATTGTGAAAGTTAAGGAAAGGTTTATATATTGGAGGACATTTTCTTTGTTGGTTACCAGGGGTGGGAGGGAAGGGGAGGGAATGCTGTTGGATAGATAGAGATAAATATTGATTTGGGTGAAGAGAAGGGCAATGTACCAAATGTGAGTGACCAATATGGCAGCATTGAGGATGAGAAAGACAGAGAGAGTTACATGGGCAGTACAAACAACAAATATGAACCCCTTTG
Source organism: Orycteropus afer afer (assembly GCF_000298275.1). Taxonomy (NCBI): domain Eukaryota; kingdom Metazoa; phylum Chordata; class Mammalia; order Tubulidentata; family Orycteropodidae; genus Orycteropus; species Orycteropus afer. Next base: position 11,082,563 of record NW_006921625.1, on the reverse strand, counting down.
TAAATACAATACTGAGTTGTCAATGAAAGCAAACATGGGTATAGGGACGGATAGATGGGTGAACAAGCTAAACAATTATGTATGTCTAAATGGAGAGTGTATCCAAGATCATATACAGGGTTGGCAGACAATGGGCCTCTCAAAGAGTATGAAGGGATGGACACTGGGAGGAGGTAACTATGGGGAGGAAGTGGGAGGGGAGCTGCTGCATTGTAAATTTTGGTCAATGACATGAGACAAAGTATATGTGAACTGCTGTATGAAAAGTGAATTTACTCTGTAAATCTTCACCCAAATCCTAATAAAAAAAAAAAAAGAAAGAAAGACTGCATCAGAGCTCAAAAGAACTTACGCTAAACTGAAAAGGGAACTTAGTGAGCTACTGGCAAGGAACAGAGTCAGGTAAAGAAGGGAAAACAGCAAGAGGTCAAGGAGCACAGTGTGAAGGCTGGAGACAAATAATCCAAGGTTCTGGTAGGGTCAGATTCCGGAGGTAAGGGTTTCCTGAAAGTAGATTCTGAATCCAATGGCAAGTGGGATCACAAGTCAGACCAAAGGTCGGGACAAAAAAGGTTAAGTACAGAGGCCAACAGAGAGGTCACAGGCAGACTACATCATATTTCTCTCTCCTTTGGGAGAATCACTGTGCTATCAGCATTTATGGTCAGTTTGTTTGGTTCATGAGCCAGAAATATCTGCATCACTGGAAGCTTGTCACAAATACACAATGTCAGGCTGACTGTATCAGGAATCTGTATTTTAACAAGATTCTCAGGCAACTGGCATGCACATTTGAGTTTCAGATACACTGGTCTAGATGGCAGGCAGTAAGGCAAGTCAAATTCAATGGATACAAAACCCAAGTCAGGTCAGGAAGCAACCAGCGCATTATCTGGCTTCTGGGAGGGTTATGGTGTGCCTCCCAGACATTAAGGCATTAAATAAAGACAAACAGAACTGTGGAAAGGCAGACAAACACTTTGGAAACACCTCCTTATTCTGGCACCGTCAAGTAACTAATGGATGGCCCTGACCTCAGAAGGGCTTCCTTATGAAATCCAATCTGGACAACCGGTTTGATCCTCGTCACCTTGCTTCTTTTCAGGATGCCGCTAAGCTTTCTCTAAATTCTTCATAACCCATGAAGGAGTTTAAGCATAACAGGAAATCCAGAAATCTTACTGGAAAAGCCAATATAGATTAACAATTAAAAAAAAAAAGAAAACCCTCAAAAGTTCTATATCACATTATAAAAAAAGAAACAAACAAAAACCATCAATATTAAAAGTAAACACTTGCAACACACATGGCAAAGGTTAACAGCACTCTTTCACACATGCAACACATACACACACACACACACACACCACTGCCAACCAATCAAACAAACAGCTCAACAGATAAGCACAGAAAGGACATGAAGAAAGACAACTCATGGGAAAAAGTAAGAGAGCCAATAAGCATCTGACAAGCATATAACTAAATAACCATGAATCCAATTAAATGAGATACTTTGTGTTTTGATCTCACAAATGGATAAAAACTTAAAATGTAACAGCAATGCTGACAGAGATATAATCTATATATGGCTTGTGCAAGTGTAAACTGGCAGACTGGATGCCAAAATTGATAAATTTAAAATAAACATGCCTGGTTACATTCTGGGAGCTCTGGTGATGCGACGCAGTGCCTAAGGCATCTGACTGCTAGCTAACCAGAAGGCTGGTAATTCAAACCTACCAGCCACTCCTCGGAAGGAAGACTGGGCAATCTACTTCTGTAGAGATAACACCTCAGAAACCCAAGGAGGGGTTGCCATGAGTTGGCTCCAACTGGACAGCAGTGAGCTTGAGCTTGGTTACATTTTAATGAAAACAAGGTTAAAACAAAAAGTAATAAACATATCTCTCAAGGCCCATCAGCCCCACGGCTGGCCTCAGGCCTTTCAGAATGATCAACATCGAGATTTATGTCTACGATCTTCCCTGCTGTACTGCTGTTAACAGTGACACCCAGAGCCATGAGCAGTGGCTGGCAGTTCCCGCTAAGTCAGTTCTGACTCCAGACGACCCATGTATGCAGAGTAGAACCGCCTCTCAGGGACTAGAGGCTGTGCCTTCTAGAAGCCAACCCCCAGGCCAACCCTGAGACGCCTCTAGGTGGGTTTGAACACCAAGCCTTGGGCTGGTAGATGAACGCTTAACTGTCTGCACCACCCAGGGATCCAGGAACAGTAACCAATGATCACACAGGAATCGAGGCAGTAGCTCAGCCGGCTGGTGTGGCCACACAGAGGACACTATACACCGTTAACAAAAATCACCTGTTCTTTTCATGTCCTGACCTGGGAAGATGCTCAAACACACTTAAAATTGACAAATACCAGCTGATGAAGGATCCACCTTCATTATAAACAAAGAAACAAAAACAACAAAACACCCTCTGGCTGTTTGACCTTTGCAAGACAGTAATTTCAGTTCTTTTAAGAGCATCGGTTTCTGTTTTTCTGAACAGGTACCATCCTGCCGCTCAGCCTCAAAGGTGGTCACCAAAAGCGAATGACAAAGTACCAACACGTACCAACACGGCGCTCTGCAGACCGTGAGCAGAGTCGGGCCGTGTGGGCTTCTGGTCTGAAGGCCCCTGAAGCACACCCCACAGGACCATTTCCACAAAATCCCATCAGCGCTTTAACAGCCAGGTGATTGCTGCATCCGCAGCTACCTCAATGTCCCCAGAGAACCATCAGCGATGCAGTCAGAGATATCAGATAGGTTTCTCTCTTAAGTCTGCAGTTTGTACACAGCTTTGGACGTGTGAAAAAATTAATAAGCAAAGTTATTTTTCAGAAGTTCTTCAATTTCAAGGATTTAGCTGATAATAGGGAAGAAAACAAAGCTTGCCTCCAGCGACACAAAAGAAATGCATGCTCTGTGATTAATGAGCCGCGGTGTGGTGCCAGAGGCACTGTGTGGAAATGACGTCAATATTAATAGGCCAGTCCTGGCCTCCAGCCAAACAACCCCAAAAATGAGTGCATGTTCACTCTGATAAAGTACACCTGTCTTCTATTCCACCTGCCCCCATACATCTCTGTTATACCCCAAACAGCCTGTAAAGTGAAGGCTCAGGAGAACAGAGAAAAGGGAAGCGGTGTGCCAGGCTCCAGGCCAGCATTCGAGGGGATTTAATAGGGGGCTCACACAGCAACCACGACAGTCTTCAGAGGCTTCAAGGAGAGCAAAACCCATGTTCTTCTCCCTTCAAGACAGCCCGAAATAGCTCAGACCTCCCTGAGTGGCTCTGGGATAAGCTCGGGAAAGAACCCCCAGGAGCACCTCACTTCAGGGTTTCAAATCCACTCACAGTAAATAAGTTTCAAATCCACTCACCATGATACTGATGACGTCACTTCTACTTACTGCCAAATTGGGAAAAAGAATCAAATCCAACAAGACTGTAGGATAAGGTAATTATAGAACCCTCACTCATATATGAAACTATTACACAGTAACTAAAAACTACGGTTTACCAAGGCTTTTAAAACCTTATAAACATTTCTCAAAAAAACCCAAACTCACTGCCATCAAGTTGATTCCAACTCATAGCGACCCCTTTTGGTTTTCTGAGGCAGTAAATGTTTACGAAGTAGATTGCCCAGTCTTTCTTCTGTGGAGTGGCTGGGGGGTTTGAACCGCCAACCTTCTTGCTACCAGTCAAATGCCTTAGGCACTATGCCACCAGAGCTCCTTAAACATTTCACCAAATTAACTGAAAATAGAGCACTATCAAGTGGGGTGTGTGATCCAACCACATCAAGAAATTTCTGAGTGTGCGTGTGTATGTGCACACGTGAGAGCGAAGGGGAGAAGAAGCAAACGCCAAGGCCAGACTTGAGGGATTCAGCTACAGAATTCCACCTGGTGCCTCCAACCCCAGCCACCAGCCACCCTGCCTGCTCCACCTCGGATTCTGCAGTCTGGGGCTCAGCCGGAACACTACCCGCTTCTCCCAACCCTCACGACTACAGACCACCCTCCTGACTACTCAGGTAATCCCCTCAGGATTATCAAAACCCCTCACGTGGGGTACCAAAACAACCCACCCACACTGCTAGAGAAATCACCTGCTTCTGCCCAGTGGACCAAGCCACACCTCAGCTTTCCAGTGCTGCTGATCCAGAGCCAATCGCAGACTGCCTGCCACTGCCTGAGGAGTTCTAGTCTCCCCCCAGTTATCTGCCTGCCCTGGCTCTGGCTCTTTGAACCCAAGTAGTCCTCCCGAGTGCTACACCAGAGAGCTTCCCCGGCTCCCCAGCTCAAGCCTGTTCCCAGCCTCATGGCCGCAGCTCCCCGATGAAGCCAGCTCTCCAGACAGCTGCTTCCCACTGTCCTTTTCTCTAAATTATGTGCACTCCCTTCCCAAGCTTAACAACTCACACTTCTGCCCACCTCACTTGCCACTGCTGCCTCTGCAAACTCCCTTCATTTCTACAGGACCAGTTTGGGGTCATAGCCACTTCTTCCTCCAAATACTGAAGACAGCCTGGTATCTACCAGAGCCACCCCAAACAACGGTATTTCACACTGACAGACTGAAGAGACAGTTAGGTTCTTAGGACCCTTTCATTTTTTTCTGACTGCAAAATACCACTGGCTGTGAGGCCAGGGATGATGATGGTACACCCCACCCCTGCTGCCCGCAGCTTGCCATCATCAGTAAACACCCACACACAAATACATACACAGTGCCTGCCAGTCTAGCACAAAGCGTCCAGTGAGAAGCCTCGCAGTTCTGTAGTCCAAAGAAAGCTTTGAAATCTGGTTTTACAATCGATCAAAAAATGCTAATGGCTAACATTATTGAATATTAAGAATATTAACTGAGTAGTTATCATAATACATCTATTCCAATGCACAGCATTCTCTTGTTGACGACTAACACTGCTCACAACGGCTACACCACAAACCAGAGATGCAGAACAGAAGCAGGATGTCAAGTGGAGGCAGGTCTTTCTGACATTTTAGGAAATCAAAGCAGAGAACAACGATACACACTTTGCACAGCTTTACCGAAGTATATACTGAGCGTGGAGACTGAGGGAGTTGTGAAACCATCAACACAATCCAACTTGGGAACATTTCCCCTCAAATCCCCTCAACACATGCAGTCAGTCCTGACTCCTACCCTCGTTCCAGGAAACCAATGACCTGCTTTCTGACTCTGCAAATTTCCTTCTCTAAACAATCCATATAAATGGACACACTCAATATGCAGACTCCTGTCTGGCTTTTTCCAGGTAGCATCACATTTTTTAGGTATATCCATGTTGTCACATGTATCAGGAGTTTGTTCCATTTTTACTACCAAATAGTATTCCATTATCTGGAGAAGCCACACAGTGTTTATTCCCTCTCCAGAGGATGGACATCTGAGCTGTTTCCAGTCGGGGGCTATTAGGAATGCTGCCACTATGAACATCCACATACCAGTTTTGGGGGGACATATATTTTCACTTCTCTAGGTGTGGAACTGTTGAGTCACGTGGTAACTCTATCTTTAACACCTTGAGGAACTGCCAAACTATTCTCCAAACCGGCTGTATCATTTTACATTACCACCAGCAATGGATGAGGGTTTCAATTTCCTCAGATCCTCACCAGTCCTTATCATGTCTTCTGACTATAGCCATTCTCGTGGGCTTATAGTAGTAACTCATTTTGGTTTTAATTTGTATTTCCCTAGTGACTAATGAATGATGTTGAACACCTTTTCATGAACTATTAGCCATTTCTATGCCTTCTTCAGTAAAATATCTATCAGATCTTTTGCCCCTCCCCCTCTTTTTTAACTATGTTGTCTGCCCTTTTATTATTGAACTATAAGAGTTCTTCTTATTACCGATTTCTAATTTGATTCTATTTTGGTCAGAGGTCAGTCCTTTTTAATTCACTAAGACTTGCATAATGGTCCAGAATATACTGTCTTGGTGAACTTGTACTTGCCTGTGCCTGTGTACTTGAAAAGATTATGTATTTTTCGTTGTTGGGTATAGTTCTCTATAGACGTCAATTAAGTTGACTGATAGTGTTGTTCAAGTCTTTCATATTCCTTCTAACTTTTTTGCCTACTTGTTTGATCAATTAATGAAAGTAGTGTGCAAGTCTCCACTGTAATTGCAGATTTGTCTGTTTCTCCTTTCAGTTTCATTAGTTTTTGCTTCACATATTATGCAGCACATACACATTTCAAACTGCTGTGGACTGATGTGGTGAGCTGATCTTTTTATCATTATGAAATGTCCCTGTTTCTTTTTGGTAACAGTTTTTGCCCCGAAGTCTTCTTTGTCTGATATTAACACGGCCACTCTGCCTTTCTTATATTAGTTTTTGCATGGAATATCTTAACTCTATCCTTACACTTTTCAGCCATCCATGTCTTCATATTTAAGGTGGGCCTTGCTTTTTTAAAAAATCAGCCTGAGAATCTCTACTTTTAATTGAAGTATTGAAAACCGCATTGTCCAAAACTGTAACCTGCACTGTAGCCACATATGACCACTGGCCACAGTTTGGGAAAACGCACACACAACTTGTTTCCGTATTGCAGGAAGTTTTGGTTTGCACCACTTATATTTGATGCAGTTATCACTATGGTTGGATTTAAGTCTATCCTCTTGCTATTTTCTTTTCGGTCCCACTTGTTCTTTGTTAGTGAGTTATGTACAGTGGTTAAGGTATTTGGCTGCTAGCCAAAAGGTTGGCAGTTCGAACCTACCCAGCCATTCCGCAGGAGAAAGATGAGGCAGTCTGCCTCCATAAAGATTTATAACCCTGGAAATCCTATAGGGCAGTTCTACTCTGTCTTCTAGAGTCACTATGAGTGGGAACTGACTCAATGGCAATGGGCCTGGGTTTGGGTTTTGTTCTCCCTTTACCTTTTTTCCTGCCAAGACTGAAAACTTTTTTTCATTTCATTTTATCTTTACTGTTGAATTATTATCTATACCTCTTTGTTCTTTCTGTTTTTTAAAAAAGGTTGCCCTAAACCAAACCAACTCACTGCCATCAAGTTGAATCTGACTCATAGCAACCCCCTTTGGTTTCTGAGGCAGTAAATCTTTATGGAAGCAGATTGTCCAGTCTTCCTTCTGCAGAGAGCTGGTGGGTTTGAACTGCCAACCTTCTGGTTAGCAGCCAAATGACTTAGGCACTATGCCACCAGAATTCCTTAAGGTTGCTCTAGGGCAGTAGTTTTCAAGAAGAAACCATTTTGGAAGTGTACAGAAAACATTTTTGGGTGTTGCAACTTGAAGGAGGGAGGGTGGGAGGTGCCACCAGCATCTAGTGGGTATAGGCCACGGCTGCTGCTAAGCAGAAGTCCTATAACGCACAGGACAGTCCCTGACGACAGAGCTGTGCATCCCAATAGTGCCACACTGAGGAACTCTGCTGTAGGGCTACTACGTACATCTCTACCTTACAACCACTCCAAACAGTATCAGGCATAACGGGAGACCATACACCAGAGTGCAAGCAACCACAACAGTAGAGTTTCCGCCCCTCCTTCCCATCTGGTCAATGCTGTCACAGCCTATTACTGCATGATACTGCACACTTAGCTCAATCTACCTCCCCAAGGCTCCATCTTCTTCATGAGAAAATTGGGAATATCCACCTCACAGGCACTGTGTGAGAATTAAAATAACGTAGGGAAAGGGCTCAGAACAGTGTGTTTACACGATGGGTGCCACCTTCTCGACAATAGTATGATTACCATTAATGTAAGCAATTCTAACAGACTTGAAATGAAGGGACAGAGGGACGGTTTTATGGCTGAAGGCCCTGGGTCTATGACGAAAAGCACTAGCCCGGGAGGACACACCCAAGCGCCCTGCATTCACACTTGGTGAGCTGCCTTCCAAATGCCTCTCCGTCCTCAACCTCCAAAAAGGATGATGACGCTGCGCCCTACAGGCCTGACAAGAAGGGAATTCCAAGAATCTCCAGGCCTCACATATCCCTTTTATTTACCGGTGTTTAATTGAAGACATCTGCAAGTGGTGCCACACAAAATGTAACTCAGCCTGAGAAATGTCCATAAAAACGTCTGTGAGGGAGAGCGGTCCGATGTGAGCTGCAGGGAGCACACGTCACAGCTTCGGAGCCACACGGAATTAGGGAGAGAATGGCAATATGCTGCCCGGCCTGAGGTGATAAAAGCTCTTCTCCCATAAAGCCTAACAAGCTCTATTAGTCTTGAGCTTACAGGAACGTAAAAGGGTCAGCCCCACAGAGAGTAACCGACTCTCCACACACGGCTCCATTCAAATGACAACGTATCGAATTACTGCATTAACTACTGTAACCTGACAATTTCATCAGGTTCACGCGGCAGTGAACTCTTTAGGACTTACAACAAAGGACTCGGTTCACTCGCAGTGGCTTTTGTGGACACAGAGATCTAGTCTCTTTCCTTTTCAAACGCAAGTCTCGTGTATTTTATGTCTCTACCAGAACTGTTGTTCCTTTATTCAAAATCAGGGAAGGTGTTACCATACTTGTAATTTTCCGTCTCTGGATTAAACATTTGCTTACCGCAAAGTTAAGTATTTAGAGACTGGTGCATTTTCCCAACATTCTTCTACCTTGGCTCTGCTTCGGCTCCCAGCTCAGAGCTGCTGAGGGAGACCTGGGAGCAGTCATCGTGAGCTAAGCCATCAGATGGCCACCATGCAATTCCAGGCTAGAAAAATACCGACTGAAAGCCCTCAAAGCATTTCTCACCAAGAAAACAGAAGCACCTTGGTCGTCTCTTATTGTGATTGTGTTTCTCCCCCCACGTCCACACGCCCAGTAGGAAGAACGAGTTAAATTCTAACTCTGGACCAAGTAGGGCAAGCAGATCAGACAGAAGATGGCAGAACTAGCACTACACTTCGATCATGTTACTTTCCCTTCTCTTTCCCCCAGGATTAAAGCTTCCACATATATGTTCCCAATATTTACGCATAGTAATAAAATGCAATTAAGAAAGAAAATTGTTTGGAAAATGTGAAAAATGGCATGGTAGTGTCGGACCTAGTTGTCTAACTCACAAGGAAGGAGAAGGATTACCACCTCTGGGGGACAGGCCAGACAAGCAGGTTCGTCTGTGCATGGCAGTGTGCCCATGACCATGTACAGGATTGGCAGACAGTATTTCTACAAGCGTATTTGTATGGCTGTAAGAATGGCCAGGTATATGGTAGAGCTGACAAGGGACAAGGTTGTGGTGACTTCATGGCCACAGCCAGTTACCGGGAGGGAGCGAGTAGTTGAACCTGTGGGTGTGGGACCATGGTCACAGGGGACATTAAGCTCAATTGGCATAACATACTACACAAAACATTGTTCCACATCCTACTTCGGCAAGTAGCAACTGGGATCTTAAAAGTTTGCAAGCGGCCATCTAGATGCAACAATGGGTCTCTCTCCTCATCCAGAGCAAAGAATAATAAAGAAAACCAAAGACACATGGAAATAATTAGTCTAAGGGACTGGTATACCATGTAATCCTTAGCCAATATGACTACAAGAACAGAAGAACTAGATGGCACCTAGCTACCACTGTCAACCACTCAGAGGGGGATCTATGTAGGAGATCCTGGAGAGAGTGGGAGAACAATGTGGAACAAAACTCAGTATCATTAAAAAAAAAAAAAAAAAAGGCCAGGTTTGCTGATCTGATAGAGCCTTGTAAAACCCCTGACACTATAGCCCCTAGCTGCCCTTCAGTTCTGGAATTGAACTCACTCCTGCGGCTTTCAACCAAACAGACACATGAGGAACACTTACATAAGGTAGATGCACTCCTTGGAGAGATCAATCATGGGAGAACAGAAGGGCAGGGTACACACAGGGAGACAGGTCAGGGGGCAGGAGTGCATGGGAGGGAAGGACATAACTATAGGAAGTGGGAAGAGAGCTGTTACACTGTAGGAAATTGCAGTCAATGTGGGAAATGGCAGACAAAATGTGTGTGAACTACTGTAGGGAAAATGAATTTGCTCTGTAAACTTTCACCCAAATCACAATACAAATGTAAAAAAAAAAGAATCCAGAATTACCATCAACATCAGCCCAAGGCTGACTGCCACGAGGCAGCAGTCAGACATACCTCCTCTCCCCAACCTTTTTTTTTTTTTTTTTAATTTTATTGTGCTTTGGGTGCAAATTTAGGAGGAAATTTGTTTTACATTCAACAGCTCCTGCACATCTGATTTCACACCCTGATTATCATCCCTGACCATACCAAACTCTCCTCCTGTCCTGTCCTGTCCCCATGACTACCACCTCCCTGTGCCCTTTTTAACCGTGCATTCCTGTCTGTCCAGCTTTCCCTCTGTGAATGCTGCTCCTCTGGTGTCTCATGGCTGACCAATTCTGACACCAGCCATCCCCCCCATGGCACTCTACTTTTCTGCTGGGTTCCATAATTCATTGCAATGGCCACACAGAACTCACAGATCATACTCACACTTAAGTGGTTTATTAAGGAAGTAACAGGATACAACTCTCCATCAGGTTCAGCAAACACATCGGCAGAGCCTCCCTTCTTCAGTGCAGGACAGCTCCCTCAACTCCTCCTGGCCATGCAGGGCTCCTCTGAGCCCCGAGGACAGGCTCCCTCTCTTGGCCCTCACCCTCTGAGCCCCTAGACCTCTGCCTGCCTAGGGCAAGTGATAAAAAGCTCTTTAGCTCCACAATAAGTACCTGGAAGCACCCCACTCTGCCAGTAAACTTTGAGCACAAACTCTGCCTTATTCTTGGTCACTCCTCAGCTTCCTTGCTCTATGGTTGGCACACCCACTGTAGCTACCTTACTCCATGGGCCAGGAAGCCCACTGGGCCATCTCACACCAGTCTCCTGGCTCTGCTCCCACTGTTTCTCTGCTACGCTTCTCACCATCTCACGCCCTCTCCAGTTTTACAGCTCTGCCTCTCTCCTGGGTCTAGGAGGTTCTCAGCACAGAGACCCTGGGTCCAAAAATGTGCTCTGCTCCTGGCTCTTCTTCTGATGGTAGTGAGATCCCCTCTCTGCTCTGGGACTGGCTCTCTTTTAAGTCCAGTGAGATAGCAAAACTGACAAATCCCTTCATTAGGGTTCTATACACCTCATTTGCATGGTCCCACCGTCCCAAGGAGGAGCTCCGGTAGCATAGTGCCTAAGGCACTTGACTGCTAACCAGAAGGCTGGCAGTTCAAACCCACCAGCCACTCCTCGGAAGGAAGATGGGGCCATCTATTTCCATAGTGATACTGCTTCTGATACCCAAGGAGGGGTCGCTATGAGTCGGGTCCAACTCGACAGCACATAACAACAACAACAACAACCCTCCCAAGGGTTCCACGCACCTTATCTGCATAGTCCTACTCAATCATCTTGTGGGAGTCTCAAGACCATGGCTAAAAGAGCCATACAAAGTAGTTCATTGCACTGCAGCATTCTATAGGTGACAAGCCCTATCTATAACCGAGAGCTCCAACAATGAAAAAGACAATGATCTTGAGCTTAAGAAACTACAATCAGGCTGGGAAGATAGACTGTTAAACTCTCTCAAAATACAAATGTCAAGTTTTGTCTGCTTATAGTTTAATCTTACCAAATTATGGGTAAAAGTCGATTACTCTCAGCCTCACCCAGTTCATTCGTTCCTTTGTTCACTCACTCCTTCATTCAACACATTTTTTCAGTGCCTCCTATACACCAGTTTTAGTATGAAAACAAACATAAGGAAACAAGAAACATGGGGGCCTGTCTCATTCGAGACTCCATCAGGGAGTTCTCCTAGAAGCATCTTTGCCATTAGTTAGCATTACCTCCACAGTCTACTGCTACCTGCCCCAATGACTGGACATCAGGTCACAGTCTAAATACTCTTTAGAAAGGTGAACCAATCCAGCCCAACTGCCTTCTGCTGAACTCTGCCTTATTCTTGGTCACTCCTCTAAGTTTTTGCTGAACCAAGAGTCCAGCATTAAATGTTAGCATTGCTTCACCTAAGTTTCTACCAGCCCTTCCTTCAAGGCTAGACCCTGTTTCTACATCAGATCAGAGAGACTGCCCTGATATAAATCCGTATTTTGTTACCTAGGGCTACAGTTACAAACCACCACAAACTTGGTAGCTTGAAACAACAGAAATTTATTCTCTCTCAGTTCTAAGACTAGAACTCTGAAGCCCAGGTGTCAACCAGGCCATGGTCCCTCTGAAGGCTCTAGGAGAACCTTTCCCCACTTCTTCCAGCTTCTGTGGCCCCGGCATTCCCTGGCTTGTGGCAGCAGCACCCAATGTCTGCCCCCGTCTCCCCATGGCCTCCTCTCTGTTCCTCCTCTGTGTCTCTTCTTATGAGAACACCAGTCATTAGACTTGGGGCCCGTTCTAAATCCAGGACGATTTTATCTCGAGCTCTTTAACTACAATGAGAAAGATGCTATTTCCAAAAAGGTCACATTCTGAGGTTCCAAGTGGACATGAATTTTGGGGGAACACTATTCAACCCACTACATCTCAGCCAAACACCTGGTTCCAAGAGCCATCATCAAAACTGTTCCAACGTATCTCTTCTGCACTATGGTGCCTTCATGGATGAGTAAAACTGTGCCGCTGCTATGAGTCGGGACTGACTCGAGGGCAGTGGGTCTGGTTTTCCAACAGGCTGGCTGTTTTAAACCGCAGCAGCTCACAGTGATGTCTCATTCTCTGAACATCTGGCAGTTTTCCTTGATCTACAATGTCACCACTGCATTCTGTGTCCCTGCCTGCAGGACCACGTGAGGACTGAACGAGAAGGTGAAGTGAACACCTGGAGAAGTGCCTGTGCTAGACCAGGAGACCAATGTACACCCTGCTCTTGCACTTCCTTAATCAACCCCGGGATCTTCCAACAGCCTCTCCAACCAATGGGAACTTCCTTGACAGCCTCGGTCTGGGGTTTCTCCCGTGCTCTTTTAACCCCAGTGTAGTTTACGTAAACAGTTACGGGAGTGCTAGAGATACAACAAGGCTCTTTAACGTCAAGAACTGAGGTCCCTCTAATTATTGAAAAAGAAAATGTAATTTTAAAACCCTGGAGGCAATGACCTGCTATAAAAGTTCCTATAAATCCAAATAACTGTAACTTACAGAAATCTTCATCATAAAATCTGCACTATTGTTACTGAAAAATATGTGTCTGTCCCATCAAAATGATCACTCCTAAATTATCAAATGAAATGCCTAAATAAAAACGCCACTACCACTGCACTGATTTCAACTCATAGCAACCCTATGGGGCAGAGAAGAACTACCTCACAGAGTTTCCAGGGCTATAAATCTTTATGAAAGCAGAATGCCCCTATCTTTCTCCCATGGAGAGGTTGATGGGTTCAAACTGCTGACCTTTTGGTTAACAGCTGAATGCTTCAACCATTGTGCCACCAGAGCTCCTATGTCTAACAAAAGATACCAATAATGACATTCAATTAGTAATTCCAGGATCAGGGTCAGTAAAAATGTTCTTACCTCCAAAGGTGAGCTGCAAAGGAATCTTGTGAACTTCATAGTTGAATTTGAATAAAATAAATTTCATCCAATACACGGGCAGCAAAAGAAGAGCAGAAAAAAGAAAAATCATTATGTAATCTTCCAATAAGAACACCAAAGAGAACCTAAAAGTCTCTATAAAATTAATGGCTTCACACATTGAATGATTCAACCATAGAGTCTGTAAAGGTTGAACCTGGTCCATAGCAGGTACCCAGGTATTTGAACTAATTTAAACAAACATTTTAAAAACATGTATGAAAGCAAGTAAGATAGAACAAATTAATCCTAAAAATTTCATTCTTTTTAGTTTTATCTCATAATCCCTGCACAATAAAACACCCTCCAAAGTGGAATCAGTATTTCCCTGACCCTAACTGTCCCAGGAAAGTTTAGAAACCAACAGGGAAACTAAGACAAGGGAGAAATAAGAATGCCAGGACCCAGTGAGGAGGCTGTGTGAACGAGAATGAACCAAAGAGGGAGCGGGGTCGATGCTTACCCACCCTGCCCACTGTCCCTCAGCTCCACAGGTGTGGCCTCCATCCTTCCCCATCCTGCCCCCCTGTCCCTCAGCTCCACAGGTGTGGTCTCAATGCTTCCCCACCCTGCCCACTGTCCCTCAGCTCCACAGGTGTGGCCTCCATCCTTCCCCACCCTGCCCCCCTCTCCCTCAGCTCCACAGGTGTGGTCTCGATGCTTCCCCAGCCTGCCCACTTTCCCTCAGCTCCACATGTGTATTTTCTTCTTTGCTCTATAAGCACACAGACATATGGAATGTCATCTGAGTGTTATATGCTGCCTGTTTCTCTCAGCTTCATAATACCAACTTTTTCTTGTGGGGGCGGAGGGTGGGCATGAACAAAGGACAGAGCAAACTACAGCTCAGCTCTGACATGAGGACTGTCACGTAACTTCATACATAATACGCGACGATAACTCTTAATAACGTTTTCTTCTTCGATGCTTATGGAATCAACATTCCAAATCCTCTGAGATTTACGGTAATAATAAAATACCCGAGTAATATAAACTCTCCATCTTTCTAAATGCAAACCAATCACTGTAAGACACAACACTGAGGATAGCAGGCAAGCACTCTTGAACTTCCTCTCTGCAACAACGCTGGCAAGGACGCACAGGGAATACAAACAATTTGTATTCTCTTTTAAAGCGACCCATTGAAATATTCACCAACGAAATTATATGATGTCTGGGCTTTCCTTGAAAATCATTTGGGAGAAGAGGAATAGGAGGGAGTGCCTAGATAAAACAAGATTGGCCGTGAATGAAAGTAATTGCTGATCAGACATAAATCTGACAAGTTGTAGGCACCTGACAACATTACAGGATTCTCTCCACCGTATGAATGTTTCAAGTTTACAAAATGTACCTGGCACCTCCTCCAAAAGTCAATCTATTCCTAAAAGAATATTAGTGAATGCCAAAGCCATGCAATTAATATATCATCCAAGCCCTCGATAAGGTATTTTAAAATGGAGACTTCAAGAATTTTTTCTCAATGTAAATTACATCAATATGTGATTCAGTATATTAACTGTTAAGAGAACTTTTCTGAAAGTGCAAGTTATATCACAATATTACATTTTCATAATGCTGAAATGACACAAAAAGTTCTTTTGAAATTTGAAATGGAAACTTTGTGGTCTTCAACTCTTGTCATGGGACTCACAGGAGACAATCCCACCCTCCTTCCAGGAGTGAAAGGCACTGCCTCAAAGGGCAGCCACTTCTACCAGTGGGGAAGAAGCAGCACGGGGACTTTCCATCTTACAGTGAGAGACTGTTGTTTCTTTAGGGTGGTTTTGCTTTTCCTCAGTATGTACCTGTTCACTGTATTTAACACACTCTACTTTTAAATCTAGAAACAGCTCCAGTTCAGTAGTAACTGAGATATCAATTAGGATGGAAGTTACGTGAAACAGCAACAAAGATACTGAAATAACAATGTGGAGCTTCTCCAGGAAAACGAACATCCCCTTTAAGTGCTGATAACTGACATACACCTTTGCTGTCTGTACGTGTAACATCTGCATCGTGGCTATTTCAAAACACACCTAAAAATGCCTGTCCTGTTTGAAGCTGCCAAAATACAAAACATATAAATAACAGCTCTCCGTCCCTACAGCAGTAAAAACGGAACAACGAATCACAAGACACATCCACAGTCTTGTTCACAGAACATGAAAAAGATCTCAAACACCACTTTCGTCTCCATTAGCCACCAGAATACCCAGCGCTACTTCACTTCAGTTAATGACCTGGTAAATTCCTTCGTAATGAAATTACACATATTACATTCAACACAGACGGCAATACTTTGAAAAAGAAAAATCACAGAAAGGCAAATGAAACCCAAAGACATTCTGTCTCTCTCCTGAAATTTAACAGTAGAAATAGATGCCTTTTAACAAATGCCACCATGATGTCTGATGAGTATTAAACAAATGTCCATGGCCACAGCTGGCAGCCCACACGAATACCATTTTTCTAATATAGCCATGCTATTCTACTCAATCTGAAGCACTGGGTAATGGCCCGAGTTAACAGATGTAGGGAATGATCCCGTTTGAGATATTCAGGCATAATATTAAGAAAATAAAGAACTTCATGTTTCACAAAACATCTTACTTCCTGAGTTTACAGACAGGAATGTCCACCATCATTTCTGAAACAACAGGAGGTGATCACAGGAACTTCGTCATCTTTCTATGAGGCCATTTTAAAGACCAGGCAGCCTCTGAATAGCACCCAGTCAGTACTCAGAAAGCTGACGGTCAAGCCTCTGTTCTTGCCGTGTACTTTACAAACCGTCAAGCAGTGAGCATCTTCTTTGGGTACAGACTCACACAGGACAGTGTGGCCGGGTGGAGGCTCTGTAACCTATTCCATCAAGTGTCGATTCATAAACTGATCATGGTGTCTCTGTGACAGCCCTGCTGTGGGTCTTCCTCTAGTTCTGAGACTGTACGGGCAGTGGCCCATCAGGCAGGAGCCCTGTACATGCACATCCTGAAAGCCAGAAGCACTTTATCAACAACAACAAAAAGTCCACCCCCACTGTCGAGTCATCAACAATAGTGAGAATGTGTCCTACAGAGAGCATGCAACACTGCATTCAGAAATGGCATCACAGAGTCACAGACACAGGTGACAACCCAGCAGTGTCTAACCCGGACTTCTGCAACGCCAACCATTGCTCCCCTAAACCCCACCATCGAGTCAATGCTAAAAACACAACAACCTAACACGAATGCACACGAAGAGTCTCCTAAATGTAGACAGAGTGCTACGAAGTCCTCTAGTTAAGATGTAACTGAGCCATCAGAGAGAATCTTTGGAATGAAATGGGTGTTAGATCTTAATTAACTTCCTGCCTACGAACAAATGCGGCAAGTGGTAATTACTTGGGTTGAATTATGTAAAGACGACACCAGGACTACTAAAATACAAAAGCCACAGACACACGGGGGCGCTCTCAGCGAGGTTACTGCTACTGCAGGAGCTCATGCTCACTGAACGGCTCCCTGGCGAGGTGAACCACTCGGAGATGAAAAGCAGCTTTCGCTTGTAAAGGCAGGACAAGGCAGGAGAACTGCCGAGAGCTTCGGACAGCTCTGAACCTTTTTGCATCGTGGACACAAGCTCCTCCTGTGTAGTTTCCTACTGGGCAACAACTGAGCTCTCTGGCCAGAGGTTCTTGGGGACAGTCACCTTAGTGGCTCCCAGCAGCCGTCATGGGTGTTGTCTGCCTCTGACCCACTAGCTTAGAAGGTGGTGTAACAAGCATGGCGTACGTGCCAGAGCACGGCGGCCCAGCGTCGCTCATTTGCCCAACAGGGAGTGCTAGCCTCAGCAGAGGTGGGATGCTCGTGCCCGGAATCAAAAGCAGAAACCCCTGTTGCATTCCTTTGTCTCCAGTTTTAAGTAAAGCAGTTAAGAGATACAAATACGGGTCTTCACCGACAAATACACTTTACTTGTTGCATGTTGTATGAAGAACAGGCAGAGTCAAAAGAATATTAAAAGCTATTATTTCAGAATGAATTTTTTACATACATTACTTTTTTCTTTGAAAGGACTGACTCTAATTTAATGCTAAAATTTAAAGCATAACGTGTTTTTCGTTTTGATTCAAACAAATATTTTAATACAACGGAAAAACACAGAAAAACGCTGACTGGGTAGACCAGGAGTATCACTTACTTGTCCATGATCTCATCTCTGATAATTCTTAGCCACTGAACTTTAGTCAACAATCGCCTGACCAAGCACCTTACCTGCATGATCTTATTTAATCCTCACAACCAACCCTGATCTACCACCACCGCCGCCATGCTTGCAAGTATGGAATCTGAGGTACAGAAAGTGGAGGAATCGGGGGACTTGCTCCAGGCCACACAAGTAGTAAGCCAGGGAGCTGAGACTTAAGGTTGGAATGTCTGGTCAGAGTTCATAATTGCACCATGGATCTACTCAGCCTGTGTATCATCAGCATTCTAATCCAAAAACACAGGGACTACAAATGTGACAAGCTGTCAATCAGCAGTCCGGGTGTCATCTTTACATAATTCAACCCAAGTAATTACCACCAGCTACATTTGTTCCTAGGCAGGAAGTTAATCAAGATCCAACACCCATTTCACCCCAAAGATTCTATCTGATGGCTCAGTTACATCTTAACTAGAGGTCAGTTATCAAGCTACACCAGAACTTCAGACAATCAAACCAAAGACAGAACCCCAGAAGAAAGCAACCAAGGTTAAAATAAGGAATCAAGAAGGTATGTTCTTAATGCTGATGTCCCCAACTCACAGAAGACTGCCAGACTCTCTCTCCCTCTTGATTACCACTTTACTAACAGCTCCAACAAACTTGGTGACTAGTCTCCAAGCCAATAACCACCCTGCCCAGGTCCCATCTCTTATACCTGGTCTACTTCTCCATGACACTTACTCCCTACTAATCTATTCTGTTGGAGCTCTGGTAGTGTAGTGCCTAAGGCACTTGACTTCTAACCAGAAGGCTGGAGGTTCAAACCCACCAGCCACTCCTCGGGAGGAAAGTTGGGCAATCTATTTCCATAGTGATACCGCCTCAGAAACCCAAGGAGGGGTCGCTATGAGTTGGGTCCGACTTGAAGGCACATAACAACAACAACAATCTATTCTGTAACTCACCAATTTATTATGTTTATTACGTATTGACTGACCATCCTCACCCTCAGCCCAGAAGTAAGGTCCATGGGAGCAAGGGATCTTTATCCTGATTTATTCAGTGATTTGTAGACTGTTACAAGTGCTGCTCCAACAGTACCTGGCATATAATGTTATTGTTGTTAGCTACCATCGAGTCAGCTCCAACTCATAGCGACACCATGTACAACAGAATGAAACACTGCCTGGCCCTGCACCAGCCTCACAATCCTTGCTATACCTGAGCCCATTTCAGGGCTGGCTATTCATCAAGTTTTCTAGCAGTAGACGTGAGAGTGTTTCACGGCTACTCATAAGGCCTTTTCACTGGACAATTCTTTCAGAAGTCAAAGTCCCCTTCCTTCTTCTGAATCTGTCTTAGTTGGAAATCTCAGCTGAAACCTGCCCACCATGGGTGACCCTGCTGTTATTTGAAATACTGGTGGCATAGCCTCCAGCCTCACAGCAAAACACAAACCACAAATCACCACAGTACGACAAACTGACAGATGAGTGGTGGAATTAGCAAGGAAAAAAAAATGCTACAACTAGACTAACACAATGAGAATTGACAACAGAGAAGAGAGGAAAAAAAAAAAAGAAAGAAAACACAGAGCAACTTTACAAAAATGCAGTTGTCTGAGGACACCTGGCACACTGAAACTCAGCAAGAGCAGACCAATCACAACACAGCAAAGGCCGGGCAGCAGAGCCACTGTCAACAGGCACATCCGCTCAGCATCTGTTTGAGAAGGCAGGGAGGAACACGTGCCATTTGGGGAATACTGAGCGTTTAAATGAGTAAAACCCACTGCCATCGAGTCGATTCCAACTTATGGCAACCCATTAGGACAGACAGAACTGCCCCATAGGGTTTCCAAGGCTGTAAACCTTTACAGAAGCAGACTGCCTCATCTTTCTCCTATGGGCGGCTGGTGGGTTTGAACCGCCGGCCTTTTGGTTAGCAGCTGAATGTTTTAACCACTACACCACCAGAGGAGAGTATGTAAAATCTTGGCAACACAACTACTGCTATTTCATCTATGTGGGAACTGTCCTTCTGTTGTATACTTGTTAAAACACCTGTCTCCAGGCCCACCTTCACTGCTTTGTAAGGCAGCAGCATGGTCTAGGGCAACACAGCATGCTATCCTGGCAGACGACTGCAATTCTAAGTGAGAATACAGGCCCTCCAGCTCTGTAGTCCGATACGGCTCTGATTTTATGATCTAAGACTTTAGAAATCATTGGCCAAAAGAAGCTTTAAGGAGAAATGTTCCCAGTGCTAGCTTTCACTTCTCCCCTGTGGGTTTCCCCAAAAAGTAACATCATGCTGGGCGTACCACCATGCCTCTGCTCCAATTTATCTAAGTGCATCATTCAAAAGCTTTGGTGATTTAAACCACCACCAGTAACAAACAGCTTTCCACACACCTTGAAACACACACCACCATACCCTGTGGCTTGACTTAGTAGCTGCTCATGAAATGTAGCATTTTGTTTCTTTTTTTAAAATTGAATTATTCAAATAATTGCTTAAGTCCTCTACTTCATTCAGCTAAATCGCCCAAGACTTTGGGGCGGTGGGGACCATATGCTCCGATCTTGACATCATTCAAATTCTACTAATGATGTGCCAGGCAGTTATGAAACAGTCCATGTCTCCAAAGGCGTAGCTCAGGGAGGGCAGGTACGGCATGTGCCCTGG
Source organism: Orycteropus afer afer (assembly GCF_000298275.1). Lineage (NCBI taxonomy): Eukaryota > Metazoa > Chordata > Mammalia > Tubulidentata > Orycteropodidae > Orycteropus > Orycteropus afer. The sequence goes on along the minus strand of NW_006921625.1, from coordinate 11,062,073 downwards.
GCACCACCCGAAGGGGAGGGCGTCACCGAATAACTGCTGCTGACCATCACCATCTCCACCACCAACCATGAGACACTCATTCTCAAGTCAAGACAACTCGCCACAGGGCTGTTTGCCAAAGATCCGCCTCAGCACACCAAGACGTGATGTAGTCTGGTTTCTTAGCAGAGTAAAAGGAGAATGTCAGTCTGATGTCAAATCACTTTCTAATACACACTGCTGTTGTGTTCACAGAGTCCAAGGATGTTAGGAGGGAAAAAGGAAGCTGAATGTTTCTCCAGGTTAAGTTCCAAAAAACTACTTAAGATCTTTAACAGCAAAGAATCATATGTAACGATCACACTCACTGTTTCAGTGCAGATCACTCCACTACATGGCAGAAGAAAAGCCTTCATTTCTATTTTCTGGACTGCAGACACATAGCTTCCTTCCCACACACAACGAAAGGGGACCACGGGGAAGAGCAAACCTGTTCTAGAGCGAGAGCACCACCTGGTGGTCGGAGTGGGACAACAGGCCAACAGTCCACCATCTTTTTTCCCACATAGGGTTAGAACAGACCCGTTGACTCTCTTTCCCCAATTCACTGTTCAATCGTATATACCTGAATGTAAGACAACTTTCCCATAAATAATGATCCCTCAGAAGCTGAAGTCTTCTCTACTTAACCCTCTCCTAGAAAGTTCTCTGAACTAATACAGAAAACAATGTTTTCTGGGAAAGCATATTATCCTGAAATGACCTCAGTTAATACAGGTTTTAGATTCACAGAAGATCATCTGATGGAATCTGGAAAACAAAACCAAACCGCAGTATTTATAGGTGAAGGGTACTTGTATTAAGACAGTCAAGCCAAGAGACCCAAGTCTCCAAAACACCACACCCCACAGGAGACTTTCCAAATAGCAAGACAAGAGGACACCTGCATGGTGGAAAGATCTAACTGCAAAGTGGAAAAGGTAACTGCCTAATAAAGAGCTCTGTTGGCTGTCCCCTACTGTGGCGATCAAATCAAGTACCACTAACAGCACAGCCTGACTGCCTGTGCCTCCTGCTCTCACACAGAACAACAAAGCTGGAACAACCACTGTGGAAAAGCATATGAAAAAGCTGGACATCTGCACAGGCTATGACACAGCAACTCTATCCCAGGTATGGCCCCGGTGAAACATGCTAAGGTAGTCACCAAAAGCCACATACAAGAATGTACACATGGAGCATACTCATAACAGCCCTGAACAATGACTGAACAATCTCCTGTAACACATGGTAACATGGGTGACTCTCACTAACATGATGAGTGAAAGAAACCAAATGTCAGAGATTACACATGTATGATTCTGCTTACATAAAATACTGAACAGGCAAAACTAATCTAGAGTCATACAAGTCAAGAAAGTGGCAGTAATGGTGAAAACAAACAAAAATACTGCCATCACTATTTACAATAGCCAAAAGAGGGAAACAACCTAGGGGTCCATCAACTGAGGAATGGATAACCAAACTATGGTACATACACACAATGGAATACTATGCAATGCTAAAGAATAATATAGAATCTGCAAAACACAGCATAATGTGGATGAACTTGGAGGACATTATGCTGAGTGAAATAAGTCAGTCACAAAAGGACAAATATTGTATTAGTCCGTTATTGTAAAAGTTAAGGAAAGGTTTATCTATAGAAGGAAATGTTCTTTGTTGGTTACCAGGGCTGGGAGGGGAGGGGAGGGAAGGCTGTTAGATAGATAGAGATAAGTATTGATTTGGGTGAAGAGAAGGGCAATGTACCAAATGGGAGTGACCAATATGGCAGCATTGAGGATGAGAAAGACATAGAGAGGTATATGGGAGGTACAGACAACAAATATGAACCCTTTTGCATATACAGTACTGCATTGTCAGTGAAGGCAAACATGGGTATATGGATGGACAGATGGGTGGACAGCCTAAACGATTAGGTATGTTTATGAAATGGGGAGTGTATGTAAGAACATATATAGGGTTGGCAGACAATGGTCCTACAAGTTTATGTGAATGATCAGAATTCCCAGGTGTATAGTAGCGCTGACAAGGGGCAAGGTTGTGGTCACTGCTTGGTCATAGCCAGCTATCCAGAGGGACAGAGTAGTTGAACCTGCGGGCTTGGGACCATAGTTGCAGGGGACATCAAGCTCAATTGGCGTAACATACTACAACAAAACATTGTTCCACCTCCTACTTTGGCAAGTAGCGACTGGGATCTTAAAAGCTAGCAAGCTGCCATCTAGATGCAACGATGGGTCTCTCCTCATCGAGAGCAAAGAAGAATGAAGAAAACCAAAAAGTCATGGAAACAATTAGTCCTAGCGACTGGTACACCCGATCTGCAGCCTATATGACTATGAGACCAGAAGAACTAGATGGTGCCCAGCTACCACTGCCATCCACTTGGAAGGGATGTAGGAGATCCTTGATAGAGAGGGAGAACAATGTGGAACAAAACTCAAAATCATTTGGAGGAAAAAAAAAGGTGGGGTGTCAGGTTTGCTGGTCCAATAGAGCCTGGTGGAACCACTGAGACAATGGCCCCTAACTGCCCTTCAGGTCTGGAATTGAACCCACACCTGTGGTTTCCAGCCAAACAAAAGACAGGCATATGAGTTGAACATTTACCTGAAGTAGATACTCTCCTGGGAGAGAACAATCATGGGAGAAAGAAGGGCTGCTTATGCACAGGGAGACAGCTCAGGGGGCAGGAGTGCATGGAGAGATGGATACTGGGAAGAGGTAACTATGGGGAGGAAGTGGGAGGGGAGCTGTTGCATTGTGGTAAACTGTGGTCAATGTCATGAGACAAAGTGTATGTGAACTGCTGTATGGAAAGTGAATTTGCTCTGTAAATCTTCACCCAAATCACACACACACACACACACACACAAAAAAAATACTGCCATCAATTCAATTCCAACTCACAGTGCCGCTAGGGGACAGAACAGAACTGCCCCACTGGGTTTCCAAGGCTGTAATCTTTATGGAAACAGACTGCCTCATCTTTCTCCCATAGAGTGGCTGGGGGTTCACAGCGCCAACCTTTCCGTTGGCAACCCAATGCTTTAACTACTGTGATGCTAGGGCTCCTGGTAATAGCGGTAGAGAGAACTTCGGAGGGCTGGTAGCACTCAATTTCCTCATCTCAGAGCTGGCAGCACCAGGGAGCTCAGCTGTAAAAATTCACTCAGCTGACGGGTACCCAGGTGGTCATTATGCTACTCTGTCAACTTTCCTTTCTCTTTGCGAATGCTCCAATAAACCTGGGCAACAGTCCGTTAACGACTCAGAAGGACATTAGAGACTGGGATGATCACCGCAGACTATTTTTCAGATAGCTAAGGATCAATTTAATTATCTTAAAGAAACAACAGCACTTAATAAATACTAAATAATAGTATTTTCTAGAACACAGTATCAATAAAATTTCAGCTATAATCTTATGTTTCTATCATAGGGAATCACAAGCTATTTTGAAGAACAAAGGTTCTTTTTTTTTTTTAATTAGTTACCTCTCCCCTGTGTCCTTCCCTCCCATGCACTCCCACCCTCGCAGCTGTCTCCCTGTGCAAACAATGCCCTTTGGTTCTCCCACAATGGATCACTCCAAGGAGTGTGTCTACCTGATGGAAATGTCCACCCCATATGCCTGTCTATTGTTTGGATGGAAGCCACAGGAGTGAGCTCAGTTCCAGACCTGAAGGGTGGCTAGGGGCCACATCGTACTCCCACTCTATCCAGGATATCCTGCACCGATCCCCTTCCAAGTGGTAGCCAGACAGCATCTAGTTCTTTTGGTCTCATGGTTATATAGGCTGAGGATCGCATGGTCTACCAGTCTCTTGGACTAATTGTTTCCAAGCGTCTTTAGTTTTGTTCATTCTTCTTTGCTCTGGATGAGGAGAGACCCATCATTGCAGCTAGATGGCCACTTGCAAGCTTTCAAGATTCCAGTCACTACTCACCAAAGTAGGATGAAGAACAATGTTTTTGTGTAGTATGTTATGCATCTGAGCTTGATGTCCCCTGCAACCATGGTCCTGAGCCCACAGGTCCAACTACTCGCTCCCTCAGGTTAGCTGGCTGTACCCAAGAAGCCACCACAACCTTGCCGCTTGTCAGCTCTACTATACAACTGGACATTCTCAGAAAACATGCATATTTGTATGCTTGTGGAAATATTGTCTGCTAACCCTATACATAGTCATGGGCACACTGCCCCCTGCCTAGACACACCTGATAGTTCAGCCTGTCCACCCATCTATCCACCCATAGATCAATACTTGCCATCACTGACAACACAGTACTGTACATGCAAAAGGGTTCATCTTTGTCGTCTGTACCTCCCTTGTACCTCTCTCTGTCTTCCTCTTCCTCAATGCCGTGTTAATCACTCACATTTGGCACACTGCCCTTCCCTTCACCCAAATCAATACTTGTCTCTCCCTATCCAACAGTGTTCCCTCCCCTCCCATCCACCCCTGGTAACCAACAAAGAAAGTTTCCTTCCACATATAAACCTTTCCTTTTTACAATAATGAACTAATACAGTATTTGTCTTTCTGTGATTGACTTACTTTACTCAGCATAATGTCCTCCAAGTACATCCACATTATGCGGTGTTTTGCAGATTCTACATTATTCTTTAGGGTTGCATAGTATTCCAGTATGTGTATTTACTACGGTTTGGTTATCCATTCTTCTGTTCATGGGCACCTAGGTTGTTTCCATCTTTTTGCTATTGTAAATAGTGCTGCGATGAACATGGGTATGCATATATCTGCTCTTGTCCTGGCTCTCCCTCCTTTACGATATATACCTAATAATGGGATTGCTGGATCAAATGGTATTTCTAATTCCTACTTAAAAAGGAAATGCCATACTGCTTTCCACAGTGGTTGTATTATTTGACAGTCCCACCAGCAGTGTATGAGTGTCCCAAACTCTCTACATCCTCACCAGCATTTGTTATTTTCTGTTGAGTAGGACTTAATAGTGCTGGGGCAAGATGGTATCTCACTGTTGTTTTAATTTGCATCTCTCTAATGGCTAATGATCGTGAACATTTCTCCATGTGTTTGTTGGCCACCTGAATATCCTCTTTGGTGAAGTGTCTATTCATGTCTTCTGCCCATTTTTTAATTTAATTGCTTTGTCTTTTGTTGTTGAGATGTTAGAGTTTTCTATAAATTCTAGAGAAAAGTCCCTTGTCAGATATGTCATTGCCAAATATTTTTTCCCAAACCACAGGTTTTCTTTTTACTCTTTTGGAGAAGTCTTTTGAAGCACATAAAGATTTAATTTTTTGATGGTCCCATTCATCTAGTTTATCTTCAGCTGTTTGTCCATTTTGGGTTATGCTTGACAGTCTATTTATGCCATATACTTGGGTCCCTAAATTTGCTTCTATTTTTTCCTTGAGGAACTTTATAGTTTTAGGTTTCACATTAAGGTCTTTGATCTATCTGGAGTTAGTTTTTGTGTATGGTGTGAGGTACAAATCTTGTGTCATTTTTCTGCAACCAGATAACCAGTTTTAGCAGCACCATTTGTTAAAGACACCATCTCTTTCCCATTTAATGGATTTCAGCCCTTTGTCAAAAATCAGCTGACCATAGGTCAATGGATCTATTTCTGGGTTCTCAATTCTAGTCCACTGGACTATATGTCTGTCGTCGTAACAATACCAGGCAGTTTTGACTACTGTGGCTGTATAGTAGGTTTTGAGATCTGGAAGTATGAGATCTCCTACTTTGTTCCTCTTCTTCAACAGTGCTTTGCTTATCTAAGGTCTCTTTTCTTTCCATATAAAATCAGTGATTGGTTTTTCCATATCCTTAAAGAATGTTGATGGGATCTGGGTTGGAATTGCATTGAATGTATAGATTGCTTTGGGGAAATTGACATTTTCACAATGTTCAATCTTCCTATCCACGAGCATGGTATGTTCTTCCATTTATGTTTATCTCTTATGGTTTCTTGAAGTAGTGTTTTGTAGTTTTCTTTGTGCAGGTCTTTTGTATCCCTGGTAACATTTATTCCCCAGGTTTTTTTTGTTTGTTTGTTTTGTTTTGTTTTGATAGCTATTATAAATGGTATTTATTTCCTTATTTCCTTTTCAGCAATCTCTTTGCTGGTGTAAAGGAATCCAACTGAGTTTTGGATGCTGATCTTGCATCCTGCCACTATGCAGCACCATTTGTTCCATTAGTTCCAATAGTTTTTTTGCTGAGTCTCTTGGGTTTTCTATGTATAGGATCATGTCGTCTGCAGATAGAGATAGCTTTATTCCCTCTTTGCCAATTTAGATGCCTTTTATTTCTCTTTCTTGCCTTATTGCCCTGGCTAGGACTACCAATGCAACGTTGAACAGAAGTGGTGATAAAGGACATCCTTGTCTGGTTTCCTGTTCACAAGGGGAATGGTTTCAGTCTGGCTCCATTGAGAATAATGTTGGCTATTGGTTTTGCATATATGCCCCTTATCATGTTGAGGAATTTCCCTTCTATTACTACTTTGCTGAGAGTTTTTATCAGGAATGAGAGTTGGATTTTCTCAAACGCCCTTTCTGCATTGATTAATATGATCATGTGGTTCTTTTCCTTTGTTTTATTTATGTGATGGATGACATGGATTGTTTTTCTAATGTCGAACCATCCTTGCATACTTGGTACAAACCCCACTTGGTCATAATGTATTATTTTTTTGTTAGAGTTTATTGGCTAGGATTTTGTTGAAGATTTTTGTGTCTATATTCATGAGGGACATTGGTCTGTAGTTTTCCTTTTTAGTGATGCCTTTGCCTGGTTTTGGTATCAAGGTTATGCTTGCTTCATAAAATGAATTTGGGAGGATTCCATCCTCTTCTATGTTCTGAAATAGTTTTGAGCAGGATTGGTGTCAGATCTCTGAATGTTTGGTAGAATTCTCCAGTGAAACCATCTGGGCCAGGGTTTTTTTTGTTGTTGTTGTTGGTAATTTTTAACAACCTGTTCAATTTCTTCTTTTGTTATGGATTTGTTCAAATTTTTGACCTTAGTCTGTGTTAGTTTAGGTAAGCAGTATGTTTCCAGAAATCTGTCCATTTCTTCTAGATTTTCAAATTTGCTAGAGTACAGTTCTTCACAGTATCCTGATATTACCCTTTTTATTTCAGTTGGTTCTGTTGTGAGGCCACCCAATTCATTTCTTATCTATGTTATTTGTATTCTCTCCTTCTTTTCCTTTGTTAAAGAACAAAGATTCTTAAATGTTGGCTATATATTACACACAAGCTAGGTCACATTCGTTCACTATGCTTATTCAATCTGTATGCAGACAAGTAATCCAAAAAGCTGGACTGTATCAAGAACAGGCATCAAGACTGGAAGATTCACTAACAACCTGTAATATGCAAACAACACAACCTTGCTTCAATAAAGTGAAGAGAATTGAAGCACTTACTGATAAAGACCAAAGATTACAGCCGTTAGTATGGAATACACCACAACATAACCAAAAATAAATCTAATGCTGTCAAGTTGATGCTGACTCAGTGACCCTCTAGGACAGAGTAGAACTGTCCCCTGGGGTTTCCAAGGCTGTAAATCCTTCCCAAAGTAGACTGACTCATTTTTCTCCCAGTGAGCAGCTGGTATATTAAAATCACCAATATTCTGGTTAGCAGCTGAATACTTTAACCACTGCAACACCAGAGCTCCTTCCTCAACAGAAAGAAAACAAAGCTTTTACTTGGATCCACAATCAATGTCCATGGAAGCAGCAGTCAAGAAATCAAATAATTCATTGTTCTGGGCAAATCTGTTACAAAATACCTCTTCACTGTGTTAAAAAGCAAAGACGTCACTTTGAGGACTAAGGTGTGCCTGATCCAAGCCATTGTATTTGCAATTGCCTCACACGCAACCAAAAGCTAGACAATGAATAGGGAAGACTGAAAAATAACTGATGCCTTTGAATTATGGTGTTAGCAAAGAATATTGAATATATCATGGATTGCCAGAAGAATGAACAAATCTATCTAGGAAGAAGTACAGCCCGAATGCTCCTTAGAAGTTAGGATGCACTTTAGACATGTTACAAGGACATGTTCCCAGCCCCTGGAGAAGGACATCATGCTTGGTCAAGTAGCGGGTCAGTGAAAAAGAGGAAGACCCTCAACGAGATGGACTGACACAGTGTCTACAACAATGGACTCAAATATAGCAATGATCGTGAGGATGGTGCAGGACTGGGCAGTGTTTCATTCTGTTGTATGTGGAGTTGTTGTGAATCAGACCCAACTCGACAGCACCTAACACAACGACAAGAAGTCACACGATACTCCAGCTATTTATATTGTTTTATTTTGAAAATGTTGTATCTACTTGAATGACTGAAAATATTAATGGGAACAAATAACTGGAGTAATTTACAAAGTCCCATTTAATCTCACTAGCTGTCATTATGTGCTCTTTTGTAAAGGTGTTACTAAAAACTGACTTACTACATTGGGATATCCAAACACTCTGCATTTATTTATCTTCTCATCACATAATCACCTGCTTTTCAGGGGGTTGAAATAACTATCCTACAGTTACCAACGGGAGCTCTGGTAGCATAGTGGCTAAGACACTTGCCTGCTAACCAGACGGCTGGCGGTTCAAACCCACCAGCCACTCCTCGGAAGGAAGGTTGGGCAATCCTACTTCCGTAGTGATACTGCCTCGGAAACCCAAGGAGGGGTCGCTATGAGTCGGGGCCGACTCGACGGCACATAACAACAACAACAACAACAGTTACCAACAGAGTTAAGATGGCTCTGATGTGCTGACGCGGCTGCTGATGCGGGAGCCAGCGCGGGTGCTGATGCAGGTACTGATAGAGGTTCAATCTCCCCGTTACCATGCTGCCTGTTGTTTACCTGAAGTGTTTCACAACCACAAAAGCAACAAATATATTTTCTTGAACATAATTCAATTCACATCCCCCATGATGTTAAGGACACCACATCCAGAGAACTGCTGTGAACCCCAACCCCTGAAGCCCATTAGCAGATCTTAGAAGTGGTCAAATGATTTTGGCTTCTTTCTGCCTCAGCACAGGAACACAGCCGTTTGCTTGTGTAGAAAATGACAGTCACATATGGGGGAAAAACTACTTTTGCTGTCCATGATGAGAATTAGCTTCCCTCGGTGCACAACACCACACCTCACGGCTGAAGGGCAAAGTGTTGCTGCCAGCTGCTGCCGAGTCCCCCAGGGAACAGGACGCGGCCGGGCCCTGTGTCATCCCCGTTGTTAGCTGTGGACTGGGCTGCCGAGCTCCACAGGCTTCGCACTGGCTGATCTTGGAAGTTCACCACCAGGCCCTTCTTCCCAGTCCATCTTGGTCTGGAAGCTCCACCGAACCCTGTCCAGTACTATAGCAACACACAAGCCTCCACTGACAGACAAACTGCCTGGGCTGGGACTCAAACCCAGGTCTCCCACATGGGAGACCAGGCTTCCACCACTGAACCATCAAGCTTTCTTCAGTATGAAACATCAGACTTCAAGGCTGCAAAGCAAAGCAGTACACTTAAATCTGTTTCTCTTGCAGCCAGCCCCACAACTGAGAGCGCTGACTCCCTAGCTGCAAACAGGGTAGCAAGACAGGAAGCTGAATCCCAGTCTGACCTTAGACGGGAAGACTTCTCAAATCTCTGTTTCTCCACAGTAAACAGGGTTACAGCCAGCCCTGTCTCAGTGCCACAGAGCTGCTACAAAGATCAAAGGAGATATTCTAAAGTACTTTGAAAACTGTTAATAAATAAATAAATAAATAAGCAAACTAAGTTATTTTTATCCCATAGAGAAATTTTCTCAAAGTCACACAAAAAAAGAAATACAATCCAAGAGGCTGACCAGATAAAACAAACCTTTATCATCAACTGAGATACATACTCATTTTAGAATCTCGTAACAGTGCTGTAAATTTAAGAAAACACAAAATAAAACTTCTACATATCTCTAAATTTAAAGAAGAACTAATACCAACTATTTGCAAACTCTTCCAAGAAGTGGAAGAGAAAGAAACACTCCCCAACTCACACTATGAGGCCAAGAACATCCTGATATCAAATGCAGACAAAGACATCCCAGGAAAACCACATGCCAGCATCTTAGGAATACAGATGCAAAATCCTGCACAACAAAATAGCACAAATCCAGAAATGCATATGAAGGGTTACATATGCCATGATCAAGTGGAATTTATCCCAGGAATACAAGGTTGGTTTAATATCCAAACAATAATTAATATAATATACACTTCATCAATAGAATAAAAGATAAAGACCCATGATCATCTCAACAGATGAAGAAAAAAACATTTTGACAAAATCCAATAGGCTTTCAGGATAAAAACACTCAACAAACAGGAACAGAGAGCATCGTCTTCTACCCTGTGATAAAGGGTATTCACAAAGAACCCACAGCTGACATCCTCCTGGAGTCCCTGGGTGTACAAACGGTTACCGCGCTTGGCTGCTAACCACAAGGCTGGTGGTTCAAGGGCACCAAACTACTTCCCAAAGGCCGTCCCTGAAGACCTCACAGGCACAGCTCTACCCTGATACACACGGGGACTGTCACGAGCTGGAATCGACTCCACGGCAACGGGCACCTAACGGTGAAAGACTGGAAGCTTCCCCCTGAGACCAGGAACAAGACACGACGTCTGCTCCTGCCACTCCTACTCAGCCCTGAACTGGAGGTTCTGACCATGGAAACAAAAGAAAAGCATTCAGGATGAAGAGACGTAAAACTACCTCCATTTGCAGAGGACGTGACAGAGAAAATCCTAAGGGATCCAAGAAACAACTAACAGATAATGAGTTCAGCATGGTTACGGGTGCAAAATCAACATAGAAAAATCAATTGTATTTCTATACACTAGCAATGAACAAGAAAAGAATTCAATTCACACTATCATTTACACTCTGAAAATCACAAAATACTATTCAAAGAAATTAGACAAGACCTAAGTAAATGGGAAGATATTCTATGTTCATAGACTGGAAAACATAATGTTGTTAAGATGTCAATATCCCCAAATGGATCTACATACTCAACACAGTCACTATCTAAATCCCAGCTGATGTCTTTGCAGAAACTGACAAGCTGATTCTAAAATTCTTATGGAAACTCAAGGGACCCAGAATAATCAAAACAATTCTAAAAAAAGAACAAAGTTGGAGGACTCACACTTCCAGATCTCAAACCTTACTATACAGCTATGTGGCACTGGCCTAAGGAGTCACACAGATCAATGGAACAGAAATGAGCTCCAGAAATAAGCTGAGCTTCAACAAGGGTGCTGTGGCAATTCAACGGGGAAAGAAGGTCTCCCACAAACACTTCTGAGATAACTGGATATTCACATGCAAAAAAAATGATGTTGGACCCCTTCCTCACACCACACAAGAAAAGAACTCAAAATGTATCACAGACCTAAATGTAAGAACTATAAAATTCTTAGAATGTAAGAGCCAAGCTATCTTCATGACCTTGGGTTAGGCAGTCTTAACTAAGACGCCAAATCTCCAATTCAGCAGGTCTGAAGCGGAGCTCAAGACTCTGCCTTCCAGGTGGTGCAGAAGATGCTGGTCTGCAGGCTACTCTAAGGAGCCAGGCTTGGGAAGACCCGGGAAGTCACACCTTGCCAGGGAGCAGGCACCATTAACACCCGCCTTATCAATCAGCTCTTTTAAAGTACGCATTCGGTGCCATTAAACAAACAAAAGTCAAAACTTTAATTCACTGTCACCTATCGGTGGCTTCTTCCAGTGCATCCCTATCCCACTGTGACAACTACACGGCCTCTCATTCGTCCATATCCCCAGCAGTTAGCACAGGCCTGGGACACAGCAGGCCCTCAGTAACTGCCTGTCAAATGATGCTCCACACCCCCAACATGTTTCATTTCAGTCCCTTTCTTCTTGGTAAGCTATTTTTTGTTGACTGCCCTGTCTTTCCCATTTGATTATAAATTCCTCAAAGACAGAGACTTATTGTGGGGCACACAGTCAGGCACACAATGGACACTCAGTTAATGTCTAATGACCTAGCCTGCATGTCTGAACAGAATAAGCACGCTCCATTCAGTTCCTGGAGAGAACACACAGGAACAACATATCCTGAAGTTGCCATCTTTCTTTCCAATGACTTTAAAATGCTCACGTCTCATCTTCAGAAAAGTTCAATATACACAATGCAAGGCTCATCAGCTCTACTTAATAAATAAGAAAATGGCAAGAAGGTATATTATGCCATCACTATATTATGCATCTCTCAGACAACTTCATCTACATAGGAAAAAACATTTAACAAATGGTACCTCAGTCTTCCCACATTCATCAGGCGGATCCTGGTGTATGGTCATTTGATACTTGACATACAAAGAAAATGACTGGCTGAAGGACGACTTGAACTCTGGGTCCTCAAAAGAGACAGGTACTAGCCTCACCTTCAGAGCAAGGGAAATACAAGCAAAGGCTATTGAAACATTTCCACCCAACTACATGCTTCTGAAGGTGAGGCTAGAGCAGCATCTCCACAAACTCACTTCCAAAGCTCAGCTCTGGCCTCTGTCCTGAACTGAGTGAACCCTGGAGCCCCTCAGGTGCTAACTGCACTGATAAGATGGAAATCTGAAATTCCCAAGGGCCAGACGGCTTCCTATATGTTTGTTTGTTTCCCTACCCACCTGTAGTGATTCTCTGCTTACACTAAAGTCAAACTTGCTGTTAACTGCGCCTCAAGTATTGTTGCCACTACTTGTTTGACTTCTGCTTATATGAGGCATGTTAGACTCTTTCCCCTTCCAAATTCCTCTTGGGTAATGCTATTAATAAAATTATAAGCACATTAGGACTTCTATTAAAACATTCTATTATCTTAATTTTGTAGTCTCTGTCAGTTGTGCCAAGGCAGCACGTTAACAAAGAATAATTTAGCAGCTATGAACCCTGTCTGAGTTTTAAATGTGGTTAAAGCTATTAACAGAGCTGTGTAAATATGCCTACCTTAAAAATACAGAGTATTCTGCTTTTACTCATTGAAATTTTAACTTAAAGTGCTATAAATAATAAGTATTATTACTAACTTATACATGAATGCATTCATACAGTGACTTTAAATAAAGATTATTTGATGTGTTACTTTCCAACTTGCAATTTTATACACAGCTGTCACGTAATACAGCAGCAGGTGAAATTTGCACTTTCAGAATATTAATTAATTCACAGTCCTATCTCTTTGCAGGTGTGCTGCAAATTGACTATAAATAAAATGTACCACAAATAAATGCAGAATTCATACAATGAGATCAAATGGAGGGGAAAGTTCCATCTGCACATAAAAATTACACGTGGCCCGCTGACCTGGCTCATAGTTGGCTTATCAGATGGGTCCTTGTGAACAATCATCTGGTAACGTTTATAGATCTGGTAAGACTCCTGAAATGTGGCTTTGAACTGAGAACTTGGTGGAGATGATCTCACCACCTTCACCTTCAGAAGGAGTTAAAAACAATGTTTATTAATTCATTTATTCATCCCATGGGATAGGTATTTACAGTTACTCCCATTCAGAAAGAACCACAACAAATATTAACACATAAACATATTGCAATAATATTTTAACATTAAAAAGCAATGATCAGTAAATAAACAGTTATTTTGACAGCCTACGGGGCTTCAGAGAAACACGAGGAAGGCCGAAGGAGCTCTTCAAGGAAGGTGAATGACTCCTCTAAGCCTGCACACGTCACACAAAAAATAAGCCCTCGCTATGCTGTATAGAACTCACCTTCAGTAAGTCCTTCCAAAGAACTAAAACTGGGATCCTACCTGTTGGAAATGTCTTCACTCATTGTTAATAACTCTAAACTTACAACCTTTTTTTACAAGTTTAAAAGACTACCCTCACCAAAGGGTATCCTGTTTCACAGCACAGTTAAAAATGAAGACTCAGAAGTCAGATTTCCTTTGTGAAAAATGAGTTCCATCATCTGGTCAAGTGACTTAACCTCGATGCCCGTTTCCTCATTCGTAAAATGAAGATGAGTAACTGACACATGGTAATGGCTACATCTGTTGAACCTTTACCATTATTTAGTATCACTGCTACTATTACCAAAATTTATTCACAAATAGCAAAGATAAAGCATTCTAACTTTTTATAAAAGTATGTAAACTTGTGTTTCTACTAGCACACGCAAGTATGTGAGCTACAAAGCTATTCTTATTTTAGGCACCATTTCTGTGCTTTCAAAAATCTACAGCCAAGGAGGCACAGGATAATGACGCTTAATTGAAGCAAAATGTCAAATGGAAGAACAGAATGACAAAATATTCATGGTGACGCTAATATAACTGACTACAATATGGAAAAGAGCTAGAAGGAGAAATGGGACACCAAGCAGTTAAAATGCATTAACAAACAGAAAAAAAAGAAAACCAAATGCAATATAATAAAGGTGTAACTGCAAACTCTGTGTCCGTGTGTGTGCACGCGCACACGCGCATCCTACACACCATCACTCAGTAGTTCTTCTTTGAAGAAAGAGTGACACCTAGTGGATATTGAGTCTCTGTACATCCTGGGTGCATAAAAAAGGTGAGAGACTTGCACTGCATGAATTGTGAATAGGTATGCCTGGCACCCTGAAGACATCACTATTTATCTTCCACTTGTTCTTCTGTCAAAAGATAGAAGACTCCTCATATTTTAAGTAGAGTGTCAGCTGAAAAAAAAAAAGAACAAGGCAGCAAATGCCTAACAGACTCTTCACAATTTTCAAAGAAGGGTCACTACCAAGATTGGAATAGCCAATGAACAAAGTAATGAAAAGAAATCTTCCTTGTGGTACTGTGTATCATGTCCCACTGCTGAGCCTGTGCCAAAGTTAATTTTTAGTGTCAGATCTTCGGCAGTAAGTGATACTCATGGATGGTATTAAGCTATAAATTCAAAGGCTGACCTGTTACTGATTAACTGTGAGAAAATTATAAAATCATTACTTTTTAATTTTGCAAATATCAAAACGAGAAATCTAGACTTAATCTGGAAGGTGTAGATCACTTAGAAAAGAATAAAAGACTTAGCTCTATCAGTATCCACGCCTACACTGGCTCGGGGAAAACGAGTAAGAGAGGGTTACAGCAGTCCTGGGGAAGCTTAGTGCTTGTCAGTCGAGCTCCTAACTGCCGGCTAGCTCGAGATCAGGGCATTCGATGGGTGAAACAGGGATTTGCCAAGCGTAGTCTATTTATTCTCTCTCAATACTTAGACAGAAACAGCCAAAACTGAAATTTTAAAGAGCACTTTTCTCTTTTGCTTTAACAACTAAATTTCAGTCATGAGAAACCAAAAGCTAGAGCAATTTCCAAAATAAATTGCCAAAGCAGGAATTGTTTCCACAGCTTTAGCAGCCAATCTGCTTAATGCATTTTCAAAAAAGATCTTCTAAAAAATCTTTTTTAAAAAGATTACTCTTAAATAGCAAGGCACTTTTAGTAAATGCACGTGCTATTCCATCCTCATTCACTTTTTTCTGTTTGGTAATGTCAACACATTAAATGATTAGCATAAATGCCAACAGAAATAAACTAGGTACCCAATGAAGAACACCAAGTACAACAGTCTAACCAAATGAACAAACAACCCACCCTCCAAAATACCTCTAACTTGTGGGCTGCATCCTCCGGTAAAGGTTCAAAAATTAAATCTTCAAGGGATTTGGGCTGGTTGGATTTAGCCTTTGGCGGGATCAAAGATGGCGGTTCTCCTTGGGCCGGGACACCCTGGAGTTCCCCGGCTGCACTTGGCTGCATAAGCTTTAACCTTTTCCTTTCTTTCCGGATTTCCTTTGCTTTTCGACATGGGGGCTTACTCAAATCAGCCCCCTTGCCTAAAAAGAATGTCAAGATATTAGATCAATCACAGTTGGCTCTAGAAATACTATTTCAAAAGTCTCCAAGACTTTCAGTACAGAGTTCTGACCAGTTAGCTTTGGGGGAGACGTGACAGAGGGTCCTGGTGGCCACCTCTAAGTTAACCTTAAAGATCTCACCTTAGAAGAGAGAGCCACCAAAGAAAATAGTCACGAAACCTTTTTAAGGCAGCTCTTACTGAAAATCTTTTTTGTGTTGATTGTTTTTCAATCTTTTTTAGTCTTGTAGGTAGGAAGAACACGATCAAATGTCTTTTCTGCTTCAAGGGACGGCTTACTAGTCCGTGTTTCTGAGGGGCACCTCTCACTCTGACAGATGAATAATCAGGAACCAGTGTAAATGAGCATGGTCCCAGAACATACTCTGTCATACAATGTAACAGAAACCCTTGCCTAATTGAAGGTATTTGTGTCTCTCTCCTTTTAACTAAGGAGTCTCATTGGTTCCATTCTACTTAAATAAAGTTTGGTTTTAATTAGAAGACCAAATATCAAATTGATAACCCTTTAAAATACTAAAAAGTAAACCTTTATTTTAAACTACAGTAAGCCATAATTTTAGCAAGTACATATTATATTTATACAGTACATTATAAAGAAACTACTTCATCTTTAAAGTAGGTAATTTGTAAGCATGCTTTTATTGAGCTTTAAAACTATTCATACCCTTTAAGCTAGTGACTCTTCTTCAAAGAATCTATCCTGAGAAAATTTTAAGAGAAGGAGCTAATACTGATGAACGCAAATGAGAACTCAAAACAATCTAATAGAACATCATACAACCATTAAAAGTGCTTTAAAAGAGGCTATAGAGAATCTCTCAATAGTGCTAAATAATTCTGGTTACATATAAACATATATATTAAAAAATATTTTTAAAAAGCCTAGAAATATATATACAAAGAAATATACCACCACATTTACACTCATTCTACCTGCCACATAGGGAAGAAAAAGTTTATCTTTTCTCTAAATTTTATGACTCTAAATTTTAATGAACATTAATTTCATAATTTTTTTTTTACAAAAAGCCATGAAAAATATAAAGAAAGCTATTAACAAAATAAAAAACAAAAATTTTTTTAAGATCTCAACTAGGGGTAGACACATATTAACTTGGGTGAAGAGGAAAGCAATACGCAATTTAAAAAAAAAAAAGAAAAACCCACTGCCAGACTCAACTCCAACTCAGAACAGAGAAGAACTACCCATAGGGTTTCCTAGGCCATAAATCTTGATGGAAGCAGACTGACTCACCTTTCTCCCATGAACCAGCTGGTGGGTATGAAAAGCCAAACTTCTGGTTAGCAGCTGAATGCTTTTAACCACTGTGCCACCAAGTGAAGTTAAAATAAGATGTTTTTAACATTTATGAGTCAGACCTGACTCATAGCGACCCCTCCTTGGGTTTCCAAGGCAGTATCACTACGGAAGTAGACTGCCCAACCTTCCTTCCAAGGAGTGGCTGGTGGGTTTGAACCACCAGCCTTCTGGTTGACAGTCAAGTGCCTCAGGCACTACGCTACCAGAGCTCTCCTAAATAAGATATATATGTGTATATATACATACACATACATACATACCAATCAATTGCAAGATATGAATATTATCTGGATCCCAATGCAAATAAATGTTTATACTTTGGAAATTTGAACATTGACTATTTGATGGCATCAAGGAATTTTATTTGGGTTAATAATGGCATTGTGAATATGTTTTTTAATCTGTTGGAGATTCTTTTGAAAGAGGAAATTATATAAAATCTAGACTATGCCTCAAAATACAACTGGAAGGGAGGAAGTGGACATGGGTATGGGTGACATCAGAATGGCCATCATGAGTCAGTAAGTGTTTCAAATGAGAGTAGGGTCCATGGAGCTCAGGATATTCCCGTCTACCTTTGTCTATGTTTGAAATTCTCCATTCTCTCTCTAATGAAGGTTGTTTCAATTTGATAACCTACAAATAAAGTACTAAGAGTTGGCCTTACTGCCCAAAAGCATAATGGTTGAAAGGAATTATCTAAATCATTCAAAATCTCAGATCAATAACAATTTAAATTCCACGAAACACTTACATATCAAACTGTTCAATAAAAGTGCAGATAAAATTTTTTGTGCTTTATCATGTTTAAGTCTTGAGATGATGAAAACTGAAAGAGTACTAAAAGTCTCTCCCTTAGAAAATTCTGTATAAATACAAGAACGAATTGAAGGACTGACGCATAATAACCATCCAACTTCACATTTTATAAAATATCGAAAGAGTTATTATATACACACACAAAAATGAACTCATTCAACGTTGACAGTCATCCTTTTTTTAAGTCTCATTCTTTCAGATGCAATGTATTAGGAAAAACATTTTTCTTATTAAAGGTAAACATCAAAACCCAGAAGTTTTTAAACTAAAATTTATTATGATTACGAAAGGAAAAAAAAGTGATAAACTGAAGGATTTTACAATGTCTTATTTTGAACATAACATCTCTCTATAATTTGTTTTAGGGAGCTCTGGTAGCATAGTG
>NW_006921625.1:11010184-11042911 GCF_000298275.1 Orycteropus afer afer | reverse complement strand
TGTGAGTTCTGTGTGGCCACTGCAGTGAATTATCGAACCCAGGAGAGAGGTGGTGGGTGCCTTGGGAGGAACGGTTGGGGAAAGGGCTGGAGGGAGGCAGCATGTCTGGCCTTGCAGTAATAGGCCTTGGGTTACTGCTGGTAATCCTGCCTTCCCCTTGTAGGGTTAGAGGAGGTCAGAACATGTGGCCTCCTTGCCGTTTTTGCAAGCACATAACAACAACAACAACAACATAATTTGTTTTGCCTCAATAATGCCCAAAATGAGGTGTTGAGCATTATACCTTTCCAATGACAAAAATCTAATTCTAAAATTTCAAAGGCCCTAAGGCAGTAAGAACACAAACAAAAGAAAACAGAAAGCCTCTCAGCTGGACCAATAAGCAACATCATGATAAAGAGAGAAAACATTAAAGTTACCAAAGACTTCATTTAGCTGGATCCACAACCAACGGCCATGGAAGCAGCAGTCCAGGATCGAACGACATACTGCAGTGGGCAAATCTGCTGCAAAAGGCCCCTTTGAAGTGTTAAAAAGCAAAGACGGTACATTTTGAGGACTAAGGTCCGCCTGAGCCAAGCCATGGATTTCAATACTTCACACGCAGGTGAAAGCTGGGCAATGACTAAGGAAGACAAGAGAAGAACTGATGCATCTGAATTGCAATGCTGGCAAAGAATGGTGAACAGACCACGGACTGCCAGAGCAATGAACAAACCTGTCTTGGAAGAAGTGAAGCCAGAATGCTCCTGAGAAGCGAGCACGGTGAGACTTCACCTCACGTACTTTGAACACGTTACTGGAAAAGTAGAGGGTTGGCAAAAAAGAGGAAGACGCTAACGGCATGGCCTGAGACTGGCTGCAACAGTGGGCTCAAGCACACGGCTCTGAGGGTGACACGGGACCAGGCAGTGTTCTGTTCCCGTCATCCGTAGGGTCACTACGAGTCAGGACCGACTCGACAGCACTTAACAACGAGGTGGTAAGAAGAGATGGAGCCTCTTTAAAATATCTGTAGTTAGGGACAAAATAATAAAGCTACTATTTCAGGCTCTATAAACTTAGGGGCTCTGGTGGCATAGTGCCTAAGGCATCTGACTGCTAACCAGAAGGCTGGCGGTCCAAACCCACCAGCCATTCCTCAGAAGGAAGACTGGGCAATCTACTTCCATAGAGATACTGCCTCGAAAGGCAAGGAGGGGTCGCTGTGAGTTGGCAACAACTCATTTAAAGAGACGTGATTGGTGCATCTAAAGCCAGGTCATGAGCTATATAAATCTGGGTTCCATTTTCTAGCTTTCCCGGTAATTTGTAGTGCCCAGGGGTACAGTGACTCCAGCAAAGAGAAAAGCATCCACACAACATGACTGGATTACCTGGTTTAGGAACGGTGTGGGCTTTCACTGAATGTGACGGTTCACCAGAGCCCAACTTCTCTTCTGTATGTTGTGACTGAATTAAGTCCCTGGGTTCTTCCTTTGCGTTTTTTCCTTTCTCCTTCTCTTCACTCTCTAGGCTCTGTTTCAGGTCATCACTTAGCGTTGTGAGGTCACACTGTATGTCCAATTTATTTATTAACGCAAAGTCACCCGCAACAGCATCCTCCACTAGGGAATCCATGGGCTCGTCTACAAATCAGAAGAAATGAAAGCCCATCAGCCAGGTGATCTGACACAGATATTACAGGGGAAAAAAGGCCCCTTCATGTGCGCAGCAGAGACTGCCATGGGTCCACCAAATCCACTGTCCCGTCTTCCAAAGTCATGGTGCTGTAATGAGACTATGGCCCTCCAGCAGGGGACTGCATTCCCAGATGCTCAGCAACTTGTGAGTAAGCTCCTGCCAATGGAACGTGAACAAATACATTATGTCCAATGCTGCCTCACTTGCTTTAAAGGACATTTGTGGCCCTGGATTTCCACCCCGTGCCCTCCTCACTGGATGCAATAGTAAAAACCAGAGGGACCTCAGAAACCAAACATGAAGAAGGTCCCAGAATGGCTGAGGCCACCTGGAACACCTGTGGTAGACTCTGCGTGAGGAATGAAACACACTTCTGTCATTTTCGAGTCATCGCGTTTTGGCATCTCTTTATCAGTTATTTTTAACCTTTCATCCTAATGGGTGTATCACTCTTAAATCCCGCACACAAATAACTCAGAAGTTCATACCAAGCCAAATAAAGAACCCTCTCAAAATGTCACTGCTACTGAGTCAACTGTGACTCACAGTGACCCTACAGGACAGAGCAGAACTGCCCCCTAAGGTTTCCAAGGCTGTCATCTTCACAGAAGCAGACTGCCGCACCTTTCTACCCTGGGGTGCCCCATAGGTTTGAACCGCCAACCTCTGGCTAGCAGCCAAGCACTTAACCACTACACCACCAGGGCTCCTTAAAGAACCAACCTCAGGATGAAATATAAAAGCTATATAAAAAGAAAAGCAATCATCAATTTACAAATAGGCATTACTCTCAAAGCTTGTTTGTGAATCAATTTTTAGAACTCAGAACATGATTCCCAACTACCCCTCCCCCAAAACAGGTCACACTGATCAGCCAACAGAGGCCTACTAAGCATTAAGGTGACAGACCAACAGCAGCCATCAGAGCTGCACCAAAATTCTAATGTTTCCAATGCTCCCGCTGCCCTGAACCTCTCTGGCCCAAGTCCTCGGGCTCCTTGCTGCCCCAGCTCTGCCAAGTTTGCTCCAAGTCCCCCTGAGCACTGACTCAGCAAGGCCAGTGCCTGTGTGCAGAGGGCGGCTCATCTTATTGACCACGATCTCTCCAGTGCTGAGAACAGGGACTAGGACTTCGTAGGCACTCACAACACACTGGCTGAATGCATTACTGAGTGAGACTGGGAAGGGCATTCCCAGTATTAGGCAGTTGCTAAGGCTCTGGTGGCGTAGTGCCTAAGACGCTTGACTGCTAACCAGAAGGCTGGTAGTTCAAACCCACCAGCCACTCTTTGGAAGGAAGGTTGGCAATCTACTTCCGTAGTGATACTGCCTCGGAAACCCAAGGAGGGGTCGCTATGAGTCGGGTCTGACAGGACAGCACATAACAACAACAACAACAAAGGCAGCAGTGAGAAAGTGAGAAGAATGGGTGGCACTCAATTCCTGTGTGGATGTGTTAGGCACTGTCCATCAAAACCAAACTTGTTGGCATCAAGTCAGTTTCAACTCACAGCAACCCTACAAGGATAAAGTAGAAATGCCTATGAGAAAACTAAAAAAAAAAGTTAAAAAAAAACCCTAAATCTGTAACTAAAGTTAATTAAGAGCTACCAATTATCTTTTAGGAAATTCACTTACAATTTAAAATATATCAGAGAAAGAAAGAGTATTTCAGGCAACATAATTTACGAAAAGTAAGGCCCTACCCAAACACAGAAGCGTGTCTATCACTCAGCTCTAGAAGGGAGTGTACAATCTTGAATCAGCAGCATCTAATCATCAGGTAATAATGCCACTTTTTACTCATCCCATAAGGACAGTATCAGGATAGAGTAAAATAATAGTTCTCAGAGTGTTTTGAAAACTAAAATGTCAGTAACCTCCTGGCAATCACAGCACTTTTCAAATGGTCTTCAATCTTCTCCCCAAGCTAGACATTCTCACACATCTGGTCCCTCAGTCCTGGCATTGAGGACCAGTGGCAATCGTAAAGAGAGAGCCAATAGTCACAGCTGTCATCATCATGGCAGTGCACGGTGTGGCAGTGACCCCTTTCTCTAACTGAGAAAATGACTGTGAGTGAGCACTTTGGAAAGATACATCAACTTAAAGTAAATAGGTTTTAGACCCCATCTCTTCTTACCTTCACAATGTCCTTTGGAAATCTCCCCTTTGGCCAGAAATTTCAACATCTTTTTCAAAACCTTCTTGTGAGATTTTGAGGGCTGAAACTGCAAAGGTCGGCACCTATGAACACAGAATAAATAAATAAAAAGTGAACTCAAACTCTGAAGAAATCAAATCAATCCTAGTTCATATCTGGCACAAGGAGGCAAATCGTATGGCTGGGATCTGGTTATAGGGGAGCTAACAGAGCCTCTAAGCTCTTTCCAAACCTTACAGCTGGGATATGGTTATGGAGGGGCTAACAGAGCCTCTAAGCTCTTTCCAAACCTTACAGCTGGGATTTCTGATTATGGGGGGCTAACAGAGCCTCTAAGCTCTTTTCGAACCTCACTAAAATCATAGTGAAGGGACTTCAAAATGGGCAGAAACTCACAAGCACCAACAGATGGGAGAGACTTTGGAAGCCAGAAAGCGGATGTACAAGTAGTTAACTGATTTAGCTGACCAATGGAAGTTGAATCCTAAGTCAACAGTGGGAAAAGTCTAAAAAGATACCCAATTTTCTCTCCATTACTCCTAAAAACCTGAGGGATTGGTGATGCCTCATGCTTTAGGATTAAAGGTAGATCTAAAACTAGGAGAGATACCCTGAAAGTCTGTTTCCAAAGCACTTAGTGCCAGATCCCTCCCCCAACTCTGCAGCACCAGATGACTGTCCCTACAAAATGGCAGAAAATTGCAAACTTTCAAAAAAGAGTGAAAAATAGGGCCTCTTACATGGAGGATACAAGGCACAGGTGAAGACAACAGTGCTGTGCTGGCGAGAAGAAGTGGGAACGAAAGCCTATATGCTGAATGTTGAGGCACCCCAGTCCTCTTTTCCAACCCAGGCCCAGACACCGACAGAAAGGATACTACTTTCTCTCCAAATTGTGATCAGACCTAAAAATGTTGGTAACAGGAATTCTCCAAGAGAAAAGCGCAACCAGACCACCCTTTCCGAAGCCCACGTAAACCAGCACCACTCAGAGGAACAGAGTGTTGGAAAGTAAGACTCATCAGATCCTAGAAGAAGGCCTCCACTACAGACAGATGCCAAACAAACTGGAGGAAGAAATTTGGGGTATACAAATTAAAAAAAAGCTATTAGAGCTATTAAGAGCCATAAATTAAGCTATTAGAGCCATAAAATAGCAAGATGTTACAAAAAAAAAAAAAGAGCTCTCAGAAGATATATTAGAAGAAATTTAAAAACTAAAGAGTTGAACAAGGAAGTTAAGGAAATCACTCTGAAATTCACAAAAAGAAATGGAAAACTGGAGAGAGAAAAAAAAAAAAATTAGCAGACTGATCAAAAAGGTCCGACATCTGAATTAAAGATCTACAGAAGACCAACAAAATAAATCCAGAAACTCTCTCTGCACTGAAGGATACGATGGGATAAGAAGTGCCGCTTGAGTCCACAGATAATGGATGAAAAGACCACAGCAAAACATATCATGAAATATGAGAACACTGAGGAAAAGGAGAAGATCCTAAAAAAGCTTCCAAAGAGAAAGAACAGGTTTCAGACAAAGGAACAAGAATCAGAATGCCACTGGAGTTTGCAACCATAACACAACAATGGAGCAAAGCCTTCAAAATCCTGACAGGACCTTCCCCACCTATGCTTCCATACCCAGCTAAACTATACATTAATTTTGAGCATTCAATTAAACCATGTTCAGATACTCAAAAATCCTGACCTCTCAGGCACATATTCTCAGGAAGGTATTAGGCACATGTCACTAAAACAAGAAGTCATCCAAGAAGGAAGGCAAAGGACACAGGAGACAAGGGACCAACAAAGATAGTCCCCAAGAGGACAATGAAGAGTTCCAGCAGGACAGTGATGAGTCATGTGGATAGAGCAACCTGTCCAGACTGGAGCAGGTCAGAGGCGCCAAGAGGAAATATTTTTATTCAAGATCAAACTGACAGAGCACTGTATTCATCTGAACACATTAAGAGGAAACACACACAACCACGGTAGGGGGTGGGGATGCAGGAAACCCAGAAGACTATGAATAATTAAGAAAACACTTAGTAGGAAAATACGATTTTTTAATTTAAACTTTCCATTTAAGAAAACTAGACTCTGAGCATATATAGCAGGTAAGTTTAAAGCCGTCTCCTCTGCTTACTGAGAATAGGATCTTGCACTATTTCTTGAACAAAAGCCCAGGATCAAGCAATACACTAGAATATGGAAAACCTTAAGCTAAATTCTGGAAAAACAAAACCTGTATCTGAAAATAGTTTAAATATTTACCAATATTTACCAATGTTCTCATGATACTCATTGACAGAATTCTTAAAAGGATGTTTTTATGTCATATTTGTGTCTAAATCTATTAAACAGTTTTGTTAAAAGCTATCTATCAGAACATGAATACAGCATCAGCATGTAGTAAAGTATGGTGAAAAGATACAACGCTGACACGTTCCCTTCCTAATTTTAAACCATGCACTATCCCTTTGTTCCATTCATGCCCAGCCTCCTGGGTTATATCCTTATACCACACTTATTCGATCTGTAAGCTAAGCAAATAATCTGAAAAGCTGGACTATACGTAGAAGAACGTAGCAGGAGGACTGGAGGAAGACTTATTAACAACCCATGATATGCAGATGACACAACCTTGCCTGCTGAAAATGAAGATGACTTGAAGCATTTACTGATGAAGGTTAAAGGCTACAGTCTGCAGTATGGTTTATATCTCACCATAAAAAGAAACAAAAATCCTCACAACTGGACCAATAAGACTGACGTTGTCAAAAATTTCATATTACTTGGATCCACAATCAACACCAATGGAAGCAGCAATCAAGAAACTAGACGATGTGTTACACTGGGCAAATCTTCAAAAGACCTCTTTGAAGTACTGAAGAGCAGAGATGTCTCTTTGAAAACTAAAGTGGCTCTTAATCCAAGCTATGGTATATTCTGTAGCCTCATATGCATATGAAAGCTGGACAATGAAGAAGAAGACCAAAGAAGAGTTGATGCTTTTCACTTGTTGTACTGGAGAAGAACACTGAAAGTACCATGGACTGCCAGAAGAACAAACAAATCTATCCTGGAAGAAGTGCAGCCAGAATGCTCCTTGGAAGCAAGAATGGCCAGACTTCGTCTGCATCACCCCACTTTGATCATGTGGTCAGATAGGACCATTCCCTGGAGAAGGATATCATGCTCGGTAAGGTGGAGAGTCAGCAAAAAAGGGGAAGGCCCTCAGAAAGACTGACTGAAACAATGGCTGCAATGATGGGCTCATGTATAGCAAGTATTGTGAGGCTGGTGCAGGACCAGGCAGTGTTTTGTTCTATTGTGCATAGGTTGCTATGAGTGGGAGCTGACTCAACAGCACCTAACAACAACAACAACATGTAGAAAAGACATGACACACTGTGCCTGGTAAAGAATGTCTACCTTCAGTGGAAATAAATATTTTAAAAAAAGGTTCCACAAAAAATTTACAATCTTCATAGTCTAGATCTTCTTTGTATTAATTGAAACACCAAGTACTCACCTTATTGTATACTGAGGACAACATGTTTGATTCATGACAGGTTTGTACACGTATTTCCCGCTTCTAAAATTGTAAAAGAATAGTTAATTTCTGACCATATGCACCAATGTACATTAATACAGGAGCACTAATATCTAATTAATAGTGTAAAAAATTTTAAGTTAAATTTAAGTGAAATGATCTTCTAAGTAGGTACACCAGGGACCAGACACAGCCTTTCCTGACTACATCTTCACGCCTGTACTCAGTTCTACCCCATCCTGAAGGGTCACTATGAGTCAGAATCAACTTGACAGCAACAGATTTGGTTTGGTTTATTGCCACTGCCAGTGTCAAGGACACCAGTCCCCACCATCTCCCATCTGGATAGTGCCATGAGCTCTAGAGCTCCTCTTCCTGCCTCCAGGATCCCCCCTCAGATACCTTACTACTGTCCATTTCACCTTTCGCTCCTTCAGTGGCTCCCCTCTACCTTAAAAAGAAGTTCCATATCATGGCATACAAAGTTCTTCAACATCTGACCAATATCCACCTTGTAGACTTCAAGGTAAACTGAAAGAAGCTGTAAAGCTTCATTGGCTATGTTCAATGTCATGTGTTTGAAGAGTTTTGGCCTAGGGTACTGAGCCTGCTTACATGCACAGAAGGAACAAGGCCGTTTTGAGACAATAAGGAAAATCTCATCAACTGGGTAACAGGTGACATCAAGGAATTATTCATTTAGTAAGGTATGATATGGTCATATAGTTATGTTAAGTCTTTTACTCAGAAACCAGGGAGTGTGGCCAACAGCCAGAATCTGGAAATCAGGACTATGGCCCAGATGATCTCAGAGAACAGAGGAATATTTCCAAGCTTTGACAGCTAAAGTAGATTGTTGTGCAGGGGTTGGACTGGCTTAGTGCCCATTCACCCTTCTTTCCCTCCAACTTCTCCTGTCTGCAATGGAAATGGCTACTTGGTGCCCATTCCAGCCATGAACTTTGAAAGCAGACTAACTGTCTCCTAGATTTCACAGGTCCACAGATTAAGAAGACTTTTGCCCCAAGATTGAAAACACATAAAGTTTCACCCATGTTTGATTTAGATGATTCAGAAGATGAGATTTGAGACTGGAATTTGATCTAAGACTTATGGGGTGATGCAATGGGTCCATGTGGGAAGGACATGGATTTCTATGGGCCAGAGGTTGGAACTGAAGGATTAAAATGTGTCTCCTGAATATTTATTATGAGCTATTGATAGGGTGTCTGGAATTTACTGTAAAGTACTTTGGGGGCAGAGTGGGGAGGAAAGGAGAGCAAAGAGAATTGATGAGCCAAGACTGGCAAAACGTTGATCCCTAGAGAAGCTGAGTGATGGGTTCAGGAGGGTCATCAGAACGTACTCTCTACTTCTGCACACATTTGAAATTTCCCTAATAAACATTTTCTTACAAGAGAGATAAGAAAATCATTTAAAAATCTTGTTTTTTTCGTTTTCCACACATATTAACTCTCTTGACTTTTACATGTTTATAGCATAGTCTTGAACTTTAGAAAAAGAACAAATATTTGAAAGGCAAGCTACTTTTTCAATGTTAAGAGGCAGCTGAGTAGTCGCGGCAAGCATTCGCGTAAGATCTTTACCTTCGCCATCCTCGGTCTATAAGAGCCTGATAATCCTGTGCCATCAGGGAATGGGCCCACATGCCTGAAAAAGGAAGTGGAGTGTCAATTATATCAGGTTGAACTTTTCTCGTTTTTAAATTCAAAGCATTATTTTACTAAACGTAAATATTTCGGACATAGAACACCAACATTGGAGAAATTCAAGGCTGTGCCTACTTCACCACTGGTTAGTTGGACATGGTGGAGCAGTGGTTAAGCACTCAGCTGCTAACTGAAAGGTCAGGAGTTCAAATCCACCAGCTACTCCTCAGAAGAAAGATGTGGCAGTCTGCTGCCATAAAGATTTATAGCCTTGGAAACCCTATGGAGCAAATCTACTGTGTTCAATAGGGTCACTATGAGCTGGAAGTGATGTGAAGGCAATAGTTTATCTTATTTAAAAAACTGAACACAACAAAGTGATTACATTTAGTTCAGAATAAGTCAATAGTTTCCAAACATCATTTAGATCCTCGTTGCCATTGTAGGTCTCACCTTAAAACTCTGGTAAGATCCCCAGTAATTTACCCGGTTGGTCTCTGCAGAAGAGGAAGGCAGACGTTCTTTCCTATGTATTAATGTTTGTGATTTTCATACATGTTTACAGCACAGTCTTAAACTTTGAAAAAGGACAAAAGTGTATAGCAATAGTCTTTCAAAATGTGAAAATTGAAAGTAGGCTTAACTGCCCAGGAACCTGAAAATGGTTACAGTATGATGAAATAATTATTCAACCATGAAAAAAATGAAGACCAAGAGAAAATATTAAAAGGTACATTAAATTAATGCTAAATGAGAAACAGAAAATAATTTTATAATTAGTGAACTGCATCAGAGGTAGCAGAGAAAGCAGGATGCAATGAAAAGGGACTGGGCCCTGGAGGCCACCGGAAATAACCTCAACTCTGGTGGGTGCTCATTAACTCCAGTAACTTACTCCGTGAGACCCCAAAGACAAACCCACCAACCCACTGCCATCAAGTTGATTCCCACACCTAGCAACCCCCACTGGGCCTCCAAGGTGTAAATCTTTATGAAAGTAGATTGCTTCATCTTCCTCCCGAAAAGCAGGTGGTAGCTTTGAAGGCATTAGTGAGCTGTAAAGGACTGGGACTGACCATTTTGAATCAGACAATCACACAGTCTACTATGCTCAGACCGACAAATTAAATGGCATGCATTACTCATCAAAAAGAACATTTCAAGATCTATCCTGAAGGACAATGCTTATTAGGGACAGGATGATATTCATATGCCTACAGGAAGATTAGCATAGTACCTAAGGCACCTGACTGCTAACCAGAAGGCTGACGGTTCAAACCTACCCACCACTCCTTGGAAGGAAGGTTGGGCAATCTACTTCCTTAGTGATACCACCTCAGAAACCCAAGGAGGGGTCACTATGAGTCAGGTCTGACTCAATGGCACATAACAACAACACAACACTATTAAAATTTAAGGACCAACCAATAAGGCCAAAGATGAAGAATATTAAGATTTTTACCAACTTCAGTGGTCTGAAGCTGATAAAACATGCACTTGAGGTGCATTGATCATTACTGGTGATTGGAATGCAAAAGTTGGAAACAAACAAGGACTGGCAGTTGGAAAATATGGCCTTGGAGCTAGAAATGACACTAGACATCATATGACAGAATTCTGCAACATGAACAACCTGTTCATTTGTTGCAAAATACCTTTTTCAAAACATAAATGGGACTATACATGTGGACCTCACCAAACAGAATATACAGAAATCAAGCAAACTATATCTGTGGAAAGAGACAATAGGGAAGCTTAATTTCATCAGTCAGAACAAGACCAGAGGCCTTCTGCAGAACAAGCATTGCTCATATGCAAGTTCAAGTTGAAGCTGAAGAATATTAAGAGAGTCCACAAGAGCCAAAATACAACTTTGAGTGTATTCCACCTGAATTTAGAGACCATGTCAATAAAGGATTTGATGCACTGAACTAATGAGTGAAGACCAGAGAAGCTGTGGGCTAACATCAAGGACATCATACATGAAGAATGGTCATTCAAAAGACAGAAAAGAAAAAAAAAGTGCAAAATGGATGTCAGAAGCGACTCTGAAACATGCTCTTGAACACAGAATAGCTAAACCTCATGGAAGAAATGATGAACAAACAGACCTGAACAAAAGTTTTCAAAGTATTATGAAATGTACACAGTCCTGGAGTTAGAAAACCAAAAAGGAAGAACACACTCAGTATTTCTTAAGCTGAAAGAACTTAAGAAACAATTGAACCCTTGAGTTGCAATACTAAAGGATTCTACAGACAAAATACTGAATGACGCAGGAAGCAGCAAAAGAAGATGGAAGGAATACACCAAAAAGAATTATTTGACATTCAACCATTTCAGGAGGCAGCATATGATCAAGAATTGGTAATGTTAAAGGAAGAAGTCTAAGCTGCACTGAGGGCACTGGCAAAAAAACAAGTCTCCAGGAATTGATAGGGTACCAGTTGAGATGTTTCAGCAAACAGATGCAATGCTGGAAGTGCTCACTCATCTATGCCAAGAAATTTGGAAGTCAGCTACCTGGCCAACCAACTGGAAGAGATCCACATTTGTGTCTATTTCGAAGAAAGATGATCCAAGAGAGTGTGGAAATTATCAAACAATATAATTAATAAATATCACAAGCAAGTTTGCTGAACATAATTCAAAAATGGTTAGAGCACAAGTAGTTGAACCTGTGGGCTCAGGACCATAGTTGTAGGGGACATCAAGTTCAAATGGCATAACATACTACACAAAACATTGTTCCACCTCCTTCTTTGGCGAGTAGTGACTGGGATCTTAAAAGCTTACAAGCAGCCATCTAGATGCAACAATGGGTCTCTCCTCGTCCAGAGCAAAGAAGAATGAAGAAAACCAAAAATTCATGGAAACAATTAGTCCTAGTGACTGATACACCATGCGATCTGCAGCCTATATGACTATGAGACCAGAAGAACTAGATGGTGCCTGGCTACCACTGTCAACCACTTGAAGGGGGATCTATGCAGATCTTGGATAGAGAGGGAGAACAATGTGGAACAAAACTCAAAATCATTTGGAGAAAAAAAAATGGGGGATCAGGTGTGCTGGTCCAATAGAGCCTGGTGGAACCACTGAGACTATGGCCCCTAGCTGTCCTTCGGGTCTGGAATTGAACACACACCTGTGGCTTTCAGCCAAACAATAGACAGGCATATGAGTTGAACACTTTTCTGAGGTAGATACACTCCTTGGAGAGAATAATCACGGGAGAAAGAAGGGCATGCACAGGGAAACAGCTCAGGGGGCAGGAGTGCATGGAGGGATGGACACGGAAGAGGTAACTATCAGGAGGAAGTGGGTGGGGAGCTGTTGCATTGTGGTAAATTGTAGTCAATGTCATGAGACAAAGTGTATGTGAACTGCTGTATGGAAAGTGAATTTGCTCTGTAAATTTTCACCCAAATCACAATTAAAAACAAAAAAATGGTTATAGCAGTATATCAACAGGGAAATGCCAGAAATTCAAGCTAGATTCAAAAGAGGACCTGGAATGAAGGATATTATCGCTGGTATCAAACGGATCTTGGCTTAAGGCAAAGAATTCCAGAAAGATGTTTCCCTGTGCTTTATTTACTATGCAAAGCCATTTGTTATGATCATACTGGAAGAGATCCACATTTGTGTCTATTTCAAAGAAAGATGATCCAAGAGAGTGTGGAAATTATCAAACAATATAATTGTATTATATGTAATAAATATATGATCACAACAAATTATGGATAACATTTTGAAGAATGGGAATTCCAGAACATTTCATTGTGCTCATGTGGAACCTGTACACAGACCAAGAACAGAACAGAAGACACTGTGTGATTTCAAATCAGGAACGGAGTGTATCAAGGTTGCATCCTTTCACCATGCTTATTCAGTCTATATACTAAGCAAATAACCTGAGAAGCTAGACTACATGAGGAAGAACATGTCATGAGAATTAGAGGAAGACTTATTAACAACCTGTGATATGCAGATGACACAAACTTGCTTGCTAAAAGTGAAGAAGACTTGAAGCACTTCCTGATGAAGATCAAAGCACAGATCAATCCTTCAGTATAGATTATATCTCATCATAAAGAAAACAAAAATCCTCCCAACTAGTCCAATAAACAGCCTCACGATAAACAGAGAAAAGACTGACGTTGTCAAGGATTTCATTTTACTTAGATCCACAATCTATGCCCATGGAAGCAGCAGTCAAGAAATCAAATGGCTTACTGCATCGGACAAATCTGCTGCAAAAGACCTCTTTAAAGTGTTAAAAAGCAAAGATGCTACTTTGAGGTCTAAGGTGCTCCTGACCAAGCCATTGTATTTTCAGTCACCTCATGCACACAAACTGGACAGCAGTGGATAAGGAAAACTGAAGAAGAATCGACACCTCTGAATTATGGCGTCAGTGAAGAATGTTGAATATACCATGGACTGCCAGGAGAACAAACAAATCTGTCTTGGAAGAAGTACAGCCAGAATGCTCCTTAGAAGTGAGTATGGAGAAACTTTGTCTCGTGTGCTTTGGACATGTTATCAGAAGGCACCAGCCCCTGGAAAAGGACATCACGCTTGGTACAGCGGACGATCAGCAGAAAAGAGGAAGATCCTCAATGAGAAGGACTGATACGTGGCTGCAACAACGCTAACCCTATAAGCACATGCCATTGTCCTCAATGAGAAGGACTGATACGTGGCTGCAGCAACGCTAACCCTATAAGCACATGCCGTTGTCCTCAATGAGAAGGACTGATACGTGGCTGCAGCAATGCTAACCCTATAAGCACATGCCGTTGTGTATCTTGTTTGCTGTTAGACCCCGCACTGTAAGCTTTTCCCTATTAGCTGGTCCTCACAATCATCATAATGGCTGCAATTACATCCCATTCCCTCTGCCCACAGAAACACCACGTAAGTAAGTTTAATGAGCAGGCAAACCGCCACATCACAGCCCGTCAAGCCGCTCTGCTACTGCAGGGCACTTGTAAATTTTCTGAAAATGAAAGCTACCTAAATATACATCTCCATGGCTACCTCGTTTCCCACCATTCTGGATTATTCCACGAAAACACTAGGTTTTTCATTCTTCATGTGCCAGTGCATGCCAAGGCAGGAAATAAACATGGTGTTTTGTTTACAAACATCAATTCTTACCCCCAAAAAACTGAATGATGGGAAAAACCAAAAGCAAACATAGGTAGGCTGGCTTTGTTGCTGTCGGGGTGGGCGGGAACAATGATATGGAATACGAATAACCCACGGCCAGCGAGCTGATTCCGACCCACTGCGACCCCCACTGGGCTCCCTAGGCGGTCAGTCTTTATGGAAGCAGGCTGCCCAGTCCTCCTTCCGCGGAGGGGCTGGCGGGCTTGAACAGCAAACCCTCTGGCTAGCAGTCAAATGCCTTAGGTGGGAAATACACCTGGGGAAATTTTCAAACAGATCAAGACAAACAAGGCCCCCTCGCCAGCAGCGACCACGGTCACCAGTTTCGCGTTCAGAGACATTTTATGCGTCAGTCACGCATGTATGTGCACAACACGTATGTGCGCACACTCACACCCTTTTCTACGCAGCAGCACCCCAACCCTGTCCTGCACCCCCGTTTAGGGGATCCTCCATCACCCCTTACAGGTCGGCCTCGGGGTAAAAAAACTATAGTACTCCTTGCCACGCGCATGTTAGCATTTATTTAAACCGGCTCCACTGATCGGCATCAGTGTCCAGACGTTTTTTCCTACGCTACAATCACGGTGTCGTACGTCCAAGCAGCAGGTGGGTTCTCCTGAATAAGCAACCAGAAGCGTCCCTGCTGAATGCGAGGAGAGGTCCGTTTTTCGTGGCACAGCCTCGGCCCTCCGCAGGGTGCCTCGGCCCTCCGCAGGGTGCCCTGTCCGCAGTCCCTCCACCCCGGCAGGCCAGCGCGCACCCCTCGAGAGGTCCGCCCTGGCCGGGTCGCCGCGACCCCCGAGCAGCCAGCTGAGACCCGCAGAGCCCCCCACGCCTGCCGGCCCGGCTGGCTCACCATTGGAGCGACTACCCGACTCGTTCTTGCAGTATCCGCAGCGGTAGAAGTCCTCGCCCTCGAAATACTCCACAATGCTGGGCGAGAGCGCAGCCCAGGAAGAAGCCATGGCCTCAGCCACCACGGCTCGGCCGCCGGGCCTAACGCCGCAGCCCCGCCGCCACCCCACAATGCACCGCGCCGCCCGGGGCCCAGAGGCTCGCGCGAAGCCACTCGATGCCCGCAGGCCCGGCCGCGCGGGCAACCGCTAGGGCCGACGCCACTGGCGCCATCTTAGCCGAGGGCAGCAGTCCGCTATTTCCGTTCCTTCTCCGCGAGTGACCTCCATCTTCAGTTAGGGTGAGGCGGAGAGAGCGGGCGTGAAAGGAAAGCATCTGGGAAGAAGCAAGCGGGAAGTAGAGGGAGTGAAGCAGTGGGGCCTAGTTTCGCCGGCCAGGTGCGGCTGGCCCGCGGCGGGCGCATGAGAGCTCGGGCGCGAGGCGGCCACGCTGCGACGTGAACACTCACCGCAGGACGCCTTGCCCTCCTTGGAGTCGCAGTAGCCGCAATGGTAGCTGTTTTTGAGGCCCTTGTACTCCACCACCGAGGCCATGGCCGCTGGGGTCCGCGCGGGCCGGCCACGCCTCTCGTCGCCCCGGGGCGCCCTCGTCCGACTGCGGGGCCCGCGGTGAGGCGGGGGAGAGCGAGGCCGGCGCGGCGGGACCCAGCGCCCTGGCTCCGCACCTGGAGCACCTTCTCGGATTGGGGGACCAGGCAGTCCGACAGGGGCAGCCTGGAACGGTAGTGGGGCCGATAGTCGTGCCCCCAAGCCCAAGTTTGCCCAGCCCTTGGCACGCCTCATTGCCAGTCCTTCCCACACCTGCGCCTTATCAGCCCCATTTTACAGGTAGCGCTGGTGGCGTGGTGCCTAAGGTACTTGACTGCTAACCAGAAGGCTGGCGGTTCAAACCCACCAGCCACTCCTCGGAAGGAAGATGGGGCAATCTACTTCTGTAGTGATACTGCCTGGGAAACCCAAGGAGGTGTCACTGTGAGTCAGGTTCGACTGGAGGGCACATAACAACAACAAAGTCACCCTTTAAGTCAGATAACAGTTAAAGAACATTTTGCCTTCGACTTGTGCTCTTTTTAAAGAATCATCTACCACACTTCCAAAGACAGACACTCCAGATTGGAGCTGTGTTTCCGGATAAATCAGTAATTGTCTCAGTTGTTCTTCAGTAGAATGTGGTAGGCCCACAGATTGTTCTGGCTCTTTTTCCATGGCAAGATACTAATACTAGCAAAAAGCTGCACTATTTAGAATCTGTAATCAAAAGTTTTGTTTTGTTTTTTTTTAAACATTTTTTGCTCTGGTCAGAAATGTTGCCCCAATTTGCAAATCATATAAATAACTTGGCTTAAAATTGCTTTTCTTTAGACAGTGGTAAGGAGAGCTTCTTGTAAACCAGCAGGCACACAGGTGAATACCCACAGAGGTGTTAAGTACCCACACCTTCAAGTGTTCTGTGAATCGTGAGTTTTGGGGAACTGAAGAGCCCATGTCACCTTTAAAGGAAATATCTCTCATCCTAAGCCAGTTGCCATCATAGATGCCAGAATGAACCCAGTGTTGTGCGCTCAAATTTTTTTAAAAGAGAAGCTGGAAATCTAGACTTTTTTCAGGTAAAATTGTAGAAAGTTAGTTCAGAAAAGTTTTCAAAACTTTACATGGCATGGCAAATACGTATGCAGGCTGAATTCAGCCCCTGGCCTCCAGTTTGCAGCCACCATTGTGAAAAAGATTTCTTTGGAAATAGAGGCTGGGCAAAGCATCAAATGAATACTTCCAACACGGTGTTCTTCAATCTTTCCCGCTGTGCACAGATCGCTTAAGCCTGTCCTCTTGTATTTCCCCATTGGCAATGTTTTTTTGCAATGTTTTTGGAAAAAAAGTGAAATCATGAAGCTCAGAGAAATAGAGTGAATTTTTAAGGTCAGTTTGAACATTATTCCACAATGTTGGATATGTGCCTTGTTAAGTTGAAGAGGTTCCCCATCCCCATAACTTGTTATAATGCTCAGATGACTTGTGTCTTACACAGTGGGAATGAACCTAAGGAGGACCGCGGCATGCAAGGAGCCTGGTAGTACAACACTGAAGCACTCCGCTGCTACCTGAAAGGTTGCTGGTTCAAACTCACCAGCTGGGTGATCTGTTCCCACAAACCGTATGAGTCAAAAATACACTCCATGGCACCACCATCACCATGCAGCATGCAGGAAGGTCTCAGGGCATCACCAGGTGTCTCCTGCTCCCCCAGCTCCTCAGTTGTCATATGCATATTTTTATGACAAATTTCATCTGTTTTGTTCTCTATGGCAGATTTGACTGTTCTCTCCCAGATAGGCTCTCATTTGAATAAAGGGGTGGGAGGCTGTGGCATGAAACAGGGAGAGAAGAATGCCATGCTCTGGACTAAAGACAGAGGGGGGCTTTGGTCTTTGGTCTTTGACTCTTCTGTACCGCTTCAATTCTGTCCCTTTGAAGCCTTAGCCTTATCTCAAGTCCTGTAACATCCTTAGGCTGGCCACTATAGGATACACCAGCCTCAGACAATAGTAATGAGACTCTCCAAAGTCTTGGTACGTGTGTTAACTCATTTAATCCTTAGAGCAACTTCAGCAGGAAGTTGGGTAGGAAACTAAGGCCAGAGAGACTAAATAATTTGCCCAAGGTCATAGAACTAGTAAAGGGGAAAAGGTGATAATAAAATAAATGGGAGAGGAAAAGAGGTCAACAAGTACTGGGCTTGGGCCTGTGTGGAGCAGTGGTGCCCAGACGTCATTTGTACTGAGGGTCAGGGGCTAAGGTCTCATCTTCCAGCCCCAAATGAGGAAAATAAAGACGACATGACAAAGCTTCATTTCATCTCTCCTTTTCTGGTGGGGGACTGGGAGGAGCAGCACCATTAGAATGCCCTTTTATAAAACGCTAGTAATAGACACACCACACATCTGTCAGTTTGTCATACTGCTTGCATGTTGCTGTGATGCTGGAAACTATGCCACTGGTATTTCTAATGCGAGCAGGGTCATCCCTGATGGACAGGTTTCAGCAAAGCCAGACAAACTGGGAAGAAAGACCTGGTGAGCTACTTACGGAAACATTAGCCAGTGAAGACCTTATGGATAGCAGAGGGACACTATCCAACACAGAGTCAGAAGATGAGCCCTCAGGTTGGAAACAAAACTGAAAAGAGCAGTCTCTTCAAAGGAGAGTCGTCCTTAATGACATGGATGGAGCAAAGCTTTCAGGAACTTCATTTGCTGATGTGGCATGACTCAAAATGGGAAGAGACAGCTGCAAACATCTATTAATAAACAGAATGTGGAATGTTCAAAGTATGAATCTAAGTAAATTACAAAAAAAAAACCTCACCACTGTGGAGTTGGCCCCGACTCATAGTGACCCCTGCTTGGGTTTCTGAGGCAGTATCTCTATGGAAGTAGATTGCCCAGTCTTCCTTCCAAGGAGTGGCTGGTAAGTTTGAACCGCCAGCCTTCGGGTTAGCAGTCAAATGTCTTAGGCACTACACCAGCAGAGCTCCTCTAAGTAAGTTGGAAATCATCAAAAATGAAATGGAATTCATAAAGATTGATACCGTAGGCATTAGTGAGCTAAAATGCACTGTGTTGGCCATTTTGAATTGGACAGCCATACTATGCTGGGAATGACAGATTGAACAGGAATGATGTTGCATTCATCATCAAAAAGAACATTTTAAGATCTAGTCTGAAGTACAACGCTGTCAGTGTTAGGATAATGTCCATTAGCCTCCAAGGAAGACCAGCTAATACGACTATTATTCAAATGTATCCACTAACCACTAATGTCAATGAAGAAGAAATTGAAAATTTTCACCACCTTCTGCAGTATGAAATTGATCAAGCATGCAATCAAGATGCACTGATAATTACTGGTGATTGGAATGTGAAATCTGGAAACAAGAAGGATTGGTGGACTGAAAATAGGTTCTTTTCCCTCCAATCCTCATGACACAATTCTTCTTCAGATCAATCCAGCTTCTCAGATTATTTGCTTAGCATACAGACTGAATAAGTATGGTGGAAGGATATAACCCTGAGGCATATCTTTCCTGATTTTAAACTATGCAGTATCCCCTTGTTCTGTTCAAATGACTGCAAACAATTGCAGCAGTCTATTTACAGGAATGCAGGCTGGATTCAGAAGAGGGTGTGGAACTAGGGATATCATTGCTGATGTAAGATGGATCTTGGCTGAAAGCAGAGAATACCAGAAAGATGTTTACCTGTGTTTTATTGACTGCAAAGGGATTAGACTGTGCAGATCACAGCAAATTACAGATAACATTTTGAAGAACTGAAATTCCAGAACACTTCATTGGGCTCATATGGAACCTGTACGTAGAACAAGAGGCAGTCATTTGAACAGAACAAGGGGATACTGCATAGTTTAAAATCAAGAAAGGTGTGGTGTGCCTCAGGGTTATATCCTTTCACTATACTTAGTCTGTATGCTGAGCAAATGATCAGAGAAGCTGGACTGATCTGAAGAATTATGTCATGAGGATTGGAGGAAGATTCATTAACAACCTGGGATATGCAGACAACACAACTTTGCTTACTGAAATTGAAAAAGACTTGAAGCACTTAATGATGAAGATCAAAAACTACAGCCTTCGTCATGGATTACAACTCAACATAAAACAAAAATCTTCACAATCAGATCAATAAGCAACATCATGATAGATAGAGAAAATATTAAAGTTGTCAAGGATTTAATTTTACTTGGATCCACAGTGTTCATGGAAGCAGCAATCAAAAAAATCAAACAACGTATTGCATTGGGCAAATCTGCTACAAAAGACCTCTTTGAAGTGTTAAAACACAAAGATGTCACTTTGAGGATTAAGGTGTGCCTGCCCCCAGCCATGGTATTTTTAATCGCTTCACATACATGTGAAAGCTAGACAATGAATAAGGAAAACCAAGGAAGAATTGAACTATGTTGTTGCTTATGGTGTTGATGATGAAGAATATTAAATATACCATGGACCATCAGAAGAATGAACAAATCTGTCTCGGATGAAATACAGCTGGAATGCTCCTTAGATGAGAGAATGGCAAGGCTTCATCTCACATGCTTTGGACATGTTACAGGAGGGACCAGTCCCTGGAGAAGGACATCATACTTGGTAGAGGGTCAGCAAAAGAAGGGAAGACCCTCAATGAGTTGGATTGTCACAGTATCTCCCACAGTGGGCTCAAACATAGCAACACTTGTGAGGATGGTGCAGACTGGGTAGCGTTTTGTTCTGTTGTACGTAGAGTTGCTGTGAGTCAGAACCGAGTCAATGGCACAAACGATAACAGACAGTTGTCTTTGCTTTTTATTTACTTCCTTGGCAGAATAAGTTACTGGCAATGCATGTTCAGTCCTCACTAATAGTTTATACACTGTTGGATGCCATTGAGTTGATTCTAACGCATAGAAACCTCATATGACCCCATATGACAGAGGTGAACTGCCCCATATGGTTTTCTAGGTTGTAAACTGTGTGGAAGGAGATTGCCAGGTCTTTCTTCTGCACAGCTGCTAGGGGGGTTTGAACTGCCAGCCTTCCATTTGCCAAGCAATCAACTGTTGCACCACCAGGGATCCTTATTTCATTTTTTTTTTTTACATTACTGGAGCTCTGGTGGCCTAGTGCCTAAGGCATTTGACTGCTAACCAGAAGGCTGATGGTTTAAACCCACCAGCCACTCCTTGGAAGGAAGGTGGGGCAATCTACTTCCATAGTGATACAGCCTTGGAAACCCAAGGAGGGATCACTATGAGTCGGATCGGATCTGACTCCACAGCAATGGGTTTGGGTTTTTGGTTTTTGGATCTGAAACTGAATTGGCCAATAGAGGGAAGCTCGACTAGGCCCTGTGATGTGAAAGAATTTTGCATAGTGATGGATGACCCCGTTGATGATTCTTCAGTTAACGGGAAAGGGTGAAACATTCTTTCCCTCCACAGAGGACACTGAGTAGATGGGGCCTGGGCTCAGGCAGGTTAGAGTCAGAGGGCAGAGAAGAGGGATGGGGACACTTTAGGGAGGCTGAGTGGTGTGAGCAGAGACTGGGTGGACAGGGGCATGAGCGGGCTGTGTGGTGGTGGAGTCCCCGCTAATGCCTTGCCCTGTGAGCTGTTGGCTGCCAGGAGGCCCCTCTCTGGGCATGGACTCTCCCTCGCCATCTATGCCTGTGCTGTCCAAGTCTGTAGCTATGGGTTTGAGTGTTTACATCATTTAAATTAACTGGAATATTAAAACTGTAGCAGTGTGAAACTTTCTATATTGGTCACCTATTTTGGGTGTGTGTGTGTTCAGTGCCAGGGAGTCGATTTTCATAGCGAGCCCATGTGCCCCATTGGGTTTTCTGGCTGTGGTCTTTGCAGAAGTAGATCCACAAGTCCAGGAGCCACTGGGTGGGTTTGAACCCCCAGCCTTTCAGTTAGCAGCTGAGCACATAACCATTGCAGCACTAGGGCTCCCTAGTTTAGATGTACTGGGTTAAATACCATTAAAGTTAATCTTACTGCTTTTTCTTTTTTATTTTGAAGTGCAGCCACCAGAGAAATTTAAACTGCAGCTGTGCCTCACATTAGACTCTTGTTGAACAGCACAGTCTAGAACCAGGGTCCTGCACTTCCAGGACTGGCCAATTCCCAACTGCCCCTGCTTTATTTGGCCTTAAAATTTCAGGATCTTTTCTCAAAAGCCACTTCTCAAAAGTCACTTTGTCCTGTTTATAACATTTTAAAGCTTTTTGCGTGTGTCTGGGGACATCATCAACATTCCGTGTCCTGTTCTGGCTTCCAACGTCCCCTCTGTACAGCACACAGAAGCCTGTGCAGCCTCCTCCAGTTCCCACTCCTCTATCTAGTCACCACCTGCTCAGCTGTCCCTCGGGAGTGACTCCTACATTTCTGCCACTCTGCCCAGCATGCACTTCTCCTAGATAGGCCTAGTCAATCCACTTGAAGCAGCACTTCCACTTCCAGGAAGTCCTCCTTGCTCAATCCCACTTCACACTAATGACTCCTTCATTTCCCCTCCATACTTAACCATCCCATTTGTACCGCTGTATCATTATGTGTTTGCATTCATTGCTTGCCTCCCTAACTGGATTCTAAGCTCTACAGTGGTAAGGACTTTGTTCCCACTCCTTTGGTGTTCTCAGGCTAGCTGATGGCATGTGCTTCCGATCACAAGCTTTGGTTCCAGATATCCCTGTTCAAGTCCCAGTTCCCACTAAGCAGCTGTGTGACCTTGGACACATTACTTAACTCTCTTAACTGGTTTATGTAAAGGGAAGATAATAGTGTATATGTAAAATCTTCATTTAATACTAATGTAATAATTAAGGTATATAATCAATATGGAATACTATAACCAATAATTTAGTATTAATGGAATGAAGACATAAACTAATATAATATTCAGTATCAGTTACTATTAATATAATTAGTACTACACCTCAAAAGGACATCGGATTGTCAAAGCTGTTTTGTTTCAATACCACCAGAGGCACTTTTGCTTTATATTGAGGTTTATTTTCAAACTCTTGCAAAATGGAGACAACAGATGTTGCTGGCAATCCCAGTAATCGCACAGAATATACTACAAAGTTCATTTTTAGTTCAGTTCCTGACTGCT
This sequence comes from Orycteropus afer afer, assembly GCF_000298275.1. NCBI lineage: Eukaryota > Metazoa > Chordata > Mammalia > Tubulidentata > Orycteropodidae > Orycteropus > Orycteropus afer. Next base: position 11,020,071 of record NW_006921625.1, on the reverse strand, counting down.
GTCATCTCCTTCCCCATCTGGGACTTCTCGTAACTATTTAAGTGTGTTTCATGATTTTTGATGGAAGATTAGAATTTAGGGACATGTTAACATATTTGTTGCCAAAGAGTCCTTTTCTATTTATTGCAAAAAACAACCCAGGCAATGTTTCACTTATTTTAGGGCAAGGTTTAGTCTTGCTCATAGGTTTTCTCGACCTGATTTGCTATCACAAAGCTTCTTGTTTATCTCCCTGGTTTACAAATGCTCTTTATCCCCATAGTTTCTTTTATCAGGAAAGAGAAAATTAAAAATACAGTGCTTGGGTGAAAAGTACTTTTAGGTCCATGTGATGTACGTTATGTAAGTTTTTTTTTTTTTTTTTTTTAAACAGATTTCTTGCTTAAAGGGAGGCTCACCTGCAGGACTGCAAGAGGCTCCCGTTACGCTGTTTCCACTGTGAGATAAATAAGGCACTGGCGGTTCCCAGTGATGGTCAGGGCCTCGTCCTAGTGCAGTGCTGTCAGGTGTCTCAACAGCGTGGCTGAATTAATAGGTGAGTCTGACATCTGAGTGGCATGACTTTTAAAAAATGGCATTGTTTGGCTTGGGGAGTGTTCCGGTGATCTGGTGCCACTCTGACAGGAATATACCACAAATGGGATGGCCTTAACAAACAGGAGCTTATTCTCTTACAGTTTGGAGGCTTTAAGTCCAAGTTCAAAGTGCCAGGCTCTAGGGGCTGGGTGAAAGCCCCTCAACCTTGGGGTCCAGCTCCTCCTCTTGCTCCCAGCTCCCTGGAGCTAGAGGTGTTTCTTTACTCAGACAGCTGCTGGCTGCTGGGGCTGACAAGTCCAAGGTTGACAAGTGAAAAGGCACAGTCCCGATGTTACCAAACCACATGGCAGGCTGCTGAACAATGACACAGCTATACACAGGGTCCAAGTGTGCCATAAACTAGAGACCATTCCCAAAGGCTTCTCCTTATATACAGGAAGCAGACCACATCCCAAAGATAGCTACTCAGCTGGTTGTGGTAGATCCCACCATGGAGGTGATACTCAGTGTCATCGTGGGGAATAACTACCACCAGCTGCCCAGCCACTCAACTAGGCCCAGCCAAGCTGACACACAAACATAAGCACCGCAGGCAGCAAGTTAATATTAAAATGTAGACTGAAATTTGACTCCATGCTTTGGTATGAAAATGGAAACCATTTCTACAACGTGATGTTTGAAATTCATTCATTTTTTTTAAGCATAAAATACACCTATTTACTTTCATAACTTTTTTATTCTGAATGATACCAGTTTTAGGCTACAGTTTTCAAGCACATCTTTGGAATAAACACTTTGGGAGGGATACATTTTATTCCTAATAAACGAAAAGCTAGATTATAATTCATCACAAGTTTCTCCCTTTCACATTTTTAAGAACTCAAGACTTCTCAGGGCCCACACGATGACCCTCAAGGTAACTGTAGCTAACAGATGGAGTGCAGGAGGTCTGGAAGTGAATATGCAGAATCATGTTCATTAATTTGCATTTCAACCTTGGTGGGTGTTCTGTTTCCCTGCCTTTAACTAGTGGTGACTATTAGGAGCATAATATGACTAAAAATACGTGAAAATATATTAAAGCTCCAGACCTCTGTGGTAGCAGGGAGCGTTTAGCTGAGTGACATACTCAGTGATGCTGTGTGGCAGGGCCACATGCACTCGTTGGACCTCTGCCAACTACTGGAAATGCGCATGTAGGGTCCACTCTGAGGCACCCACCAAGTCCGCTTTTAGGGAGTGACACTACATATTTTTAACAGTGAACAAGATGCACTCGCTGCCCTGACCCATGCAAGAGGTGGGTGCTCGGTCAGCAAACACAGCACCCTCTAGGGCCTGTGGCAGCACACAGCCCAGACTCCCTGCCTGCCAGACTGTCTTCAAACCCCACCTCACAGTAGTCTCAGTGTAGGACAGTGATGACACACAAGAAACTTGTGACTCCTTCTGGTTACCCTAGAAACCTACCTGGGCGCTGTAAGGATCAGCAGTAGAGAGCTGGAAGGCTGAACAGGGCTGGCAAAGAGTGTTTCTGGCAAGAGGAACATCAGCGCCCTGGAGAGCAGCTGGGCTGGAGGAGCAGCCATGAGATGCAAAGATGCTGTACTTGACGCTGGCGATTGAGAGGGCAATGGCTGAAGAGAAAGAGCGTGAAGCTGCAAGATGTGTGGACGGGACAGGATCTGGCGGGAGACCCACAGAGGATCAGCAGGCAGCACGGAGCCCACCCATCCAGCCTTTGCTGGTAACAGACTCGGAATGGTTGGGTCTGAGTGCAGAACAACAGTAGGTATTACATCCCTTCCATTTGGAGTGAAGACAGATGCTCGTTTATTTGGGAACAAGTGTGGTGTGGGGACGGACAGTGTATGGTCTGGAATGATGCAGACACAATCCTGCCCTAAACCTGCCCTGGAACCTCTGACGAGTCCCTTGAAACTCTCTTGGCCTCAGGTCCTCTCCTTCAAATGGAGGATAATGAGTTTTCTGAAAGTTAAGTAAATCATCCATTTAAGGTCATAGCATAGTGCCTGGTATGTAATATTCTGTGGAAACAATACTATGAGAACCCCTTTGTTGTTGTTGTTGTTATGTGCCGTGGAGTCGGACCTGACTCATAGCGACCGCTCCTTGGGTTTCTGAGGCTGTATCACTACAGAAGTAGATTGCCCAACCTTCCTTTCAAGGAGTGGCTAGTGGGTTTGAACCGTCAGACTTCTGGTGAGCAGTCAAGTGCCTTAGGCACTACGCCACCAGAGCTCCCTGAGAACCCCTTAGGAAAGAAAAATGTAAAAGCAGAAACAGTCTGTCTTTAAGAAAGGAATTAAACCAGTTCCCCCCGAGTCAGCTCTAATGCAGAGCACCCCCACATATACCCACGTGGAACTGCTCCACAGGGTTGTTTTAGTGGCTGTGATCTGGCAGAAGTAGACGGCCATGCCTGCAGCCTTTCAGTCAGCAGCTGAGTGAGTTAACTGCACCACCCAAGAGTTTTACTTCAAAGCAAAAAGGAAGCAAATCACTTGGATCTAAACATTTTTTTCCTCCCAATTCTGTATTATAAAATCCTTCTTTTCCCACTAAGAGAAGCCAGAGAAAACAGTGTACAATCCAGGGTGTTAAACACACAGCCTGTCTGCTAACCAGGTTAAGACAATAGTAGGTCTCAAGGATGCTTAAATGAGACTATGCTTGATCTAAGTGACAAATTACTATATTATTCTGCATTAAATTCTAAAAATCAAAAATAAAAAAGCTTTTTTCCTGATGGCCCCACTGAGATTATGGCCCCTAGCTGCCCTTGTGGTCTGGAATTGAACCCACTCCTGTGGCTTCCAGCCAAACAAAAGACAGGCATATGAGGTGAACATTTACATTAGGTAGATACACTCCTTGCAAAGAATAGAAGGGTTGTGTATGTACATGAAGACAGCTCAGGGGCAGGAGGGAAGGACACAGGGAAAAGGTAACTATGGGGAGGAAGTGGGAGGGGAGCTGTTGCATTGTGGGAAATTATAGTCAATGTCATGAGACAAAGTGTATGTGAGCTGCTGTAAGGAGCTCTGTAAACTTTCACCTAAACCACAATATAAATAAATAATTAAATAAGCTTTTTGTTACCAAATTGTTTTAGCTTGGTAAATGATGAAACCTATTTGGATAACTGCTGCATTTGTTAATAACTTTATATATAACTGAAATGGGACCTCTGGTAGTGTAGTGCTTAAGGCATTTGACTGCTAACCAGAAGGCTGGTGGTTCAAACCTATCTGCCACTCCTCGGAAGGAAGATTTGATGATCTACTTCCATAGTGATATTGCCTTGGAAACCCAAGGAGGTGTTGCTATGAGTTGGATCCAACTCAATGGCAGTGAGTTTTTGGTTTTAGGACTTAAAATAGACGACTCACCAACTTTGAAAACAGACTTTCTCATCAAACCGAAATTCTCTGTTCTACCAACAACATAAAAAGTGGCCTGTAGTATTTGAAATGGTAACTTGGTCTCCCCTATTTGGTGGCAAAATAAAGGTGCTTCCAACAGTCTCAACCTAAAACACAACATGGTTCTTTGTTTTACTTTTATCAGAAAGTATTCCTTCCTGCTTTGGAATGGCCAGAGGAAAATGAAACCTCACAGAGCCTTGCCTATTGTTACAGAAATACCTTCTGCTACATACAAGAAGTGGATCCCAGATCTATTTCCTAATACAATTCAAACTGGATTAGAAGTTTCCTGACACCTTCTCTAAATCCTAGTGTAACTTCTCTTTCTCATCTTCTCCAGACTGGCCTGGGCCAAAAGCACCCAAGACCCTCGGATTGCAGTCGGTCCCCAATCTCCTCTAGAAAGGAAGATTCAGGTGAGAAATGTATTTACTGTGAAATCAGGGGGAACAGGATTATGAGAAGTTCTCACCAAAGTGGAAAGTGCATGAGTGTTTCAAGACACGGACTTTGCCTGTTAGGTTCAGTTCAGTGTTTAGCTCCCTGAGGACCCCCTGGTGCTGGCTGGGTAGCAACGAACAGTCAACACTGTTTATGCCCTCCTGGGGCTCAGCCTCATGACAGAGGGTGACATTAGATAGTCTGCACAGATTAACAGTGAGCAGTGTCATGAAAGGATGGGGTTTTACAAAAGTGGATGTAGAAGGCCAAAGGAAGTGTCACTTAACGCTCCAACCTGATGAATATGTACACGTAGGAGCCACAGTCAGAACAGCCGAACTGTGTGTATTGGAGCACAGCTTTTGTAGGGCAGGAGCACAGCGTGTGAGGAACGGAAACATTGGGGGGGCTGGAGAAGAGCAAGCAAGCAGCTGCGCTGAGAAAGTTTTTGGACCAGATGATGCGTGTCACCCGGAGAATTCCAGCTTCTCTCCCAAGAGCAGTCGGATACCATCCTAGGGTTTGGTTCTGGAAAGTGATGTGCTCAAGTTTATGTAATATACAGATCAATGTGTTTTTGCTCAAGAGGCACTAGTTCATGTTAATGGCAGCGGACTAATTTGGAGAAGGACAGCAGTACTGGTTTACCACATGAAGAATGTGATTAATATCACTGACTTATAGAAGACACTGTTGAATTGGGCAATGTTCAATTGTGTATATTTTCACCACAATTTAAAGAAAGGTTACTCAGGCTGCAGCGTGACAGTTCTGGTGGGCAGAGGGGAGGGACTGCGGAATCAGGGACACTAGCTAGGCCTGCCCTTGGGCTGGGGGTTCCAGGCTGAAGAGAAGACTGTGGATCTGAGAGGCCTTGCGGAGTCAGAAGTGACGGGATTGGGAGGAAGGAGACAGAAGGGAAAACACTTTGGAGTAAGAGTCAAAGTGCGGGTGTCAAGGAGGCAGAGTCGAGGCCTGAGGCTGAGAGCTGAGGGCAGGGAACCTTTGTGTGCCTTGTCTATCTCCTCCTCATCACCATCCCAGGCTCCAGAGAGGGCCTGATACATGGCCGGGCACCTTGTGGGACAACTGAACTGTCCATGTCCAGGGAAGCCAGAATGGGACCCATGCTCCATCTTCAGTGACGGTTCTCACTGCTATTGTGTCCTGCATTCCAAGAGAGAACCAGCAAAGGGGATGGAAGAGTGGCCACGAGGCAGGAAGAAAATCAGGGATATTCAGCTGATGGTTGGGCTGGTCCAGAGGGCCCAAGATGGCTTTCCTTATATGTCCTTGGCAGTAGCCTAGAAGCCAAGGAAAGAGAGTGAGTTTTAGGGAGGAGAGTGGTCACCTCCGGTGAATGCTGCTGAAAGGTTGGGTGTGATGGGAAGAGAGAGGGGACCTCTGAATGTGGCAATGCAGAGGCCACCTGTGATCTAGACACATGCAGCCAAGAGTGCTGGGGGGATGGAAACCCAGCTGCGACAGACAGAGGAGAAAGGATGATGTGAGGAAGTGACGTGATCACAGTTAACTCCTTCAAGAAGGTCTAGGATGAAGGTGACCGGAGAATGAGGCCAGAAGCCACAGTGAGTGCCATAAAGGAAGAGTTTCTTTGCCGTCTAAAGCAGAAGTCTGTTAAGTGTATCTTCACATGGTAGGAATGCCCCGGTGGAGGGGAGGTGTCGATGGTACAGGAAAGGGGATTTGGTCACTGCCAAAGCGAAGCGTTGGACGTTCAAAGAGCAGGTGGCTTTTGGTAAGTGAAGGGGTAATGGTTCCGTTGTAAAGGTGGGAAGCTGAGCCTGACTGTAGATGGAAGGTGGTTGTCTGGGTGTGGGGATGGAGGGTGCTCCTGAGTCACTGTCTGTTTTCTCAAGGATGTCTAAGGCAGAGTCTTCAACCAGAAGGGAATGCTGGGGGCGGGGTGTATAGAAGGCTTGAGGAGAAAGACTGGAGACATGGGTAGGGGACAGCTGGGGAGTGCCAGGTGGCTGGGGAGTGGCTGGGGAGTGCCAGGCAGGCCAACAGTCCCCTGGAAGTCTGTTCATGGAATTATGATACAGGACCTCCAGCTTAAAAACCGTAATACTTGCCTCTGACAAGAGTTTAGGTGGTGTCCATTCTTCAGAAGTGAGGAAACTTATGGCCCAAAGGTTTCAACAAGAAAATGCAACACTTGATAAGCTTAAGGCCATGTCTTTTGACTTCCGGTTTGCCAAAACAGAAGCATACTACTATCAACAGTACCAACAAATGATGATGGAAAGCTGGAAATACAATATGGTTCCAGAACGGGAAATCAAAACAGAGAAGGAAGAACAAAGACCGCAAAGTGAAAAGACAAAAGATGTTAAAAAATGGGACTATGTCATGCCCCAAAGGGAGTTCAGGCAGATAGGGAAGCACGTACTCCGAGCCGAGCGTGCCAGAGGCCTCCAGGACAACAAGTACCGCCTGCTCCCACAGAGAGTTGCCAGTGAAATACTTAAGATCCCTAAGATCCGGTCACCGGAGAAGGATAGAAAGGAGGTAAATACCCAGAAAACACCCAAAACTACAAAGCCCAATGTGTCGTGGGTGAAAGAACAGATAAAAAGACATCAAGATCGAATGATTCGAGGGAGAGAACTCATGGAGTACAGGAATGATAAAAAAGACGCTCCAAAACTCTCCAACCAAGTTCCTCTTTGCCAAAAATCTCCAGTGGAGAAGCAAGAGGTGAAACAGTTTGAATGGGTCACAGCCTATCCAATTGCCCAGCCTTGTGAAAAGGCACCCATACAAGTGACTATTCTGATGGAAAAGTCAAAAAAAGAGGAGAAAACAGAAATACCACTCCGAAGAGAGCTCTTGAGCATGCCACCATTTTTGAGAAGTCAAGTAGAAAAATATAAATATTAAGTTTTTTCACGATTAGTTGTATTCTTTTTTCATACTTGTTAGCATAGTTAAATCCTATACCCCCCAATTTTGTTTCTAAGTGGCTCTCACTGGCAAAATGAAAAGTTAACCCAGAGGTGCAGTGTCCCCAAGTGTTGCAGCTAGCTGCACAGCAAACTGTATCAAGAGAGGGAAGGACAGAAGCCTGCGGGTCACGATGAGCCGAGCTGGAAGAGAGATGAGCACAGTCCAAACAGTTGGTATGCAGATCATGGGCAGCATCACGTGACATTCCTGGTATTTAACCACGTTTTACCTACAAAAAGAAGTTCATGGTTCAACCTACTCCTGACTGGACCAGCTACCTTTACAGCTAAAGAGATGTAAAAAGAACCATGATGATCCATGATGGCATTATCCATTAGGCCATTAACAACCTAAGTATAACTTTCAATGGGATAGGATTAGAGAGAGGAGAAGCCCCACTCACTCCCCATGATAAGAAAATAAAGAGTAACTACATTTATACTGTGAACATGGCAGTGAATGTCCTTTAATCAAAGAAGACCATGGCATATTCATTAACTATCAAAAGCTACATTTTACTAAAACTATCTGTAAAAACTTTCAGTCATACAATATATACAATACATGCTGCTTTGTCGTCTGCATTTCACTATCCATTTTAGTCCTAAGAGAAAAGGGGGAGGGAGGATAGCTGGTTAAGAGTTTATAAATGATGTAAGTTCACTTAATATACATAAATGAAAGCTAATAACCATCCATCCCCTCTTCAGTAAGTAGGGCCTCAGTTAACCACATCATATGTATGCATATTTTTATGCCAATAGCACGCACCCCCTACATTTACCAACTGCTCCCTCCCCAAGGAGGTATTTCTGTTAATGCACTATGCTAAAATATTTAACAGCAATATATGCATATTTTAAAAAATGGCATAGCAGCACTTAGGAACTTAGCTCCCAGGGGGAGGGAGCAGTTGGCAAACAGACGAAGAAGGCAGAAGGCGTGTGGTAAAAATAAGGTAGATGTGTTCTTCCCAAGGTCTCAGAGCTAGTAAGGGGGCAGAGCCACTCCAGTCTGGGTCCCCTGAGCCCCATCCCAACTGTGTGCAGTGCAGAAGGCCATATCACAGCTAAGACTCCTTCCCAGAAATGTGTCCCTTCATTACATTTCAGAAATGCCCACTTAACTAACACCATGCCAGGGTAAATCTGTCCTAGCTTTGTACCTGGAACATCAGCAAACCTTATGGGACTGTGAATAAAGCTCATCTAATTTGTTGATGTATTGGGGGAAAAAATGTCAATACAAGAACAAAACCTACTCAGTTTCTTTCAATAGCAAATCTCACAAACACCGAAGCGATGAGTCGCATGAACGGAACCTGTAAGCACTGTGCCCTGCCTCTGCCCTTTTCCCCAATCACGTACAGCTCGAGGACCCTAAGAAGGGGGCACTTGGGACACAAAATCCAAACTTCTCTGGAATGGTAAAGAGGCGGATGGCTGACATGCCAAATAAACCTTCATAAAACTGCAGCTGCCTGTTGGCACTGTTACCCTGGGCAGGCGTCAAGCACTCGGCCTCTGCTGGCTCTGACTTGAAGCAATCACAGGCTCTGAGATCTCGAAGGTCCTCACAATCTCCTGGTGAAGAGAACATAGGAGGTTTGGGGACGGGGCTTGACGCACAGGACACGGAGGTTTGGGGACGGGGCTCGACGCACAGGACACGGAAGGTTTGGGGACGGGGCTCGATGCACAGGACACGGAGGTTTGGGGACGGGGCTCGACGCACAGGACAGAATGTTTAGGGACGGGCTCAGCACACAGGAGGATGTGGTGGAACTATGCAGGGTAGTGTGCAGAACTCTACCTCCCAGTCCTGGTAACTCAGGGCGATAATTCCTTGCTTCCTAATTTGTGTGTTATGATCAAGTCCTTCATTTTCTTCATTAATGGTAACAGGCTCTGTTTGAGAGACAGAGTTTTCAAAGGTTATCACAAAAGGTAATTAATCCAAACACAAAATGATGACTAACTGGACCAGACCTGTCCTGAGAGAATACTTGTAACTGTTTTTGTTATGTGCCATGGAGTAGATTCTGACTCACAATGCCCCAAAGGACAGAGCAGAACTGCCCCACTGGGTCTCCAAGACTTTGCAAGGTCACCTTCACAGAAGCAGACTGCACCATTTTTTTCCTACAAAGCTGCTGATGGGTTGGGACTGCAGACCTTTTGGTTAGTAGCCAAGCACTTACCCCTGCACCACCAGGGCTTCTTTGAATACCTACTAGTGTTCTGTGCATTATTAAGCTATTATAGTGTTATCATAGTGTTTGCTTCTTTCTATTTTTAAAAAACCACAGAGTAACACATTCCAATCTTTTGAAAACCTCCACGTATCTACTAACCAAGCCTAGAGATAAGAGTCTAATATGAAATCAAGAATGTCTGAAGTTACATATATGGGTGACTCAAGTCCTTCCTTCTCTGCAGGAGTTCCTACAGAGAGCAGGTGTCACAAAGAGTGTGAAATCATTCAAGTAAG
>NW_006921625.1:10941080-11005947 GCF_000298275.1 Orycteropus afer afer | reverse complement strand
AAAAAAAAAAAAAAAAAAGAATTAAAAAGTCAAAGAAACTCAGGGAGTGAAGGAGGATCTGGCATCAGGGGAAAAAGGTTAGAAAGAAGGAAATGATAAGAATGACCAAAAATGACAAGCTTTTCTGAATTAACATTTGGGGGAAATCATATTACTTCTTATTAATATTTACTGCAGCATATGTTGAATCAGTGATAGAGATCAACCCATTAAACTTTTAAACTATGACCATGTTCTCAGTTGCACAAGACACAATCAAATAAAGTTTGCTTCCTACAAAGAAAACTCATTTACATTCACTGGTGAGTACTGTGTTACTTTAAAAAAAAAAAATCATCTACGAAATCAAACAGGCAGCATTTACCCTAAAGCAAAGATGAGATGGTGAGGGGAGCAGGGAAGCTAGGAAAAGGAACAATGAGATCGTTGAGACACCGTGGAAAATGTAACCAATGTCTCCAACACTCACTCACCCACTCTCCGCCGTCGAGTCTTCCAACACTCACTCACTCACTACCACCGAGTCTTCCAACACTCACTCACTCTCCGCCACCAAGTCTCCCAACACTCACTCACTCACCACCGAGTCTCCCAACACTCACTCATTCACCACCGAGTCTGCCAACACTCACTCACTCACCACCGAGTCTCCCAACACTCACTCACTCACCACCGAGTCTTCCAACACTCACTCACTCACTCACTGCTGTCGAGTCTTCTAACACTCACTCACCACCGTCAAAGTCTTCCAGTACTCACTGACTCACTGCTGTCAAGTCTTCCAACACTATGTATAAAAGTTGTAAAATGAGAACTTACTTTCCTGTGTAAACTTTCAACAAAAATACAGTATTAAAAAAAAAAAAACCAGAAAACTCATTAACATCTAGTAAAAAGTCAATTTCATTAACTAATGACAAATATAATTTCTCTGAACATATTACCACTTACCTATTATTGGCAGTCGATCCTGGTCAAGTTTTATTCTTGCAAAGCCATCCTAAAATATAAATAAAAACCATTTTATGAATAGCAAAAATTTCAATTCAAATCCTGTAACTATTAGCTGAAAAATATTACTCTATTAGGAGAACCCTCTCTCAGACAGTCAAAATGACCATAACAGTCACGTGGAGATTATTTACACAGCACTTCCTGACCATCTTCCTTCACACAGGGCATCTCTGAGGATACCGTGTATTTTATGATGCATAATCCTATCATTTGCCATTGATAAAATGTGCTTTTGTTACCATTCTGGAAGAATACTTCAGTAAACACAAGACTTCATCTAAGGTGAAATCGAAGCCACCTAACGTGTCCAGGAATGGAACCTAGTGTCGAACTACACAGAGTCCACAGCAAATTCCCAGTGTATTTCCAAATAGGGTTTCTTTTCAAGTCTTCATTTTGAAATTACTTCCAACTTACAGAAGAGTTGCAGGAATGGTGTTAAAGACCTCCCATACATCCTTTGCCCAAATTTGCCAACCGCTTAAGTCCTGACAAGTCTGGTTTATCACCATGTCTCTATATTACTGTTTTCTATGAATCATGCCAGAGTACGTCAGAGAGGGCCTGCCCCCTTTCCCTAATACTTCGATGTGTATTTCTTGAGAAAAAGGATGTTTTCTGGTTTAACATGGCAACTATCAAATTCAGGATATTTAACCATACTGTTAAGGAGCCCTGGTGGGGTGACGGTTACGCAGCTCAGTTGCTAAACGGAAGGTTGTAGTTTGAACCCATCCACGCCGCTCCATGGGAGACCTGGAGACCTGCTTTTGTAAAGATTACAGCCTAGGAAACCCTACAGGGTGGTTCTACTCTGTCACATGGGGTCACTGCAAGTCGAAAATTGACTTGGGGGCACCCAGTAAGAACACCACCGTTGTAATGCTGTATCCCCAGATTCAAATGTTGCCTGTTGCTTCCTAAGTAACTTCTAGATGTAAACACAGCTACACATTTCAGCCAGTTTCTTCTGCCTACACGGCAATTAATGTTTTGTAACGAATGGGTCTTAACTATCTATTGGTTAGCATCAACACCTTTGCCAGCCCCATCCACAGCTTTGATTATTCATCCTTTGCAGAGAACATCAGAGCAATCAGGGAGCAGTCTTCAATCTTACCCTTACAATGAAGGAGACATGGAAGATGTTTTCCACTGTACGGGGAAAAGAATTTGGATCGATCACAAAGTCAAAGAAGGATATAGGTGTATCAGCTACAGAAAAGAGAGAAAAGATTCATTAGAACATTCAACAGAGTATTATCGAACTAGCATGAATTTTAAGCCCAGTAATTCCTCATGTCAGCCTGAAGGAAGGAGAAGCAATGGGTGTCATCCTGTTGGGGGAGTGTAAGCCCACCCTTCTGGAGGGCAACCTGATGGTATCTATTCAAATCCGTATGCCACTTACTGGCGGGCCTCATGAAACAGGAGTTCTACAGAAATACGAACACAGAGGTATGTGCAGATTCTTACTTGAGCAATTTATATGAGTGAGATGCTAGAGAGAACAGGGCTAGCCTATCAGGAGAGGGTTAGCTAAACCCATTTACAGTACAGCCAGACAGCGGCAAGAATAAGGGGGAGTCCCTGGCCAGTGCAGACAGTAAATGCACTCAACTCAAATACCAGAGGGCAGGTTGGAGGTTTGAGTCTGTCCAGCGGTGCCTCAGAAGAAAGGCCTGGTGATCTGCGTCTGAAAGGCAGCCACCTGGGGAGCCCAGTTCTACTCGGACGTACGAGGTTGCCAGGAGTCAGAATCGACCGGGTTTTCTGGTTTATACGTATCGATGTGGAAGTATGTCCACACTGAAAGGCCATGTTGCACAACACTGTGCATATTATGATGGGGTCTGAAGAGGCACAACACAACTCTTCGTGTGTGTGTGTGTGTGTGATAGGAATAGACAATAATCTGAAAAGAGAACTGTTTTTTTTTTTTTTTAAATAGCTGCCACTGTGGAGAGAAACCCACTGCCATCAACTTGATTCTGACTCACAGTGCCCATAGAGGACAGAGAACTGCCCCATAGGGTTTCCAAGGCTGTAAACCTTACAGAAGCAGACTGCCACATCTTTTCTCCTGTGGAGCACCTGATGGGTTCAAACCGTCCCCTTCTGGTTGGCAGCCCACAATGGGATGCAGGCATTCCACGTGGCAGAAAGTGCCTTCTTAATAAAAACAATCTCCGGAGAGCCACACAAGCCCCAAGTTGAGAAACATAATCTTCTCCATCCCCCACCCCCTGGGATCAGACTTACGATCTTCCTGAAAATACGTCTGCAACAACCCCAGGATCCTCTCCACTTCCTTTTCAGTCGCTTCCTGATGCGATTCTTCCATTCTTTTTAACTGAAAAGAGAGTCACGTCAAGCCAGCTCACCTCCTGGCTTGCCTGCCAGCCTTTTCTCCTCTCTACTCCAAACCTTCTAAACACATTTTGTGGTGGGTTGCTAGCACTTTCTATTTCCACCTTAAAATGTACAGTTGATTGGAAAAAAGATTTTCTTGTCTCAGTAACCTTTTTATATTGATTACTTAATAGGAGAGTAGTAACATGACCATTTCTGAATGGAATGTAAAATGGCCAAACAGAAAAAGGGCTGTTTAGAAAAATGGTTCACGATTGGGGTGATTATCCCCCCACTGCCCATGAGGCATTTGCCAGTATCTGTAGACGTTTCTGGTTGTCACAGCTGAGGGGGAGGTCTCATTGGAATCTACTGGGGGTGTGGTTGTTATGTGCCATCAAGTTGGACCTGACTCATAGCGACCCCTCCTTGGGTTTCTGAGGCAGTATCACTACGGAAGTAGATTGCCCCATGTTCCTCCCGAAGAGTGGCTGGTGGGTTTGAACCGCCAGCCTTCTGGTTAGCAGTCAAGTGCCTTAGCACTATGCCACCAGAGCTCCTCTAGTGGGGGTAGAGGCCAGGAATACTGCTAAAAACCCTTTAATGCAGAGGGTGGCCCCTCACCACAAAGTTATCCAGCCCAAGTTATCCATCAGTAGTGCCTAGGCTGACAAACCCTGGGTTAGAAGAACTAATCAAAATTAGTGATGCATTAAAGACAAGTATTCAATCCAATAAAATGTTTAAAAGCTTAAATAAAATTATTTAAGCAACCTGTCCCAAGACAGACTCCGAAAAGATGGCTACACTGAATATACGTTTACTGAACCTATGTCCCACTAGTGGCTCCACTGAACGTACGTTCCATTAGTGGCTACTTTAACTTTGGGTACTTTAGGAAGTAACTTTAAAGGAACAAACCTGGGCAGGCATGGCCCTCTGCTCTTCCGTCACACGAACTTTTTTTGGACGATCAACTCGGGGCTTTGGCGCAGGGAGCTCTCCTTGTATTGAACCCAACCTAATGAAAAAATTGCTCTCATGTCTTTGTTTTTTCAAACAAACGACTTCCACTCACTGAAAGCAGTCCCCAAGGTAGAGTCAAATTCAGACCAGGTAATGGAGCTGACACCAGACCAAGACTCTTGGCACCAGGTCTGTGACATCCTCTCTGCTCCCTCTGTGTTTCTGGAAGAATGTCTAGGAGCTTTACTCAGCCATAAATCTCTTCTCAAATGCCCTCATTTTGCTCTGGATAGCAAGCCAGTGAATGGGCTTGTGAAGTCTTCCTCACTAGTCTGGAATCTATTTTGGAAAGCCACCTTCAGAGACCAAGGAAGGATGACATGTTGGGATGAGGAATGGAACGGTTCCAGCGTGGTCTAGGGTACCAGGGTGGAGGCTCAGAGTGTGAGACAACAGGCCTGTAACAAACCTATCTGAGGACACTAGGTCAAGCAGAAGCCCTGGAATTCCCTTCCATTAGGGACTCTCTCCACCCAAAAGCCATCCTGGAGACTTCAGCTATGGTACCACATGTAGGATGTAGAGACCAAGGCCCTGAGAATACAGACCCATGAGGTCCCCACACTTGAAGAGATTGAAGAATACAATATAGATGGGACAGGTTTCAGTATGGTAGACCTACAGTGCTGTGCTAGAGCATCACTCAAGAGCTATGAGAACATTTGGGCAGAGATGTCTACTTGGACATGGGAGCAATCTGGTTAAGAAATCCAATCCTACAGTGATACCTCTGTCTGGAGAAGTTACTGGAGGCTTCTGAGAGGGAGGCTGTGGGTTAAGTAAACCTCACCAGATAAAGAGGGGGAGAGGACGTTGTAGGCCAAGGGAACGGTAAATGGGTAGGCCGAGTTCTAATGCCTCACTGTGCCTGGGAACTGGGCTGGATGATGCCATGGAGTTTATGGCACACCAC
The DNA here is from genome assembly GCF_000298275.1 of Orycteropus afer afer. NCBI lineage: Eukaryota > Metazoa > Chordata > Mammalia > Tubulidentata > Orycteropodidae > Orycteropus > Orycteropus afer. The sequence continues at coordinate 11,000,642 of NW_006921625.1, read as the reverse complement.
AGAAGACTTTATCCTTAGCTCCTAGGATTTATGACAGAGCTTAGCACTCAACAGCAAAACACAAAGATTTGGTCTTTATCATAAATATACATTTGCATATATATAAATAAACAAAGTGGTTCTGGACACCGGAGTCACCTGTTAAAAACAGATGCCTGGTCCCACACCCCAAACCTACTGTATCCCCAAAACCTTCTAACCAAGGTGTTGCCAATCTTAGGAGGCTTAGGAGGGTGATTCAGAGGAGACAGATGCCTGGGACCTGCACCACATACGGAAGAAATGACCCCAACAGCTGGGATGGTTACCCTAGAGAAAGTGTCCACTGGAGATCACAGCCATGAACGTACCTGAAGACTGTCTTACCAAAGAACCAGGAAGAGCTCATCTTAGTCCCCCATAAGACTGTGGTAGGAACTCAGGGTAGCTAATTTCATTTGAAGAAAAATTTCCCAAAATTAGAGCTGTAGCTAAAAAATGAGGTGGACTGTTTATGTGACACTGACTTGACTAATATTCAGATCTGGTCAGTGGTTGTCCACCAGGGGGTTCTAACAACTGCCATGTTACGTACATCGGTACCGTCACTTATGATACCCCAATAGGAGGTGTCCTCGTCCTACATGATAAAGATTTTAAAGATGACAAAACAGAACCAGAGACATTATGCCCCAGACCCAAAGTCCCACAGCTAGGAAGGGAAGGAGTCCAGGCAGAGCTCTGGCCCATGGCCTTTCCTGCTAACACAGGACAAGGTGGCTTTTAAAGTTCCACCTCCATCAAGATCAACTGGTACAACATAGTCCACAAAAACAATGTTCTGCATCCAAGTTTGGTGACTAGCAACGGGGGCCTTAAAAGTTTTTGAGTAAAATAAAATGAATTTAACAATGGAAAAAAAAAAGTTTGTGAGTGGCCATCTAAGATGCAACTATTGGTCTCTCCCCACCTGGAACAAAGAAGAGTGAAGAAAATCAAAGACGCATGGAAACAATTAATCTAGACCACATAACGTCAACCTCCACGGCCCTGAGGCTGGAAGAACTAGATGGTGCCTGGCTACCGCTGCTCTGAAAGGGGTCACAATAAGAGGTCCTGGATAGAGTGGGAGAAAAACATGGAACAAAACTCAAAATCATAAAGACCAGGCTTACTGGCTGGAAAGAGACTAGTGGAATCCTTGAGACCATTACCTCTAGTCTTCCTTCATACCTGGACCTGAATTCACCCCCCTGCTTCAACTTTTAGCCAAACAATAGGCCTATAATAGAACAGTAACAGCAGGAACTGTGCACTCCTCTTAGAACAATCAACCGTATAAGATCCAAAGGGTAGCATGTGCCCAAGGACAAGGTTTAGCAGGCAGCAAGGGACAGGAGAGGAGCAGGAATGGAAACGAGAAACACACGGAGGAAGTGGGATGAGGAGGAAGTGGGATGTTACATTGAGGGGACTGCAATCAGTGGCATGAAACAAAATGTGTATGAATTGCTGAGTGGGGAGCTGATTTGCTCTGTAAACCTTCACGCAAATCCCAATAAAAAGTTTTCTAAAAACAAGAAGAGTACTCGGGCTTTTAAGTGGCATCATGATCACAGTGTCTATGATACCAAGCATCATCTTAATCTCTAAAATAAGACATAATTTAAGGTTCACAAACAGCTGGTCTGTCGGATTTTCAAAATATCTTACAGAAAGTGGAATGTATGGGTTTTATTAAAGGTGTTTTCTGCTGTTTTGCCTGATATTTTCCAGGAGTCATAGACTATCAATTCAAAATCAGAACTATCTTCATCACGGATGAGTTCTTCAGCTTCTAGCGGATTTACACCCATATGTGTCAGCTACAAAAATGAAGGAAAACAAAAAACCCCAGTTAAGCCACAAGCAATCATTCACCACATCCAAGTATGTACATCACTAAACGTTAGGAGGTCAGAGACAACGCCTGGTTTCAGTGTGCCAGCATGTTGGCCCAATTCCTTATTATAGAGATGATTTTATATAGAAATCCCTACCTTCTCTTCAGCAGATAATATCCCCAAATGCACTCAGGAACGTCTGGTCAGAGTGAGAGATAATCTAGATCAGTGGCTCTCCACCAGGGCGGTTTTGCTCCCCAGGTAGCATTTGGCAATGTCTGGAGCCATTTTTGGTTGTCACAGTGGGGGTGGGGTTTACTACTGGCATCCAGTGAACAGAGACCAGCAACCCACAGCGCACAGTCCCCAGAACAAAGACTGACCCCGCCCAGAAGGGACAGTGCTGAGGCTGAGAAGCCCAGCACTCGTGCGTGGCATGCTGAGAGGGCTTTAGTACACCCCTAAAATGAACCCAGCCCACTGGAAATGCTGGGGTCACAGAGTTTGTTCTTAAAGTATCAATACAGCTGTACTAGCCTAAAAAGATAAGATCCCAGCCCAAAGCAAAAGCTCTGAGAGAACTGGGAAGTGTAGCTGACTTCATGCTGTCAATTCCTAACCCACCTCCAGAGATCTCTGTGCAGGTCGTGTCTCAGTCTCAGAGAGTGGCCTGACATCAGTGAGAAGCATCCCTCTAAAGGGCCTGCCAGGGAGGAGCTGGCACTAGTCTAGCAATCCTCTGAGCCTATCTTACACTGACTTTACCTTAAGGAAAGTAGACTTGGACCATATTAGGCAATAAAGTGCTTGGAAGTTACCAAGTCACAAGGGTGGTACCATATATAAATACCAATCAGATCTCAGGGAGCATCACCCTATCAAAGGTGGCCACACCCTGGAGGAAAGCAGCTTTAAGACCCTGTCTGGGGTGGGACTCTCAGTGCCCCTCCATTCAGCTGCTCCCAGTCCTGCCACCATCCTGGAGGAAGGCTTCCGCTCCTATCTAGTCAGCTCTACCATCTTTTCTTTACAGTGTTTATATTTAGTTTGGTTTTCACACCCAGAGACTGCTGTTATTGCACGCCACCAAGCCCATGCCAACTCACAGTAGCCCCACATAACGAAGCAGAGTGGCCGCAGAGGGTTTTCTTGACTGTAATCTCTATGTGAGCAGACTGCCAGGGTTTTCTCTCGCCACTGGGTAAGTTCAGACTGACTACCTTTTGGTTAGGAGATGAGCGCTTAACCTTTGCACCACAGGGCCCCTTGCCCTGAAATTAGACAGCTCTTCATTTTGGGTTTTCGACTTAATGCTGCAAGGCTTCTGGGACTTATTACTATCCATACAGCACAAAGCTTAAGCTGGTAATAAAAAGAAATTTAAAAAGTGCTCAACATATAGGGATTTCATGGGTGCAACTATATGTCACTGGGCCTTTCTCTAAAGGCTTTATACTTAACAACGAAAAAGAAAAAAAAAAAAAAAAATCCAAGGTTTTAAAAACAATAAATTGAAATACTCATCTGCCTCATGCAAAATAATTATGTGATCAGGCCAGATCTCATGGTGGTGAACCACTTCAATGAGCCCTTCACTAACATAAACAGTCAGAAATGAAAAGTCACACCGAGGTGCATCTGCTGTGTTAGGCCAGAGAAGAACCAAAACAAAGGAAAAGACAACAGACACTAGAGGAGGGTCGGTCTCGGTGCACTTTTTGGTAAATCCGTCAACCCCCCCAAAATAACAGTGAAAACAACAACAACAACAAAAAACCCAAAGTCACTGCCATGGAGTCGATTCCGACTCACAGCGACCCTACAGGACAGAGCAGAACTTCCCCTAGGGCTTCCAAGGCTGTCGTCTTTACAGAAACAGAATGCCACATCTTTCTCCCATAGAGCAGCTGATGGGTTTGAACCCCTGACTGGTCCACAGATGAGGACTTTAACCACTGTAATAGGGCTCAGCATCCATCAAGGAGAAGTTCTAAAAATTCAGGTAACCACTGTCAACCTCATCAAGAGGCAAGAAAAGGAAAACAGTCCTATTCGTGTGGCTCTGAAATACTCTGAAAGACCCAGACACGCTGCCTCCGCCGGCCCCAATTCACCTCCAACCAAGTCCTACCAGCTGGGGTGCTGGGCGTTTGTCCAGCCCAGGACAGAGGTCTCGGGTTGCTGAGACTAATCTAGAACACTTCAGAACTGCCAGCTAACTGAAGGGAGAAAATGGCCATCTGCAAATCACCACAGCACTCCAGGCTCAAACGGTCCCAAGTCCCTCCCACAGCTCTGCTTTCATCTGTTCAGTTTGGTAAGGTCTCTTTGGAGGAATCCAACGGGACCAAAACAAAAAAGGAAAATTGAAGTGGAAACCATTAGCATGTGGATCTAAGTAAAGCAGATACCTTCACTATACACCATAAGATAAAGGAAACATTTTTATAAGACTCCATAGGTTTGCACTTACCAGCGTCTCGACATATCGTAACATGTCAAATGAGCTCAGGTCTGAGCGCAGCTGCTTTGCTTTCTCTCTTCCCAAATCTGAGGCCAAAACAAGAAACTGGGCATCCAAGACAGCCTCTCTCGCTCGGGACACTGTTAAAAAAAAAAAGACACATTCCAAATATTTTCCCTAAATTCCCAACAAGGTGCTAACTAGGCATTTCTTATTAGACAACCCCCCCCCAAAAAAAAACCTTCAATATGCTGAAAGCTCATCCATCACCCTCTAAAAGCTGGCCCCCTGCCCAACTCATCAAAATCTGGGCTGGAATGAGGGCTGGCCAGCCTTCCTCAAAGCCCGCTCTCCGGTTTCCCACTCCTGCTAACCACATCTTTTAATAACCCCAGTTTAGCAAAATTTGTTTCATCTCTAACACCTACTTCTCCCATTGACCCAACAGCCCTTTCTGATCACTACACCAAGTCCTCACTTATCAACATGGTTAGGTTCTCCAAAGACCAGCTTGTTATGTGAAAATGGAGGATGACCACATCAGATCACAAAATGGAGGATGCCTACATCACCACATAGCTGCCAACCCAGAGAATGATGGCCCAGCCAAGCTGACACATAGCTTTGACCATCACGGCCAGTGCTACTCATGCCGCACACCTCAGCGTTCATTATTGCCAGATGTAGGTCATTAATGTGCAAAACAGTCGGACAGCTGATTTTTTTTTTTTTTTTTTACAATGGTGGTGTTCTGGTTCCCTAGTGCTGCTCTGACAAGAGTATACCACAAATGGGATGGCCATCACAAACAGGTGTTTATTCTCTTACAGTTCAGGAGGCTAAAAGTCCAAGTTCAAAGCGCCAGGCTCTAGGGGCTGGGTAAAAGCTCCTCAACCCTGCGGTCCAGCTCTGCCTCCTGCTCCCAGCCCACTTGAGCTAGAGGTGTTTCTTCACTCAGACAGCTGCTGGCTCCTGAGGCTGACAAACCCAAGGTTGACAAGTAAAAAGGCACAGTCCTGATGTTACCAAAGCACACGGCAGGCCATTAATTCAAGTCCACTGTAAGTCCCAAGGTCAGCAGAGCATGGCAGGCTGCTGAACAATGACATGGCTACGTGCAGGGTCCAAGCGTGACACAGGCTAGAGACCATTTCCAAGGCTTCTCCTTATGTACAAGAAGCGGACCACATCCCAAAGCAACTACTCAGCTGCTTGTGGTAGATTCCACCATGGAGTTGATTGCCAGTCTCATCATGGAGAATAACTACCACTAGCTGCCCAGCCACTCAACTAGGCCCAGCCAAGCTGACACACAAACACACCCATCACAGGTGGTGAATGTGAATGTTGGATAATGAGACAGTCAGTAAGTGAGGGTAGGTATATTATCCTCTGTGCTGATTTCAGTTAAATCGAATACCCACTGCATGTTTGTCACTGTGGTTTGCTGAACAGCGAGAGGTAAGCTGCCAAGGAGCCACAGACGAAATCATGGTTACACGGGGGGCTCTGTGCTCAGGTGGTTCACACCACTGTAGGGAGACACAACCATCGCAGCATAAGCAATGCCAAAGGAACAGTCACGGAAGTAGGGTAGTGACCACTGAGGATGGAGACGAGAAAGACAGGAGTTACCACCTCACACCCTCTAGGATGGCTGTCACCAGAAAAGTGGAAACCAGCATGTGTGGGTGAGGTCATGGAGAAATTGGAACCCTTGTGCACTGCTGGTTGGAACGTAAAATGGTGTGTCCTCTGTGGAAAACAGTCTGGCCGCTCCTCAAAGAGTTAAACATAGACTTGGTAACCATACAACCCATGAGTTTCACTCCTAGATATACAGCCAAGAAGCCTTGAAAGCAAGCACTCAGACAGGTATGTGTCCACCACTCTCCATGGTAGCTGTATTCGCATCACCCAAGTGTCCATCAACAGGTGAATGACAATGGAATTCTGTTCAGTCATAAAGAGAAATGAAATTCTCATATGTGCTATATGGATGAAGCTGGAAACATGCTGCTGAGCAACATCAGTCACAGGAGGACAGACGTCGCATGAGCCACTTACATGAAATACCTAGCACAGGCCAATGCTTTGGTGTAAAGCCTGTGAGTGGTGCCCAGGGGCTGGGCAAAGAGGGAGCGGGCAGTGTTGCTGAGGGGAACTGAGGATCGGTGTGGGGCGATTTAAAACGTTTGCCCAGAGGTCACGGTGAGAGTAGAAGCACGGTGTGGTGACTGTAAGTAATGTCATGGATTCTACAGTCAAAAACAGTGAAAAGGACAAACTTTTCATGATGCCTTTTCCCAGTAACACTAAAAGGGAATGAGAAGGGAAGGGAGCAGAGAACACAGGATGTTCCCGGAGAGCTGAGGGAGGGGTTAACTGTGGAGGACACGGACAGGTCTGAGTTTTAACGAGGTGACTGGGAGCGTGCAAAGTGGTCTGGGAATACATGCCCTGGAGAATTCAAGAGAAAGCCAAGGGGGGACAAGTATGGCCAAGTTCAAAGCCAGTAATGCTGTGCTGGCCTTGCTCCTCAAGGCCGTCCCATCTGAATCACTGATTTCCTGAACGATCCTCACAAAACGGCAAAGACCATCGTTTCTTTTCCTCAGACGCAAGTTTTTAATCATCTCGGGAGAATTCCTGCAGGAGTGATGACGGATTAGGACCCGCGGATGCAGATGCTGGCTGCCAGTTAGACACGCCCATTCCTGGGCTGGGTTCTAGACCCTTCTCGCCCGTTCACCTCACAGCACATTCTCTGAGGAACGCCTGAAGTTCTGTCACGTGTGACTTTAAGGTCTCCAAATGGTTGATGGTCAAAACTGACAACAGCAAAGCCCTGAATGCCAAGATCTACGACCCTGTGTTTGCTGAGCGAGTCACTGCTGCCTTAACGAGTAATCCAGTCAGCACAACAGGCAGAGCTGAGGGGCAGTGACTTGTGGGTGAGACGCACAGGAAGCATGCAGGGAGTGCCGGAGTCAAGGGTAACAGTAGACCGAGTGGGGGTCCAGGCTGGGAGGGAAGAAAGAAGCCAAGAGGGGAGGGCTGTTAGCTAGATGAAGGAGAAAGACTTGGTTCCCGAAGGTTTAGACAAGATTTAGCAGGTATAGTAGACCAGGGAAGGCGCTGTGGTGACACAGTGCCTAAGGCATCTGACTGCTAACCAGAAGGTTGGTGGTTCAAATCCACCAGCCACTCTGCCGAAGCAAGACTGGGCAATCTACTTCCTCAAAGATTCACTGCCTTGGAAACCCAGTGGGGGTCACTATAAGTCAGGACTGACTCGATGGCAGTGGCTTTTTTTCAGCAGACCAGGGAAGGGGTTAGGGAGGTGAGGTTGGAGGAAGGAAGACACTGAGCGTCTACAGACAGAGAAGCGTCCACAGGAGCAGCGTTTACAGCAGTAGCCTTACTGGAGAACGACCAGACAGGGACGCTCTGGTCCTTGAAGAACATGAGCAATCATGGTGCCGGGCATCACCCAGGTCTGCTGACACCATATTGCCGTCCTGTCTGCCCCACACCCAGTTATAGGGCCCTACCTTGCACCAGGAGTCTCTGGGTGGTGCAAACGCTTAATGTGCTCAGCTGCTAACTCAGAGGTTGGAGGTTCAAGTCCACCCAGAGGCACCTTGGAGGAAAGGCCTGGCAATCTGGTTCTGAAAACTCGGCCACCGGAAAGCCTGTGGAGTGCAGTTCTGCCTGGCACACGTGGGCATCAGGGATCGGAGTTGACTCAGCGGGCAGCAGCCATTTGTCTGCCCTGGCTGGTCTCCCTTTCTGTTCCCACATAACTGTCAGAGAGGCCTGCAGAGGAATGTGGTCTGGGTAGCGTCTTAGGCTCTGTGACCCAGCACCCACATTGGGGAGTACCCCCCACCTATCCTGTCACTGAACTGACAGGCTGCTGCTGCTGTTGCTGCTACCACTAGCACCGCTGCTGCTTTTAATTCAAATTTGATTATTTCTAAAGCCCCCAAGGTCTAGAGCTCGGCACTGAGAAATGCCTCTCTCCCTCTCTCTCTCCCTCCCTGTCTCTTTCTCTCTCTCTCTCACACACACACACACACACACACACAAAGACATGCATACACCTGGAGACCAAAGGTCCACCACTTGGGGACATGGCCACCCCTACGGTTACAGGGTGCCCAACAGCACGCAGCTGGAAGAAGGGCAGTTAGGAGGCGGACAGGACAGGAAACAGATGCCAGAGGCTAGTTAGTCCCTCCCTCCCTCCATCCAACACTACACCAGGGCTCCAGGGCACCCAAGACGGACAGAAGAGGACACAAGGAGATCCCAAACGGTTGCCTTTGACTCAGAGTTGACCCCATGGGACAGAGTGGAAGTGCCCCACAGGGTTTCCAAGGCTGTAAATCCTCACAGAAGCAGACTGCCATGTCCTTCCCCTGGGGCGGCTGGTGGGTTCAAACAGCGGCGTTTCAGTTAGTAGCCGGGCACTTAACCGCTCCGCCTCCAGGGCTCCTTAACATAGTAGAGTCCTCTCGAACTCCAGCAGCTACAACCTCACCTTGAGGCCCTGAAAACCAGATCACCGAGCCCCACCCTAGACCTTCAGGGAAAGCCCTTCAGGTGTTCAGCAAACAGTAAGTGCGCAAGAGAAGCAGGATTCCTGTCTGTCATGAGTGGCTCATGTCCCCCAAACATGTGCCAACCTGCCAGGCTGTGATCCCCAGGACTGTGCCACTGTCCGCCATTTTGTGATCTGATCTAACTGTCCTCCATTTTGGGACACGCGCTGTGAACCCTAACCTGTATGTGAATGAGGCAGGATGAGGGTGGTTTGTACGGAGTCACAGCTTTACAAGGGTCCCATCTGTACTCAAAACAGCCAAACACAAACTGCCATTGAGTTGATTCCAACTCACAGTGACCCCCATTGGGTTTTCAAGGCTGTAAAGCTTTGTGGGAGCAGACTGCCTCATCTTTCTTCTGCAGGGTGCTGGTGGTTTTGACCCAGCAAACTTCTCGTCAGCAGCCAAATGCCTTAACCACTACTATACTGGAGCTCCTTACTCATACTCAAGTCCCACCGTTGCTTCAGTCACATCCTTTATCTTACAAGAGATAAAAGGAGAGAAGCCAGCAGAAAGGAACAGGACCTGACAAGCATCAAGAAAGAAGAGCTGGTCCTGTGGCCCAAGGTCCCTGTGCTGAGAACCTCCTAGACCCAGCTGAAGAGTGATGCCAAGACACATGAAGCTCTCCAAGGTTTCCACAGATGCTGAAAAGAGGCAAGGACCTTCCCTGCAAGCCAACAGAGAGACTAAAAGCCTTCCCTCAGAGCCAGCACCCTGAATGGAGAGTCCTGGCCTCCTGAACTGGGAGAGAAGCACCTTCCGCTTGTTAAAGCCTCCGCTTGGGTATTCCTGCTAGCAGCACTGGAGAGGTAAATGGTATTCCACCACACAGTTCTCAGTCCATAAATACCTGCTAGCAGGTATTCCTGCTAGCAGCACTGGAGAACTAAAATGGTATTCCACGACACAGTTCTCAGTCCATAAAGCACCCTTACACGCGTGAGGGAGCTCTGGTGGCACTGTGTGTTAGACATGTGGGAGTTACCTTCATTAAACAGAACATTCGCCTCTTCAAGGACCTCTGTTAATTTGTCACCAGCATTCAGTATATCCTCCCGGTTTTCTGTTCAAAAACAGACAAGCTTTGGGAAATTTGCTCATCAGGCACTAATAAAATCATTGGCAAAGTTATCCTCCGCAGTTGTGAAGTTGAGCCCTGACGCTGCCCCCTGGGAAATCACTCCAAACATCTTACCCTTTTAACCGTAATGGCACAGTAAGAGAACGGTTCTGCCCTTAGCATGATGTTTAAAAGGTATCCCTGGTTAACTACCTCCCAAGGGCCCGACGGGGGAAGCCTCTGAGGACTGCTCCCTACAGTGGCTGTCAAACCTCCGCAAGCATCTGAATCGCCCAGTGGGAGCCTCAACAGCCTCCCTGGCGCACTTCCCAGAGACTCAGACACGCTGGTCCCGGGTGGGGTCTCAGAGCTTGTATTTCTGACAGTTCGGAGGTGGGGGTGGGTGGGAAAAGGGGGCTGGATGCAATTAAAAGACAAAAACAACAACAACAAAAACAGGTGCCCGGTCGCGTTAGTTGCGCGGGCTCAGACGAATCACGAGGCGGACTGGCCTCCAGCTTTGCCGTTCTGCAAATCAGGAACCCGCCATGCCTCTCCCCAAGGTCCTGATGGGGACCCCCATGGACAAAACAAACGCTGGCTTACTCTGTAAACAAACGAAGGCACGGCCCGAATGCAAAGACTCTCATCAGTGCACATGAAAGAATAAAAATTAACCAGCCTCGGCCGCGCAGGCCTGGGCCCTCCCGCCCGGCGCTCGAGGACCGCCAGGCCCGCGCCCCTTACGTTGGACGGAGTTGATGAGCGCCCTGTACTGGTGGCGAATCTGGCGGCACAGGCCGTGGTCGGTCTCCACCTCCAGGGTCGCCGGGTCCACGCCTTCGTCCCCGGAGTCGTTTGGCTCCGCCTCGTCCAGGCTCGGGCGCTCCGAGGCCTCCCTGCGCTCGGACGCAGCGCCGCGGCTGGCCCTCGGCGACAGCGGCGACCGCGAGCGGGAGCGAGAGCGGGTGCGGTCTCGGTGCGCGTCTCGGCCTCGGCCTCGGCCGCGGCCCCGGCCCTCCGACCGGCGGCCGCTGCTGTCCCCAGACATAGCGCCAATGCTTCGTGCAACTTCGGAACGGCGGAAGTTCGCGCCAGAAACTGAAACCCCTGCTCGGCTCGCTCCGACTCCGCGCGGAATTAGCTCTGGCGGCGAGAGCTGACAGCGACGCCTGTGGCCGGAGGCCGGCGAGGAGGCGTGTGTCGGCCTTGCCCAGCGCGCGGAGCTCCAGCGCCTCCCGGCTCCTGCGGCTCAGCATTGGGCCGAAGGCCGCTGGGCGAGTGACACTGGGGACCGTAGGATCCTCGGGAGGGGGCCGGGGATGGGCCGGGTGCCCCTTAGGCCCTGGATATTGGGGACCGTAAGATCCCTGTGGGGGCAAGGGACAGGCTGAGTTCCCCTTAGACCCTTGACGTTGGAGACAGATCCTTCTAGGGGCTAGTGCTGGGCTGTGTGGTGCTAGGCCCCTGACACTAGGGACAGTGAGATCCCTCTGGGTGCAGGGATGGGCTGAGCGCCCCTTAGGCCTCTGAAGAGGAAATTGTCTGCTCCCATGACGTCAGGGACAGTCAGATCCCGCTACTATAGCACACTTCACAGTGTAAGGGCCTTAGGCTCTTGGTGTTCTGGTCCCCCACACCCACTAGGTCTTCATCTGCCGGGGCTCTCCGGCTCAGCTTGGCAACGCTGGTTTGTTGCGTTTGGTCCCGCAGTTGAGTGGGAAGAGCTCTGGACTTGAGACTGAACACCTCTTTCTGCCACTCACCATCTGTGGCCTTGGACTAATCGCTTAGTTTCTCGGAGCCACCTTGATGGGCAGCTGGCAATATCACTGTTGCTTAGGGCAGAAGAACAAAGGAACAAAACAATTAGCACGGTTCCCTGACTTCCTCATGTTGTTTTTGTTGTTATGTGCTGTTGAGTCGCCCGACTCATAGCGACCACTCCTTGGGTTTCCGAGGCGCTATCACTACGGAAGTAGGATTGCCCAACCTTCCTTCTGAGGAGTGGCTGGTGGGTTTGAACCGCCAGCCTTCTGGTTAGCAGTCAAGTGCTTTAGCCACTATGCTGACTTCCTCATAGTAAACTGTTAATCACCCCTTCTACTGCATGATGGCAGTTCTGTCATTGGCAAACTTAGAGATTCTAAAGTATCTTCTAGAGGGTTCTAAAAAGATGGGACTCTATTCAGTGTACTTTCAAAGGTAAGTATTATGAACTTCATTACATATATTTTGGATTGTATTACAGATATCTCCCAAAAGTTCTTTTTGGTTTGAGAACACATTGTTTTTTTTCTCCTCAAAGAGAAATACTATAAATTGGGTCCCTACACAAGCCTTCAAAGATCGCATTTAGTTCATCATGTGTAATAAGCTTGAGGCAGGCACTATTCATGGTTCCTCAAAGGCTGCTACCTTACCCGCAACCTCTGCTTGCCTGGATTTCAGGAGGGAACTTGGGCCTGCGTCATTGGATGGAGCATGATTGGTCTAAATAGTCCCGGTGACTGTCTGAGGACAGTGTGGAATCCAGTGCTGACCAGTGAGATGTAAGGAGGCTTCCCATTTGGATGAGAGACAAAGTCTCTGGAAAGGAAAGCCCTGCCCCCACCCTTGCCCCTTCCTTCAGATGCTGGCACCAGGGCCTTCTGTCTCTTAGAGGAGCTGGGATGGAGGCTTCGTCTCACGTACTCTGGGCATGTCATCGGGAGTGACCGGTCTCTGGAGAAGGACATCATGGTTGGTGAAGCAGAGGGTCAGAGAAAAAGAGGAAGACCCTCAAGGAGACAGACTGACACAGTGGCTGCGACAGTGGGCTGAGACACCGCGACAGCTGTGAGCATGACGCAGGACCAGGCAGTGTTTTGTTCTGTTGTACACAGCCTTGCCGTGAGTCAGAACTGACTTGATGGCACCTGCAAACCACAGGCACCTGGTGGACCTTTTCAATCTGGGGTTCACGTTCTTTGACTTTGGAAAATAGTCTGATATTACCTTTTTTGCCAGTTTCTTTGACTTTTCAATGTTCCATTTGTGCATCTCGTATTCATCAGATACGAGGCCTTGCGGGTAGGCTGTGTAAACCTCTAATTTTAAAAATAGTTCAATTCTGCTTAATGAGAGATTTCGTGAAGTATTTCATTCATAGAAGATTTCATTTCAACCTTCTATTAAATTTTGGATTCCAAATATGTGGGAGGTTAGGATTTTTGTTTGTTTTTATTTTGCTCTTGCCAGGTTGTTAGGCATTTGGGGGGGACAGTATGGGAAGGGGCTCCACCGACACATATTTTTAACTTTCAGCCTCAGATCTCTTGTCTCCACTGTTCTGGGAGTTCAGAGGCCTGAGATTTCCTGGGTTCTGCAGGGATGGCTGGATCTAGTTTTGGCTAGAACCCCTGCACCCCCCTCACCCCAGGCTGTGCCAGGCTCCTCTGCCTGAGTCTTCAGTCACCGGCCCTCCACCTATTTTCCGTTATCCACAAACATGGAGAAATTCCTTGCCAGTGGGTGCACGCTCTCTATTTTGCTTCATTATTGTCCCCCACAAACTTAAAAAAAAAAAAAATCCTTCGTTATCCCTTTCACAGAGTCTCGTGGATGAAAGAGTCACGGACAAGTGTCCTGCCTTCTTCACCCTGGGAATTTTTTCCTCACTGCATGTAGATAACAAACCTGAAATACTATATTTCTCTCTCTCTCTCTCTCTCTTTTTTTTTTTTTTTTTTTACAAATCTGCCTGTTTAGTGGGTGGCATAGATGGTTAAGCATTGGACTTCTAACCAAAAGGTGGTGGTTCAACCCCACCCAGAGGCACATTGGAAATAAGCCCTGGCAATCTGCTTCTCAATCTGCCACTGAGAAGCCTACAGAGAGTGACCAGCTGAGATGAAAAGGGCTGCATGGGCCCAGGGAGAAAGCTCAGAAGGCAGGAAGGGAAGGACAGAAGGAGGAATGGAAGCGGGAAACACGGAGAAAGTGGGAAGAGTGCTGCCACACTGCAGGGATTGCGGTCAGTGCCACAAAACAACATGTGTATGAACTGTTGCATGGAAACCCAGTTTGCTCTGTGAACTTTCACCCAGATCACAATTTTAAAAAGTTAGAAAAAGAAAAAAAACCACCTTGTGGAACATGGGATCGCCATGTGTTGGAGTCAACTAACCACAACAACCTGTTTGCTGTCACACTAAACATTACTTTGAATTTATTTTCCTCCGAGAGCTTTTAAATGATAGGCAGTTCTAAGCTGGCTGGGAAATGTTTCATTCTCTGTGTGCCTTGCCATATGCTAGCAATTTTCAGCAAGGCTGCATTTTAGCGAGTCTGAATAGGGCAAATACGACGTATGGGAAATAATATGATTCCTAAAGCTCACTTGATGAGAAGATTTTGAAATATTGAAAATCTACCCTTAAAAAAAATACAACTTTGTATTAATTAATTAAAAAATTAATCTTTTGGTCAAGAATCGTTTCCCAGCTGACAGGTCAAATGAATAATAAAAACTGCTCTGACGGGCCCGCCACACGGGGGCACCACCCCGCTGAAAAGCCCAGTGCCTTCCTCAGGATTGGGAAACTTTGGAACTTTAGTGATTTTATTGTAATTAAAAATATTTTTGATATCACAAACAATTTTCAGGTATTTATTATGCAGTGATGTTAGTGTGAATGAGCCCTGGTGGCACAGTGATTAAGCTCTCAGCTACTAAACAAAAGTTGGCGGTTTGAACCCACCAGCCACCCTGCAGGAGAAAGATGACAGAGTGCTCCCATAAAGATTACAGCCTTGGAAACCCTATGGGGCAGTTCTACTCTGTCTATAGGTCGCTATGAGTCAGAATCTACCTGACAGCAGCCAATTTTCTTTCTTTCTTTTCTTTTTTTTTTGGTGTTAATGCGAGGACTAAACATGTTCCTAGGTTAATGAACTGGAACAGATGTGAAATGTGATGAAAATCCATGAAAGAGACCAAGAAAAACATGAGGTGCTGGACCGTTCACTTAGGAGAAAACACTTTGTGAAATAGGAGAACTGAGGTTTAGAAAACGAAACACAGCATCAGGAGGAAAACACAGGATGGTGGAAGATAGGGAATATATTTCCTTTCCTTTTACTTTTACTCTTGGTTCCAAGGGAGAATTTGACTTGAATTATTTGAGTTTTGAATTACACAAAGACTTCATAAAACGTATCTCCCCCAAAAAGTGTGCTTACCCTGGACACTTTGATTGTCAGTGTGGTAGTTACGTTTGTGTGTCAACTTGGCTGGGCCTGGTTGAGTGGCTGGGCAGCTGGATGTAGTATTCCCCATGATGAGACTGGTAATCAACTCCATGGTGGGATCTACTGTGAGCAGCTGAGTAGCTGCCTTAGGGATGTGGTCTGCTTCCTGTATAGAAGGAGAAGCCTTGGGGAACGGTCTCTAGCTTATGGCATGCTTGAACCCTGCATATAGCTGTGTCGTTGTTCAGCAGTCTGCCATGCTCTGCCGACCTTGGGACTTTCAATGGATTTGAATGAATGGCCTGCCGTGTGGTTTGCTAATATCAGGACTGTGGCTTGTTACTTGTCGACCTTGGATTTGTCAGCCTCAGCAGCCAGCAGCTGAGTGAGGAAAAGCCTCCAGCTTCAAAGGGCCGAGAGCAGGAGACAGAGCTGGACCCCAAGGTTGAGGGGCTTTCACCCAGCCCCTAGAGCCTGGCACTTTAAACTCAGACTTAAAGCTTCCAAATTGTAAGAATAAACTCCTGTTTGTTCAAGCCACCCCATTTGTGGTATCTTCTTTTAGAGTGGCACTAGGTGACCAAAACACTCAGTTTTGGTTTGCAGAGGTTTTTTACATCCACCATCTTGTTTAGGTCACACCACACCGGTGAAGAAGGTGGAGTTCAGGATGATTTCCATCTTACACCTGATAAAACCAAGGTTCACTGCATCTGGGCAACTGATCCAAGTCCCTTGCTAGAAAGTAGATGAATCAGGACTAAATATCTGGCCTTTAGACTCTTCTTTCCGAACTGTCTGGTAGTGCAGTGCAGTGAGTTACTTAGCATGACCCTTCTAGACATAGTTAGTCTTTGCGACTCCCACACAGTTATTGCGTGGGACTATGCAGAGGAGCTCTGGTAGCATAGTGCCTTAGGCACTTGACTGCTAACCAGAAGGCTGGCGGTTCAAACCCACCAGCCACTCCTCGGAAGGAAGGTTGGGCAATCCTACTTCCGCAGTGATACTGCCTCGGAAACCCAAGGAGGGGTCACTATGAGTCGGGCCGACTCGACGGCACATAACAACAACAACAACAACAACATGCAGATAAGGTGCTTGTGGCCCACCAAGGGCACTGGGCAGTTTTGCCACACAGCTGAGATGAAAATGAGCTATCCCAGAGGCAGAAACGGGGACCTCACAAAGACCAAGAAAGAAGAACCAGTAGATAGATGGGTGCACAGGCTGAATGATCAGGTATGTCTAGGCAGTGGGGAGTGTGACAAGGGGCAAAATTGTGGTGGCTTCTTGGCCATAGACAGCTACCTTGAGGGAGTGAGTAGTTGGACCTGCAGGCTCAGGACGATGATTGCAGGGCACATCAAGCTCAATTGGCATAAGATACCACACAAAAACATTGTTCTACATCATACTTTGGTGAGTAGCAACTGGGGTCTTAAAAGCTTGCAATCGGCCATCTAGATGCAATGATAGGTCTCCCTTCATCCAGAGCAAAGAATAATGAAGAAAACCAAAGACACATGGCAACAGTTAGTTGAAGGAACTGGTAGACTATGCGACCCTCAGCCTATATGACCATGAGACCAGAAGAGCTAGATGGTGCCTGGCTACCACTGTCAACCACTTGGAGGGGGATTGATACAGGAGATCCTGGATAGAGTGGGAGAACAATGTGGAGCAAAACTCAAAAACATTAAAAAAAAAAAAAAAAAAGGACCAGGTTTGCTGGTCTGATCAAACCTGTGAGACCTCTGAGGCTATGACCCCTAGTTACCCTTCAGGTCTGGAGCTGTGGAGTCCAGCCAAACAATAGACAGGCATATAAGGTGAACCTTTACATCAAGTAGATAGACTCCTTGGAACGATCAATTGTGGGAGGACAGATGGACAGTGTTTGCACAGGAAGATAGCTTGTGGGGTGGGAATGCATGGGAGGGAAGGACACAGGGAAGAGGTACTATAGGGAGGAAGTGGGAAAAGAGCTGTTACACTGTGGAGAACTGTAGTCAATGTCATGAAACAAAATGTGTATGAACTGTTGTATGGAAAATGAATTTGCTCTGTAAACTTTCACCCAAATCACAATGAAAATTACGGGGGTTGGGGGGAAGAGCTGGGAGTGGACCATGTCCTTTGTACTTGGGATCCCTGTGCTGAGAACCTCAGGTGGGGAGACAGAGAGCTGTAACACTGGAAACGGTGAGAGACACTGAGGAGGAGTGACAGAGAAGAAGTGGCAGCAGAGGCAGGGGACCAGCAGGACGCAGCACAGTGGGCTTCCTAGCCCATGGGATGACGAGAAAGCTGAGCACCTGTGGGCAGGAGGTTTGCTGGCAAAGTGGGTGGCTCCATGTACTTGGCAGAGCTAGGCTCACTGACCTGTGGAGTGAATGAGAGCTGAAAGCCTTCGACCAGGAGGCTTGCTGGCAGAGTGGGGTGCCTCTGGGCACTTACTGGCAGAGCTAACGGGCTTTTTTTGCTCCACTTGCTCAAGTGGAGCAGAGGCCAAGGGGCTGTGGGGCCAAGGGCTAGAGAGAGGCAGCCTGTGGGCATGGCTGAGAAGAGGCTGTCCTGGTAAATAACTGTATCCTGAGTCATTTCTGAACCTGACTTATAACCTGTTGCTTACCTAGTAAACCCCGTAGTCATGAGTATTGTCTGTGAATTCTGTGTGGTCATAGCAGTGGATTATCAAACCCAGCAGAGAAGGAGGGAGTGCTGTGGAAGGGCCTGCTGGTGTGAGAATTGATAAGAAGGGTGGAGAGGGAGGTCTGTCTGACCTCAGGCTTATAGGCATCAGCCTTGAGCTGTCAGTCTCAATTCTCCTCTCATATCGTGAAGTCAGACGCCTCTCCCACCATGCCATTTTTATAGGTAGCTCCCTTAGTATTATAAACTTTTAGATATTGCAAAAGTCTCTCTTCTCCAGGAATCCTCTTTGCTGACTCAATCAACACTTTTAAATACATTTGAAAAATGAGTTAATGGTCAAGTCACTTCACAACTCTGAATAGTAGACTAATTGTGAAAATTAAAGATTTCTAATGAAAGTTATCTGTATGCTGAGCAAATAAACTGAGAGGTTGAACTATATGAAGAACAATGCAGCATCAGGATTGGAGGAAGGCTCGTTAACAACCTGTAATATGCAGATAACACAACCTTCTTGCTGAAAATGAAGATGACTTGAAGCACTTACTGATGAATATCAAAGACTACAGATTACAGTATGGATTACACCTCAACATAAAGAAACAAAAATCACAACTGGACTAATAAGCAACATCACGGTAAATGGAGAAAAGATTGAAGTTGTCAGGGATTTCATTTTACTTGGATCTATAATAGACACCCATGGAAGCAGCAGTTAAGAAATTAGACCAAGTATTGCACTGGGCAAATCTGCTGCAAAAGACCTCTTTAAAGTCCTGAAAAGCAGAGATATGACTTTGAAGACTAAGGTGTGCCTAACCCAAGCCATAGTGCCTAAGGCACTTGACTGCTAACCAGAAGTCTGGCGGTTCAAACCTACCAGCCATTCCTCAGAAGGAAGATGGGGCAATCTACTTCCGTAGTGATACTGCCTCGGAAACCCAAGGAGGGGTCTCTATGAGTCGGGTCCGACTCAACGGCACATAACAACAACAACAACCACCCAAGCAATGGTATTATCAATTGCCTCACAACATGTGAAAGCTAGACAATGAATAAGGAAGACAGAAGAAGAAGAATTGATGCCTTTGAATTATGATATTGGTGCAGAATACTGAAAATACCATGGACTTCCAGAAGAATGAACAAATCTGTCCTGGAAGAAGTGCAGCCAGAATGTCCGTTGGAAGTGAGAATGGCCAGACTTCATCATACCTACTTTGGTCATGTGGTCAAAAGGGACCATTCCCTGGAGAAGGATATCATGCTTGGTAAAGCAGAAGGTCAGTGAAAAGGGGGAAGGCCTTCAACAAGATGGATTGACATAGTGGCTGCAATGATGGGCTCAAGTATGGCAGGGATTGTGAGGTTGGCAGAGGACTGGACAGTGTTTCGTCCTGTTGTACATAGAGTTATTATGAGTCAGAACAGACTCGATGGCACCTAACAACAGCAATGAAGGTTAGATTACTTCAAATTTTTTCTTTGAAAAATTACCTCATACACCTCAGATAACATTCCTAGTCTGAAAAAGGAAATATGTAAGTAGGCAGTGTCCCTCCTTCTCCGCTCCCCCAGTGCTCTCTCCCTGACTTCCCTTCCCTGGAGGCAGCCACTGTCACTAGTTTCCCGTGTCAATTTCTAGAAAGAGTCATTTATTTGTATGTTGTACCAGAGCATATAGGATATGTACTTTTAGATCATAGGAATTATAAACTATACATTATGTGAGGGCAGTGCTGCTTTAGTGGTAGAACTCTCATCTTCTGTGCAGGGGACCCGGGTTTGATTCCCAGCCAACACACCTCTTAAACAACCACCACCCATCTGTCGGGGGAAGCCCATGTGTTACTGTGATGGTGAACGGGTTCCAGTGGAGCTTCTGGACTAAGATGACCTAGGAAGGCCTGGTAATCTACTTCTAAAAACCCTGTGGATCCCAGTGGTCTGATCCTATTGTGCGTGGGGTCACCATGAGTCACAGGCTGACTCAACAGCATCTAACTAACAACAACTACGACATATATTATGTAGGACACACACATCAATGCGTGCTCTCCTTTATTGTTTTAATGCAAATGGCAGCATATTATACACATTGTTTTGTACCTTGATTTATTCACTTAATGATGTATCTTGGAGAGTTTACCACGTTGGAATGTAAAGAATGCCCATCCTTTCCAACAGCTGCTTAATTTTCCATGGCATGGTTGTACATTTAGTTCATTGAACATTGATGGGATTTGGGGGAGTTATAGGACCAACAGTAACCGCTCATTCTCCCTTTCTCAAGGGGTCATACTCATGTTCTCAAAAAGAACAACTTGGTTGCACGAGGTCTGCAGAAGCTCAGCATGGCCTAGTTTATCGGAGCACTTCCCATTTTATAGCCTTTTTTTATTTTTGAAAAGTGGCTGATCCTATCCAAAATATGGAACTACTCCATGTGACCAAAGTTGCTGCCCAAGGTAGTTGAGATTAGCTTCAGATGCCAAACGGAGAGCAGGGAGTCCAGCACCTGCACCCGCCCACTCCGTGTTCTTCCCCTGGGCTGCAAAGCCCTTTGGAGCGCCTGGCTGCCGCCCAGGCCAGCTCTCCCAACTGTAAGCCAATGCACATTTATAGAACACTTCCATGTGATCCTGGGGGAGAGAGGCTGCAGCCGGCCGGAGGGCAGTGCTGAGAAGTTGTAACATCAGGAAGAGAGGGCTGCTCCCCCCCTCTGCTCTTCATGCTCAGAGGATACTGGGTAAGTCAGTCGTGGGTTCATGGCTATGCCTTGAGATCAATGAGTGCTTTAAATGGGTATGGCTACTGGGATTGGAAGGATAAATGCATTTCTTTCTTTCTTTCTGGTTCCTCATAAAGCAAAATTAAAGGCCCATCTGTGATTCTCCCTGCCCCCTGACCCCGTAATTGTCTCCTAAGCCAAAGGACTTGTATGTTCTCACCCTAGTAAGTTCCTGGTAACTTTTGGGGATGTGACCCCGTTGATCTAGACCTATGGGCCTCTTCATTTGCAGATTCAGGGATGAGACTAGGTGGTTCCTGGAATTTTTATGGCCTCTGTCATATTCTGCCAATTGAGAATCGTCTTTTTGCGTGTTTGTGACTCTGTGGAATGAAGGCTGCAGAGGGCCTCCAAGGCCCTCCTCTGGCAGCACCTTGTGGGAAAGGTTGCTTTACAGTTCTCAGTCATGTTGGCTTTACTGTCTGGGCACAGTGCTTCTCCAGCCTCGCACAAGTACATTTTCAGACCTGTTCCTGACATGGCGGCTGCTAACTCGAGCTGCCACGTGACCTCCACCAAGACTGTGTGTTTCCAGGTTCGACACGGTGTCAGTTGTCACTGAATCATCAGATCAAAACTGAAATAAAGCAGAATCACAGCCTCAGGAGAGAACCCTAGGGTCCAGTTACACATGGCAGGGCATGTGTGTGTGTGAGGGGTGTGTACACACATACGTGCTGTGTTATGACATGTTCCATGCAACAGGATCACAGACTGAAATTCTTTATCCACTGGTACCCCGTACAAGCTTTTATGTCACATCCATACGCATGTGTATGTGGGGTGCAGCACTCCCTCCAGCTTATGATGTTGTTTCTTAATTGGCCCATCATCCTTTGCAGCGAATGGCTATTTGGGGATTTCCCTACTCTCAGGTATGGCCAACACTGCCCTTTTGCTTCCTCCTGCATAGACACTTGCAGTATCAGGTGGGTCTTGTGACTGTGGTGGTTTGTTCCCATCCTTTTGTAATTTGGGGTTCACGGGATGCCTCATTACCTAGTTTTGTAAATGCTGCCCCCGGGCTTTTGGTTTTTCTATTTAGTTGTTCTGTCTATATGAGGGGACTTGAGAAGATCCCAAATGCAGCAGCCACTGTTGTCACCATGCTCCCAGAATCCCACTGGACAGGTTTCTGCTCAGAAGCTGGAGACCAGTTTGCTTCTGCAGTAGCTCTCAGGGGCTGTGCTGAAAGTCTCGCCCAGAGGCAAAGGGAATGGTGGGAAGAGGAGAATAAGAGACATTGTGGAGGAAGGATCCAGAGGGCTTGGTGAGTGTATACTGGGGAGACAAGAGGAATGAGAAGACGGAGAGATGAAAGATAACCATTTGTTCCTCCATTTCCTTCATGAACATTAAGTGACCCCATGTACCAGACCCCAAAAAAACTCTACTGCCACTGAGTTTGTTCTAACTCATAGAGACCCCATTGGGTTCCCAAGGCTGTAAATCTTTATGAAAGTAGATTGCCTCATCTTCCTCCTGTGGAGCAGCTGGTGGGTTTGAACTGATGACCACCGGGGGTGGGAAATAGTATGTCACACTGACGGAATCCCAGCCCTCATGGAGTTCCTGGGCTGGGGACAGGCAGATACAAAGTAGACAGTCATCATGCAGTGTAGATGGTCCTAGTTCACATGACTGAAAGGGTGAGGTCCTCCACACTGAAATGGGAAAGTTGAGAGAGGGCTAGGTTGGAAGAGGAAAACATAGCAAATTCATATTTCAAGAGGTTGAGTTGACTGTGTGTCACCAAAGAGTTAAAATTGCATTTGGGGTAGAAGCCAGAAGTCAGGGCTGGTGATCTAGATTCCAGAGCCTTCTGCTTAGACCCCACCAATGGAGGCAGTTATGAGGATCAATGGAATCTCCCAAAATGAAGAGGAGGCTAGGAGGAAGACCACCACCAGAGTCTCATGAAATGGCTTTCCTGAGAGGGTAGGAAGGGCATGAGTTAGAGAAAGACCAGCTGGAGAGGGAAAAAGAGAGAAGCCTTCTGCAGACAAGTCCTAAATGAGAAGTTTGAGGGGGAAGCTTTGGGTGACGCCATGGAGATGCTGAAGGAGAACAAGGATGAAGAAAGGCCAGAGTCTGTGGCTCATGGAGACATGGAGTGTGGCTTCCCTCAGGGGAGGTCTGGGTGCAAGGAACAGAAGCCCCCTTGAACTACTAGGCAAAAAGGAAGAATTTTCTGGAAAGGTGTAACTCTGGGCTTCTCAGCAACCACCTGCTTCATCCTGGGCTGTGAGTGAGCTAGTCTCTTCTGCCAGTTTCCTCCTCCTGCTCCGCCTTAAGGTCAGGGTGCACAGGCTCTGAGTTAGTTGCTCTGTTCCTGGGCCCTATTCCTCATTGCCTTGCAGTCCTAACGTTCACACTTGCCTGGTTCAAACATTAGAACCCCTACCTAATGGTCAAAAGGAGTTCTGGTGGTGCTGTGGTTAAAGCACTGGGCTGCTAACCAAAAGGTCAGAGGTTTGAACCCAATAGCTGCTCCGTGGAAGAAAGATGAGGTAATCTACTTCCATAAAGATTTACAACTTTGGAAACCCCATGGGGCAGTTCTACTCTATCTGTTGGGGTTGCTATGAGTTGCTATTGACTTGGTGGCATTGGGTTATCTATTGGTCAAATATCAGGAAAGAAAATCTGATCAGGCCAGCTCAAGCCAGAGTCCACCTCTAGTCTAAGTAGCAGAAGCTAGGGACCCTCAGAGGAGCCCTGGTGGTGCAGTGGTTAAAGCTCTGTGATGCTAACAAAAGGTTGGAAGATTGAATTCCCCAGCCACTCTGTGGGAGAAAGATGTGGCAGTCTGCTTCCATAAAGATTTTTAAAAAACAAAACAAAACAAAACTCACTGCTATTGAGTCAGATCTGACTCATGTTGAGTCAGATCTGACTCATGGAGACCCTCCTTGGGTTTCCGAGGCAGTATCAGTACGGAGTAGACTGCCCAACCAAAGCCTTGGAAATCCTATGAGGCAGTTCTACTCTGTCCTATAGAGTCACTCTGAGTTGGAGTCAACTCAACGGCAGTGGGTTGGGTTTTATTTTTTGGAAGGCCCCTCAATCAGCAAGCGGTGGTGAGTGATAAAGAGTTTTCAAAGTGAAAAACAAAGGCAGACCCTGAAAACTTGCATGCTCAAAAGTGTGGTTTCAAAAGACACATGGAAACAATCAGTCCAAGCAACTGGCACACCATGTGATCCTCAGCCTATATGACTATGAGACCAGAAGAACTACATGGTGCCCGGCTACCAGTGTCAACCGTTTGGAGGGGGATCTATGTAGGAGATCGTGGACAGAGTGGGAGAATAATGTGGAACAAAACTCAAAACCATTAAAAAAAAAAAAAAGGGACCAGGTTTGCTGGCCTGATAGAGCCTGATGGAACCACTGAGACTATGGCCCCTAGCTGCCCTTCAGGTCTGGAATAGAAACCACTCCTGTGGCTTCCAGCCAAACAAAATACAGGCATATGAGGTGACCATTTACATTAGGTACATACACACCCGCCTTGGAGAGATCAATCATGGGAGAACAGAAGGGCTGTGTATGCACAGGGAGACCACTTGGGGAGCAGGAGTGTGTGGGAGGGAAGGACACATGGAAGAGGTAACTACGGGAAAGAAGTGGGAGGGGAGCTGTTGCATTGTGGGAAATTGCAGTCAATGTCATGAGACAAAGTGTCTATGAGCTGCTGTATGGAGAGTGAACTTGCTCTGTAAACTTTCACCCAAATGACAATTAAAAAAAAAAAAAGAAAAAGTGTGGTTTCAAGGGCGTGGAAAAATGGAATTTGGGTTGTTATAATGGGAGCTATTAGCGTGAGGATGTGCATTTAACGGGCCAGGGGTGTGCTGGGGATAGGGGACAGCACTGGGCAGCTAATGAGGATGACAGAGATCCAGGACAGCTGCAGTCCCCTAAAAAAAACAAAACAAAAATCTCACTGCCATCAAGTCGATTTGACTCACAGCAACCCCTCCTTGGGTTTCTGTGGCAGTATATCTACAGGAGTAGATTACCCAGTCTTCCTTTCAAGGAGTGGCTAGTGGGTTTGAACCACCAGCCTTTTAGGTGGCAGTCAGATGCCTTAGACAGTACACCACCTGTGGAATATGGGCCAGTGGAAAGCAGACTCATTGTATTGTTGGCCCTGGTCCAACGCTGCAGATCCCAAGGAGGCCACAAGCCCAGGGGAGACTGTTCTGTGTCAGCATGAAGTTCCACCCCAAACCCACAGCAGGGCTTGGGCACAAACACTCTGGGTGAGGAGATGGCAAGGGGGTAGTCAAACACTGCCCAAGAACCTTACACAGGGTGACCACTCTTTGTGGGCTTGTCTACACCCTGTGTGGGTACTGGACAATCCACTCCAGCCCTTGTCCCAGGAGGCTCTGAACTAAATGAAGTTCTCGACCGAGCTCTGTGAGAAGATATGGATGTGAATGCATTTATAATCCCAGCAATTCGTGCATGTGTTCCAACTTCGCCAATTACTCTTGTGCAGCGGGAGCAGACTCCAGAGAGTTGCCACCGTTGCCAGCGTTTCACAAATGTTATTAATAAGGGTGTTTAACAGTGACATGGCAGAGAGAGACACTGGGATGAGCCAGTGCCCTGAGTTTGTGACCTAAAAAGGGGAAATCTGCTGCACGCTCAGGGCAGGGAACAGCCTCGGCAGAGCTCTATGCCAGAGTTAGTGCCAGAGAATTGAGGAGAGATTAAACCCAGGAACACAGGCTGCTCTTGTTCCAGCCAAGAGAGCTAACTTTGTGCAGTCAAGCCGCTTACATCCATGTGAAGCACAGGAGTGACTACAATCGGTTGAGTCTCATTATTTTTGTGGCTCCAAAGAGATATTCAGGTTCCATCAAGGACTGGGTCCCTGGGTGGTACAAACATTGGCTTAAGGTTGGCAGTTCAAACCCACCCAGTGGCACTGTGGAAGAAAGCCCTGGTGCTCTGCTTTCATAAAGATTCCAGCCACGAAAATCCCATGGAGCTGTTACTCCATAGAACTCATGGGGTGGCCATGACAGAATCACCTTGACAACAGGCTTTGGGTTTTTTTTCAATTTAACAAGCGTGGAGTTGCCCAGGGCAGCTGCCTTTGCTACTTGCCAAGTGCTAAGGTGAAAAACTTGGGCCGTCAAAGATGCTTTCCTTCAGGTTGTGTTCTTTATGCATGAAAGGCCATTGAAGGGGATGGATGTGTGTGAAGCTGGAGTGGTCCTTTCCAAGTGCAGCCACATTTCTTTGGGGGGGGAGTGTAATTTTGTAGTTGAATTTTGTAAATTGTGAGTTTAAAAATCATGGCTCTCTATTCACTCTTGGACATTTGGAAAACCATTCCTGTGAATACGCTTCTGCTGAAACGGATGATGAGGCTCAAGTTAGGATCCAACAAAGTGATTCTGCGTCTCATGTTTCATAGCAAACAGCTGAGACGACCGACCCTGAATCCCAGTTGTCACAAGATCATCCGCTCATGTGTCCCAGTTCTTTGAAGAGCAATTGGTGGTGATGTTATTGTTTGTATTGCCTACTGGAAGACTCACTTCTGGGCATTTGCCATAACCCTAGCCTGCCTCTCTGCTCCCAGGACTGCCAGGGCTTTTGCAAATGCCTCCTCCTCATTTATAATAAAGAAATTCAGGTTGACTGATTTGGTCAACACGTGTGGGGAGAACTGACCCAACTACAGATGCCAACCTTGGAGAAGCAGCTAGATAGGGAAGGAGCAACACCCACGGGTAATCATCACTGGTGCCAGAGCTTCTTGTCAGATGGTAGAGCCCCCAGGTGGGGAACTGGGAAGTCATCCTTTGGCTGATACAGTCACACGTGACAAGTTTCATCCTTGGAGCCAAGGTCTGGGGACCAGGAGTACAGGTCAGACCTACGGTATTATGGACCAGTACAGCATAGATGGGCGAGGAAGGTTGCTCTAGGACTGGAGAAGCAACAGTGGGGCCTAGAAGTTATCAGCTGGAGACACTGGTCTGAAATGCAACAGGAAAATTTGGGCAGGGAAGTGCAAATCAAAACTAGCTTATTTTACTGATTTGGATTATTGGCAAGGAGCCTTGGCAGCACGAATTGTTAAGTGGTTGGCTGCTGACCAAAATGTTGGTGATTTGAACCACCCAGGGGCTCTGTAGAAGAAAGATCTAGCTCCCGTAATGATTACAGCCAAGAAATCATATGGGGCAGTTCTACTCTGTCCTTTATGGTCTTGGAGTCAGAATTGACTTGGCAGTACCCAACAACAGCAAGAACAGAGATGCTGACGGCTCACCTTGATGCCTGCTTGGGAAGGATGACCTCATTCGAAACCCACCATTGACAGCTCAGCAGGATTGACTCAGTCTTGCATAAGGGAGGAAGGTTATCTTTTTCTCATTTCCTCCTTCTTCCCCTCCCTCTTTCCCTGGTTAGATGAAAAGCATCCACTAATTGATTACTCAGGGAAGGGCTGATGGATGCCCCACTGACTACCCGTGGAGGTGATCCTGACTCATAATGTCCCTGTAGCACAGAGTAGAACTGCCCAGTAGGGTTTCCAAGGCTGCAAATCTTTATGTAAGCAGACTGCCACATCTTTTTTGCACAGAGCCCTGGTGAGTTCAAACCACCACATTTTTGGGTAGCAGCCAAAAGCTTTAACCACTGCACCACCAGGGCTCCTCTGAGGAGCCTTAGCTTCTGCTAATTAGACTAGAGTCTCTCTGGTCCAGTGATTATACACTGAAAACTATGCTTCTGCAGTGTGACATCGGAGGACAGCTTGGCTGGATATAAAATGCTCGGTCCACACTTTCTTTTTTAAATGTTGCTTTGTTATTTTCTCACTTTTGTATTACTGGGTTTTAAAAAATACGGTTCCAAACTAGTTCTTTTGACCTAACACATTATAAATATTCGCTCTATTCCACTGCTTTGTTTTGCTTTGCTTCAGGGGTTCCAATAACATGAAGATTATTTCTTCCCTGTCTTCCATTTGCAGTACTTTCTCTCTGACCCTTTATACTTCTTTATGTTGTCTTTATTCTCTCAGTGTTTCTCTTGCTTATCTTCAACTCCTTTTACTAATTTTTTATTTAAATACATTTTCCCTTGGGCAGTTTGTGATTTTTTCATTATTTCTGTGATAATTTTATCTTTTTTTTTCTTCCATTTTGTTTGAGTTCAATCAACAATCTATTTATCCTTGATTTTTGCCCATTTCTATTTAAATTTTTGAATTACTGAACCAGGGTTTGATTTACTCAGGTGCTAACTTGATAATATTTTATCCTAGTTCTGCTGACTTAGGGTCTTGCTGCGCTTCATGGCAGTTTTTTGGGTGGGAGAAGGATCTCTTAGGGGACGTGTGTGAAAGTTTGTGTTCTGTTTGCGCTCTTGTTTGCAGCAGCAGCTTTGTATGGACCTGTTGACTTCCCCTTACTGGTTTTGACAGCATCGGGATGCTTTACAGGGTGACTAGTTTAACAGTGCTTTGTTCTGTCTAACAGAGCCCATGTTTGTTCTGGTGGTGCGGAGGATTTGTGAGCCCTTGGAGTTTGTGGCTCTCTTTTTTTTCTTGCAAGACTCTCAATTCACCCCATTCACTTCTTTCCCCCCTTCTTAACACCCAGTTACCAAAGGAAGCTTTTCCTGTCCTCTTAGCCTATTTTTCTTCCCAAAAGCAACACGTTCTGAAATTGTTGTGAACTGCTATTGAGTCAGCCTCTGATCCATGGCCACCCCATGCACATGGGGTCAGACCATTGTGATTGATAGGCTGATTTGGGGGCATTAGATTACCAGGCCTTTCTTCCATCTACTTTAGTCTGGAAGGTCTGTTGAAACCCATCCAACATCATAGCAGGTGGTGGCTTTGCATGAGGTGTGTTGTTTAGGAATAGAGTCTGGGCCTCCCCACAGGGGTGAGACCCACTGCACCATCACTGCCCTCATTTAGAAGATTATCCCTTTACACTGCTTGTCCTTTGAAGTCCTTTCCCAGTAGTCCACGCTCTGATGTGCTCAGATGCACATCAGTGTTTTCTGACTAAGGGGGACTTACCTGTTCTGACAGTAGTTCTAGGCCAACCTTTACCTTCTCTCTTGGGTTCTCCCCAGTTTTTCCAGGGGAGATGCTCTGGAGATTCCAGAGCAAAGATGCCTTTGCTCACTACAAAGCCTTGTGGGAAGGTGTGGGTGGGATGGGGCCATGAGAAATTGTGCTCTGGGATTTACCAAGTTTTCTTTTTTAACCCACAGTTATTTTGGACAAGGCTTACACTTACCTATTCCATTCTCTGTCTTCCAGCTATACTGAGGGCTTTTTTTTTTTTTTTTTTTTTTTTTAAATTGTGATCTGGGTGAAAGTTTACAGAGCAAATTCACTTTCCATACAGCAGTTCACACACACGTTGTCTCATGACATTGACTACAATTTACCCCAATGCAACAGCTCCCCTCCCACTTCCTCCAGATAGTTACCTCTTCCCTGTGTCCATCCCTCCATGCACTCCTGCTCCCTGAGCTATCTCCCTGTGCATACACAGCTCTTCTATTCTCCCATGATTGCTCTCTCCAAGGAGTGTATCTACCTAGTGTAAGTGTTCACCTCATATGCCTGTCTTTTGTTTGGCTGGAAGCCATAGGAGTGGGTTCAATTCCAGACCTGAAGGGGCAGCTAGGGGCCATAGTCTCAGGGGTTCCATCAGGCTCTATCAGACCAGCAAACCTGGTCCTTTTTTTTTAGCCCCCCCAAATGATCTTGAGTTTTGTTTCACATTGTTCTCCCACTTTGCCCAGGATCTCCTACATAGATCCCACTCCGAGTGGTTGACAGTGGTAGCCTGGCACCATCTAGTTTTTCTGGTCCCATAGTCGTATAGGTGAAGATCTCATGGTATACCAGTTGCTAGGACTAATTGTTTCTATAAATCTTTGGTTTTCTGCATTCTTCTTTGCTTTGGACAAGGAGGGACCCATTGTTGCATCTAGATGGCTGCTTGCAAGTTTTTAAGATCTCAGTTGCTACTCACCAAAGTAGGATGTGGAACAATGTTCTGTGTTGTATGTTATGCCAATTGAACTTGATGTTCCCAGCGACTATGGTCCCAAGCCCACAGGTCCAACTACTTGCTCCCTCTGGGCAGCTGGCTGTGGCTGAGGGGTGGATTTTTGCATAGGCTTACTTTTCCCTTCTTGTTTCATAACATTTTATGAGAAAATACCAGGATGCAGGTAGCTAGGATGCAGATATTGTTTCCAGCTACCCCAAAAGCTAATTTAAAAACAGGTAAATATGACTAAGATGTTCTTGTTCTTGCTGGAGAGAAGTACGATATTTGATGACGTATGATGCTTCACAAAGCTGGTTTGATTTTTTTTAAGGATAAATTCACAATACACTCATCGGAGGAAGAGATGTTTTAAAAGCTCTTTGCTATCTTACATGGTAAAATTGCCTATGTTAGCCCAAACTCTCCCCCAAGCCTAATAATTGCATTTTTAAAGATATGTTATGTTATATTGAAGACAAATAGCTTCAGGTTCTTAGCTCAGCTGTAACTTATGTCTCTTCAACATTAATCACTTCGGCCCTCATGTAATTGGTGTGGGTATCATCTCTTCTTTACTCACGATGGCTGCCCTGTTGTGTGCACTGGAACTCTCAATCCACATTCCACCCTCTCTACACTCTCCCCGTGGCCCATAGTCTCCAATTACATTTATAGTCTATTGGACTTTAAAAAATGAGAGCACAGTTCAGCTTTGGGGTTCAACACTAATGTCTGAATTTTTGTGGGTTACCACAGCTTGTTTTCATTTGGAAAAAAAAAAAAAAAAAAAAAAGCTTTTTGCTAATATCCAGTCTGCAGAAATGGGCTGTATGGAAATTTTGAGTAAGGGGATGTTTATATTGGGATGTGTCATCTAGCGGAAAAAAAAAAAAACTTTTAGTGCACGTTAATATGCAGTTTCATTTCCGTTTTGGGCTAAGGGATTGTACATGGTTTGTAACACATTTAGTTGTTTCAGAATGGGAAGCTCAGAGCCTCAGGCTTAGAGGGCTATGGGGCCGAGATGCTCAGGCTAGCCGAGACGGAGATGACATGGACAGCCAGCAGTCAGGGGCCGTGGTTACTAGCAGTTGTCATTTCCACAGTGGAGACAGGTTCGCCTCGTCCGTCAGTGCCCCTTCTCATGGTATCCTTTGTGATTCGGTGTACAGACCCTCCAATGGCCATGCAGGCTGGCATGAAGGAGGCTAAATGGACCCTCTGAAGAACCTTACCAGTTAGCTCTTGTTCTGTAACAAACCATCCCCAAAGTTAGTAGTTTTAAACAATAACCATTAATTTAGCTTTTCATTCTGTGGGTTGGCTATTTGGGCTGAGCTCGGCTGCTCCTCTGAGCAGGCTGGCTGGCTGGCTGTTGCCTGGGATGTCTCAGCTCCTCCTCCTCCTCCAGCAGGCTAGCTTGAGCTTGTTCACAAGGCGAGTACCAGAGTTCCTCTCTGGGAGAAACAATCTTTATTAGGAAAAAGAACTTGGTATTATCTATGTGGTTGCTGTTAGGTGCTGTCAGGTTGGTTCCAACGCAGAGCAACCCCGTGGACAACAGAACAAAACACTGCTCGGTCCTGTGCCCTCCTCACAATCTTTGCTGTGCTTGACCCATTGTGGTAGCCACTGTGCCAATCCAGCTTGTTGAGGGTCTTCCTTTTATTCACTGACCCAGTGTTCACCCAGCATGGTATCTCTCTGCAGGGACTGGTCCCTTCTGACCACATGACCAAAGTAGATGAGATGAAGTCTGGCCATACTTGCTTCCAAGGAGAATTCTGGCTGTACTTCTTCCAGGACAGATTTGTTTGTTCTTCTGGCAGTCTGCGTATTTTCAGTGTGCTTCACCAACATTACAATTCAAAAGCATCAACTCTTATTTGGTCTTCTCATTCGTTGTCCAGCTTTCACATGCATATAAGGCTATTGAAAATACAATGGCTTGGGTCAGCTGCACCTTAGTCCTCAAAGTGAAAGTTTTGAACTTCAACATTTAAAGAGATCTATTGCAGCAGAGCTCTGGTAGCATAGTGGCTAAGACACTTGCCTGCTAACCAGACGGCTGGCGGTTCAAACCCACCAGCCACTCCTCGGAAGGAAGGTTGGGCAATCCTACTTCCGTAGTGATACTGCCTCGGAAACCCAAGGAGGGGTCGCTATGAGTCGGGGCCGACTCGACGGCACATAACAACAACAACAATAACATTGCAGCAGATTTGCCCAGTGCCATACATCATCTAATTTCTTGACTGCTGCATCCATGGGTGTTGATTGTGGATGCAAGTAAAATGAAATCCTTGACAACTCCAGTCTTTTCTCTGTTCATCATGATATTGCTTATTTGTTCAGTTGTGAGGAATTGTGTTTTCTTTATGTCGAGGTATGATCCATACTGCAGACTGTAGTCTTTGATCTTTATCAGTAAGCGCTTCAAGTCATCTTCACTTTCAGCAAGCAAGGTTGTGTCACGTGCATATTGCAGGTTGTTAATGAGTCTTCTTCCCATCCTGATGCCACGTTCTTCTTCTTATAGTCCAGCTTCTCTGAGTATTTGCTCCACATCGAGATTAAACGAGTATGGTGAAAAGATACAACTCTGACGCACACTTTTCCTGATTTTAAGCCATCCAGTATGTTTTAAACCAGGCAGTTTGAATGACTGCCTCTTTATCTAAGGACAGGTTCCTCATGAGAACAATTAAATGTTCTGGAATTCCCATTCTTCACAATGTTACCATAATTGGTTATGATCCACACAATCAAATGCCTTTGTATAGTCAATAAAACACAGGTAAACATCTTTCTGATATTTGCTCAGCCAACATCCATCTGACATCAACAATGATATCCCTCATTCCATGCCCTCTTCCTTGTCAACATACTGCTGGAGTCGATTTTGAATTATTTTCAGCAAAATTTTACTTGTGCATGATATTTATTAATATCAATAATTCAATAATTTCCACATTCTGTTGGATCACCTTTCTTTGGAATGGGCATAAATGTCTCTTCCAGTCAGTTGGCCAGGTAGCTGTCTCTCAAATTTCTTGGCATAGACAAGTGAGAGCTTCCAGCGTGGCATTTGTTTGTTGAAACATCTCAGTGGGTATTCCATCAATTCCTGGAGCCTTGTTCTTCAACAATTCCTCCAGTGCAGCTTGGACTGCACTGTGTAGGTGTTGAGTATTGGCAGGAGTTCAATCTTAATAAAGTGAGGTGGTTAAATGGTTCCCCACGAGAAAGTGAGAGTAATTGAGATTTCCCCTTCCTGAGGTCGAAGGCCATGGAAGAGAACATGGAGGCAGAGAAAGGAAGCAGGGAACACAAGTCAGAGCTGGACTGAGAAGGAGGGTGATGAGCTGAAGGACCAGTGGAACTTCCCCGAAATGGGGTGGCAGAGGACATTGGAGGAACAGAATGCCTAATATAATTGCGAAAACATGACTGTGGAAATATATAGATAATACAAAACTTGCCACTCTAATCACATTAAAGTGCACAATTTCGGGACGTTAATTACACTCACAGTGCTGTGCAAGCACCACCACCACCCACCTCCTACACGTTTCCATCACCTGAAAGAGGAACTTGGTATCCATTAAGAAACATACAATCCCCAGTCCTCCCGCCCCCAGCCCATGGTAACCACCCATCTGCTGTTCCAGACACTTCACAAAAAGAGAACAGACGATATCTGTCCTTCTGCATCTGACTTATCTCACCCACTTATCTCCCCACCATCTTGGTGACATCCTTCTGCCTATGTCACTCTGTAATTGTTTCTTTTTTTTGTAGTCCAAAGCCCTCCTCTCTCCTCAAATCTTGAGTAAAGTGCAGGGCACTCACAAATGCTTTGTGAGCACTTTGCTTTGTTTTTGGCAGTGCTTAGGGGCTGAGAGGTGAAGGCGAGGCTGAGAGTCATTCACATTTGGTCAATCCAATGTGGAACAGAGGCAGCATAAAGAAGTCAGAGCCTGAAGGTGGAGGAGACCAGACAGGACAAGCCCTTGGGAAGTCACAGACATCTTGGGGTAGGAGGAGGACACCCCAGTTGACATCTGGATAACCATGTATTTATAAACTTAAAACCCACAAAAGCAAAATCGGGATCACTCATGCTCTTTAGGAAACTGCTTTTCTCATTTAATAGTAATGAGAAACAGTTTTTAATTCCCCTGGAATCCAGATTTCTGAGGTCCATGAAGTTGGGGTGACCCTTCCAGGCCACCACCCTGAGCTCTTCTTTTGAATCCTAACCTTTGAACAGACTGGTTTCCTGAAGTCGCCTGTAAGCCAAATAATGCCTAGTAAATAGTCGGACCATTTTTCCTTAGCCTCTGGGCTGGTTCGAAGGCATGCCGCTGGCATAGTGGTTAAAGTATTTGGCTGCCAACCAAGAGGTCAGTGGTAGGAATCCATCTGTTCCTCCATGGGAGAAAGATGAAGCAGCCTGCTTCTGTAAAGGCTTACAGGCTTGGAAACCCAATGGAGCAGTTCTACTCTGTCCTATGGGGTCACTATGAGTCAGAATTGACTCCATGGCAGTGGATTTGGTCTTTGGTTTAGTCAGTTTTGAGGAAAAGAAATTCCAGGGTGGGACTGGAAGCTGTTTTAGGGTAAATTGTGATGTAGATGCTGTTCCGGGCCCTTTTCCATGGTGATGGCAATGAGGTGGGTAGAAGGATCTCTGGAGGGTCTTTTCCAGGACAATGGTGACAAGATGGTGCAGGGATCTTTGGAAGTTCTTTTCTTTCTGGAACATTTTCATTGCCTTGTCAGCAGAGTTAACCCTTATATATTAAATAAACTTCAAATCAATATATATTATTGGCTTAACATGATTTTAACAGTAGCACATCAAGAATATTTCTCCATGTCTACATTATCATATTTAATATCTGCAATGGATGCTAAGTTATTCCAAAATATTTTAATATTTAGCCATTTAACAATACATTTCTCATTTAAAAATTTTTTACTAGTTGTTGTTGAGAAGATACACAGCAAAACATATAGCAATTCAAGTATTTCTGCGTGGACAGCTTAGTGACATTGATGACATTCTTTGAGTTGTGCAACCATTCTTGTATTTCCTTGTCGAGTTGTTTTTTCCCCATTAATATAAACTCACTGCTCCCTACATTTCCTATCTAATCTTTGAAGTTTCTGTTGTACTTTGATTCCATATTTAAAAAGAAAACAAAAAAACCCATTGCCATTGAGTCGATTCCAACTCATAGTAGCCCTGTAGAACAGAGTAGAACTGCCCCATAAGGTTTCGAAGGCTGTGAATCATTACAGAAGCAGACTGCCACATCCTTTATGGAGTGGCTGGTGGGTTCCAACCACACCGACCTTTCACTTGGCAGCTGAAGATTTTAACTGGTGTGCCCCCAGGGATCCTTTATAGACAGTTCTTGGAAGAGTACAATGCTCAGAGCTGACATTTTTTATTAGTTAGGTTAAACTATTGTGTAGTTTTAAGAAGACTTCAGGAAATATTTTTGGTTTAAAGATTATCTTAGGGCAATAGTTAGAGGGCATATCTCATTTTTATAGTTTATCTCTGGGATGGTTAAGCAGGTGGCAGAGTGAGGTGGGTAGGGGGTTTAGCCTAGACCTGCCCCAGGTAGGTCACGTAGTAAGGTATTGAGACCAGAGAATTGTGACTAGGGTTGGCCTAGGGGCAAGGTCAAGGAACTCTGGGGTGTAGTGGTTAACCAAAAGTTTTATGGTTTGAACCCACCAGCCACTCTGCAGAAGAAAGATGAGGCAGTCTGTTTCTGTAAAGATTTACAGCCTTGGAAAACCAATGGAGATCGCTATGAGTTGGAATTGACTCAATGGCAGTGAGTTTGGTTCTTCTGTTTGTTTGTTTTGAGTGGCAAGGTCAGGTTGTCAGGATCAAAAACGGGGCAGAGACTGTGCCAGCTCACGCAGTCAGTTGGGTGGAGGGCAGGCAGAGGGCTAGGTGACAGGAGACACTATGTGAGTGGGGGAGGTAGGGAAGGCTGCAGTCAAAATGGGGACAGAGGATTCTATGAGACTGGACTTTTCACATCAAAATGGTGGCCCAGACAAGGGGGCAGGGAGGCAGACAGGAGGGTGTGAAGGAAGAGCTGGCATCTCACCCACAGACCCCAAGAGCAGTCAGGTCCCTGGTGCTTACGGAGGTCCCATGCCAGAGCAGAAAGCAAGTGACATCTCTTCGTAAATCCTCAGCCTGGGCTCGGGCTGTTTGCTTGTATTAAAACGGGAAGGTGATAACAGAGCTATAAGTAGCTTGTGCTCAGCTGGGCAAGGCAGTGAGTTAGAATGACTCCATGCTGTCCCTGGAAGAGATGCCGAGGTCTCCTGCCTGCTTGGGGTGAGGGCAAGGGCCACCTGGGAGAACAGAAACTGGCTCACGCTCCTGGGTCTGTCAACAGCTAAGGGAGCTGCTGGGTCAGTTGAACCTGAGCCTCCCCTGGATGAGCAAACACAACCTGGACTCCTTGGGCTGGTGTCGTCCCGGTCCTGAGGGATGCAGGGCCCAACTGGCTGGAGACCCCCATGGCTGGTGGGCAGGCCTTGGCAGGGAACATGCCTCTGATCTGTGCTGCCTGTTGTGGTCCGGAGGGGTGACCCCGAGCCTGCGGTGCCTGCTCAGGATGCAGTGCCTGCTGGGAGCAAGCCTATTGGAGCCCATTTCTGGTCCCAGCTCTTCCTTGCTGTGAGAATTTAGATAACTCATTTCTCTTCTTTGGGACTCAGCTTCTGTTTCTGTAAAAGGAGGTGTTGAAGGTCGCCAAGGCTCTTGCAGTACCAAAACCCAAACAGTGACTGCCACTGAGTCAATTCCAACTCATAGTGACCCTGTAGGACAGAGTAGAACTTCACAATAGGGTTTCCAAGGCTGTAAATCTTTACAAAAGTAGACTGCCTCATCTTTCTGCCATGGAGCGGCTGATGGGTTTAAACCTACCAACCTTTTGACTGGCAGCCAAATGCTTTAACCACTGTGCCACCAGAGCTCCTTTTCTAGCACCTGTAATCTAAATTATTGTTTACAGGAGAAAAATAAGAACTCATGAAAACTTTAAAAGATATATTTCTATCACATACAGAAATCTTTTAATAGAAAACAAAAACCCCTCAGAAGAAAACGTGGTCTGATTGTCCACCGGTTCACCAGTTGCCTTCCAGCTGACTCAAGGTGGTTGCATGTGTGTCAGAGTAGAACTGTGCTCCGTGGGTTTGATCTCCACCCCACCCCACCCCACCCCCACTACATTTTATTCCATGTGGTTTTCAATGGCTGAGTTTTTGGAAATAGATTGACAGGCCTTCTGGCAAGCAACTCTGGGTAGACTTGAACCCCCAACCTTTGGGTGAGCAGTGAGCATGTTAAACGTATGTATGAACCATCTAGGGACTCCTGTGGTCATCTAAGGTATCAATAAGCCATGACGATCAGGAGGCTGTTCTCACGGGACAGCATGGAGTAAAGACCTTTGGCAAGTTTCAAAATCTCTCGGCTCCGTTTTGTCATCGATAAAACACGGCCTGTGTGATCTTGTTTCCAATTCCCCAACCCCTGCCCCTCCCCACCTGACATACAGTGTGTAAATGGGGTCATCAGCCCGCCCTGGCTGGCCCCTGCTGGGTCTCAGCCAGGCCCAACCCTCCCACGTACTCCTCCTGCCACTTCTTGCAGCTGTGTGGCTTCTCACATTTCCATTCTACTTCCTCTTCCAGATGTGGCTCTAGGGCCATTTCCCCACGTATGCTTTTGATTCCTCCTCAACGATGCTGCCCAGCCACAGGGAGCCCACCCGGCCGAGCCTTCTCCCTTCTGTCTCCCTCACTGAGTTGGGGTCATAAGCCGGGACATTCCAAACCAGCATCAGCTGCCAACAGTAGGAAGCCCAAGCTCTGCTACAGAGCTCAGAGACTTAGAAACAAAGATGGTAAATTATCACCAAGCTCTTCAAAAAGATCTCCCCAAGAACAGTGTGAAACAAAACTCAAAATCACATACATATAAAAAAAGGCCAGGTTTGCTGGTCTGATAGAGCCTGGTGGAACCCCTGAGACTATGGCTCCTAACTGCCCTTCAGGTCTGGAATTGAACTCAGTCCTGTGGCTTCCAGCCAAGCAAAAGACAGGCATATGAGGTGAACATTTTCCCTAGGTAGACACTCTCCTTGGCGAGATCAATCATGGGAGAACAGAAGGGCTGTGTATGCATGGGGACATACCTCAGGGCAGGAGTGCATGGGAGGGAAGGACACAGAAAGAGGTAACTGTGGGGAGAAAGTGAGAGGGGAGCTGTTGCATTATGGGAAATTGCAGTCAATGTCATGAATCAAGGTGTGTATGAACTGCTGTATGGAAAGTATGTTTGCTCTGTAAACTTTCACCCAAATCACAATAAAAATTAAAACAAACAATATATATATATATCCCCAAGGCAGCAGCATTGCATAGCTCACCAAATGCTGGGCCTACCTTGCTCTCATGGTCTGCCTGCCTCTGGCCAATTAACCTCTCTGAACCTCGGTCATGCGTGGATGAAAACATAAAATACCCACCTCAAAGCTTTGCTGTGAGTGTTAATGTGACTATGTGCATCTGACAGTGCTGAGCATGCAGAAAGAGCTCAAGATTTGCAGCACGCGTGAAGGAGTGAGCCCGTGGATGGACGGCTGTCCTGGTGTGTGTTCAGGGTCTCACGGCGCTGTGACGAGGTGACCCCAACACACCAGTTGCAAAACAAACATTCTCTCAAACCATTTTTTTTTTTTTTTTAAATAAGAAACAAATATTTTACTCTGAAGAGACTAGGTGGAGGAAGGGTTCCATTTTTGCTGGCTGTTCGGACACTATACCTAGAACAAGTGGGTAGAAGAAACCTATGTAAATTCCCCTTCACTGGGGCAAGCCACTTTGAATTCATTGAAATCCCAAATCTTGAACATTTATTTATTTTTCATGCACTGTTTTTCACAGCAGTGTTAGGTTGACAGAGAAATCACACGGAGAGTACAGGGCATTCACACACACACACACACACACACACACCCCGTGCACACCGTTCCCGTCACCAATGTCTTGCAGTGGGCTGGTGCATCTGTTACGGTTGATGAGCCAACACTGACACAATTAGTAACTAAAATCTAGAGTGTCCGTTAGGCTTCACTCTGTTGCACAGTTCCAAGGGTATTGACAAATGCATCGTGTCACGTGTCCAGCCCCAGTACCATGCAGAATCGCGTCACTGCCCTAAAAGTGCCCTGTGCTCCAGCTCTTCCTCCTCTCCCCCCATCACCCCGAGCCCCTGGCCACCACTGGTCACGTCACTGTCTTTACGTTGCCTCTTCCAGGACGGTGCATAGCAGGAATCACACAGTACGATGACAGACGGGCTTCTTTCTCTTGGCTCATGGATCATTTTTTAAGAAGTGCCATCTCCTTCCCCCAAGGACACAGAGTCACTCCGGCTGAGTTAACATCTGACACCCAGGAACAGGCACAGAGGGGGACTGGACTGGAAGATGCGTCACTAGCCCATCAGCTATTTACCGTAAATGGTTTGGTCAAAAGTTCTTGTAACCATTCACTTTATTCCCAGGGAGCCCAGCTATAAAGTTTCTCAAACAGTGGCTCAGGATGGCTGAGCTTTTACTGCAGAAGGAACTTGTATCTGGAGTCTCTGGGTGGTGCACACATTAAGCGTTCGGTTGAGTGCTCAGCTGCTAACGTAAATGTTGGGGGTTTGTCTCAGAGGAAAATCCTGGTGATGCACTTCCAAAAACTCAGCCGCTGGAAAAATTCTCAGGAATGCAGTTCTCCTCTGACCCACACGGGGTTGTCAGGAGCCAGAACCAGCAGCACGCGAATTCGTCATTCGTCATTTTACTGCTCTTGTAGCATAGTGGCTAAGGCACTTGACTGCTAACCAGAAGGCTGGAGGTTCAAACCCACCAGCCACTCCTCGGAAGGAAGGTTGGGCAATCTACTTCCGTAGTGATACCGCCTCGGAAACCCAAGGAGGGGTCGCTATGAGTCGGGTCTGACTCCACGGCACATAACAACAACAACATTTTACTGCAGGCATAAAGGATGTTGTTGTTGTTATGTGCTGTCGAGTCAGACCTGACTCATAGCAACCCCTCCTTGGGTTTCCGAGGTGGTATCACTACGGAAGTGGATTGCCCAACCTTCCTTCTGAGGAGTGGCTGGTGGGTTTGAACCACCAGCCTTCTGGTTAGCAGTCAAGTGCCTTAGGCACTATGCTACCAGAGCTCCTGGCATAAAGGAGCCTTTGTATTACTAAAGAATTTGCCTATTGGAGGCTCCAAAGAGACCTAAACCAAAAAAACAAAACCCACTGCCGTTGAATCAATTCCAAATCACAACAACCCTTTAGGGAGCTCTGGTAGCATAGTGGCTAAGACACTTGACTGCTAACCAGAAGGCTGGCGGTTTAAACCCACCAGCCACTCCTCGGAAGGAAGGTTGGGCAATCCTACTTCCGTAGTGATACTGCCTCGGAAACCCAAGGAGGGGTTGCTATGAGTCGGGGCCGACTCGACAGCACATAACAATAACAACAACAACAACACAACCCTTTAGGGCAGAGTAGAACTGCCCCATAGGTTTCCAAGGGTTGTAAATCTTCACGGAAGCAGGCCACTGTATCTTTCTCCTGCAGAGAAGCTAGTGGGTTCGAACCACTGACTTTCTGGATAGCAGCCAAATACTTTAACCACTTCACCATCAGGTGTCTTAGAGAAACCAACTGCCAATAATAATGTCACACTCAACAGTTTACCTAGCACTAACTCTGTGCCAGTGCCCATTCCAAGAACATCACAGAAATTAACTCACCACAGCCATGTAAGGTGGGTACGATTGTCCTCATTTTAGACCTGAAAAAGCTAGCAGAGACGTTCAATAATGTGCCAGTGGTAGAGCTGGATTCACACTGAAGCAGTGTGGCCCTGCGATCTGAGTTCATAATCAACCCCCTCACCTGCCTCAGCAGGGAGGGTGTCCTCAGTCATTAAGCAGTGACCCTGCCTACACGTGTGTT
The DNA here is from genome assembly GCF_000298275.1 of Orycteropus afer afer. Lineage (NCBI taxonomy): Eukaryota > Metazoa > Chordata > Mammalia > Tubulidentata > Orycteropodidae > Orycteropus > Orycteropus afer. The sequence continues at coordinate 10,959,814 of NW_006921625.1, read as the reverse complement.
TAGCCATCTGTGGGAAGAAAGGGAAATCTGGTCAGGAGATGGTGTTGGGGCGGAGGAAGACAGCATAAAGAGAGGGGAGCTGGTCAACCATGGAGACATATGGTTCTTAGCTGCTGTTGAGTTGGTCCCTGACTCAGCCGTCCCCATGTGCAATGCAATGAAACGTTGCCCAGTCCTGCACCATCCCCACGATTTGGTGGGAGATGGGACCACTGAGGGCCACCGTGTTTCCATTGGCTGGTTTTCAGAAATAGGTTGCCAGACTTTTCTTCCTAGTCTTAATCTAGAAGCGCCACTGAAACCTGTTCAGCATCATGGCACCACCCAAGTCTACAGTGGCCGGTTCCAGAGACTGCTGGTGGCGGTCTTGTCGGAGTACTGCCCAGGGGGAGGGGTCACGGCTAAGGAGTGTGAGCAGTAAGGATTCTGGAGTGTCAAGCATCTGGACTGCTCTCCTGTGCTTGGGGAATCCATCATGGTAAGAGACAAAGCTCCTGTGATGGAAGCTGAAAAGTTCACATATTGGCTCTCTTTCCCTCTGGTGGTGGCAGCCTCTGGTGTCCAGTGGCGACCACGACAGCAGTGGTGGGACAGGTGTCAGCAGAGATGCCCAATGTCCAGCAGCCACAGCACAGGTGGTCCTTGTAGCAGGGTCCAGGGACCACCAGTGGCAGCAATAGTGATACCAGAAGCCACCAGCAGAGATAGTGGTGGTGGCTGCCTGGTCAGACTGCCCCTTGGCATGACCTTGGCAGTGGTTCCAGCTGCCCAACCCCTCTTGGTATTGGCCTAATCTGGGCCTGGTTCTCCAGGCTTCGCTCAGCAATGTGAGCTATCTATAAATCCCTTCCTATAAATTCCAAAATGCTAGAGTCACTTCATTATTTGCACCAAGAACCATGACCAAAGTTGGTGGGTAGTAACCACAGAACCTTAGCTGATTAATACATCTAGTTGACACCCTATCTGATTCCACACTCACCAAGCACCCTTCAATGATGCAAGCTACCACGCATCACGTTTCAGGGGAAGAATTGCAGATCTGGTGAACTTACAGGTGTCCTGGGTTTCATGTTCAAGGAATTGGCATCCTGGTTTCATATAAGCAGCCTTGGGTGCTCCAGCTTATGAGTCTGGCGTCCCTGAGGGCAGATAGGCATTTAGTGGGTCAATAAGATGATGTTTTGAGGCTAGCCCCCAGACTGAGTGGAATCAGAGGCAGACATCCTCTTGTGGCAACTAGCTTGAGTGGCCAGCCAGGCTCACCTAGGAAAAGCCCTCTTCATGCAGGAGAAAAAAAGGGGGTGAAGGAGGCTCTGCTATCAGGTCTTTCTGGTTAGAATCTTAGCCCAATCCTTGGGAGGTGTGTATCCTTTGGCTGAGCCTCCCTTTCCTCACATGTTAAATGCAGATAATAGCACTTATCTCCCGGGTTTGGTGCGAGGCTTACACGTAAAACTAGGCCCAGTGCCAGGCACATGGTAACAATAAGATTGACCTCAAAACAGTCATAGCAATAACTGTAAAAGCAGGTGGTAACTAGCAGAGAACTCTAGGGGGCTTGGGAGGCTCTGGAAGCCAGTGTGTGGGAGGCAAGGCAAGAGGAAGCCTACTTTATAGCCTTGTTCAGAAGGGACCTAGTGAGCTCCTGGCCCCTAGCCCTGTTGGGATGTTGGCCCCGAGGCCAGAGGGATGCTGGCCCCTAGGTCAGTGGGATGCTGGTCCCTAGGCCAGTGGGATGCTGGTCCCTAGGCCAGTGGGATGGTGGCCCTTAGCCCTGTGGGATGGTGGCCCCTAGGTGAGTGGGATGCTGGCTGGCCCTTAGCCCTGTGGGATGTTGGCCCCTAGGTCAGTGGGATGCTGGCCCCTAGGCCTGTGGCTCACCTGAGCAGCATCTACCTTGGGGCCCCAGGGGTGTGGGTTTTGGCAAGCCCAGCTTTGGAATGAGTGCTTGTTTCTCTGTTTTTTTCCTTATGGTAAAAAGATGCAACGAAACACTTGCATTCCAAAATTTTTTTGTGTGTACAATTCAGTGGCATTAATGACATTCATCGTGTTGTGCTACCATCCCCATCCCCATCGACCATTGTGATCCATTTATCATCCTCACCAGAAACTCAGCACCCCTAAGCAACTCCTCTCCCTTTGCCCTCCCTCCTGCCCCCAGTGACCACGGATGAGTTTTGGTCTCTGTGCCTTTGCCTACTCGATTTAGTTGGTGGTAATGAGATCAGGTAACTTTGTCCTCTGTGCCTGACTCATCTCATTCAGCGTAATGTTTCCAAGGTTCACCCGCACTGTAGCCCAGATCGCTACGTTTGTTTCTCAGGAGCAGCTGTCTGCAGGGTGGTCCTGGGCACAGTGGTCAAGGGGTGCCCTTCCTCTCTATCAGTGCCCATCCCCCATTCTTCCCATGCAGTCCTCCTGCACCAGGGTGACCTGCTGGTCTAAGCAGCCTCTCCCCTTGCTGGGTCACAGCACATTGCGAGGCCCACGCCCTCTGTGTCCTCGTGGTTTAAATGGCTTACTCCGTGCCTTCCAGCAGCCCCAAATGACTAGTGAGTCCTGCATACCTGAGACCAGTTTCTCCCCTCTGTGACCCTTCAGGTCTGTTTCAGGTGGCTTCGAACTGCTGGTCCCGAGCTCTGTGGGCGACCTCGCTCTCCCATAGGTCTCTCTAAATTCCTATGTGCTTATGTTTTCCTCTGGCAACTCCTGCCCCTTGGGTTCATCTTCTGTAGGATTCTCAACAGCACTTGGGGCTGTCTTTGGCAATAGCTCTCATCTCTGCTCAGAGCCGACCCAGACGGAGAACTTGGCCGTCTTTGCAGACCTGTGCTCACACATACACCCCACTCACTGAAGACATTTGTGTCGGCCCTGGAGCTCAGTGCGAGTTCAGCTTATGGAGGGAATTCACATCATGGAAATGCCCAAACTTAAACTTGAATACTGGCCCTTCCACATGTCGAGAGAGTCTGTAGGCAACTCCACCATTTTGGTCTCTCCCTTCTCCCCCTCCAGAGTGACTCCAATTCCCCTCCATTCTTTGTCGGGGCTCTCAGTTCATTTTGCTCCCCGCTCCATTAAAGAATTGCCTGGGACTTCTCTTCATTCCCACTTGACTCATCCAAGGTATTTTGCTTAAATCAGATTCTCTTCCCTAGAAAAATGATCCAGGGATGGATGTGGGGGCGGTGAGAGGGAGGCAGCCCTTATTTACACAGAAACCCGGTGTTACAAAACTCTAAAGCAACGGTTTTCAAACTAGCAGTGGAATTCTTTTCTTCAAACAGTATGGAGAACCCCAGGTTGTGAAACATACCATGTCTCCTCTGCTTGAAGCAGAAATGGGGTCAGCCCTCCCCTCCTCACTACCTTTCCCTGGCAGGGTCACTGACACATCTCCAAGAAGCTCCTAAAATTCCTCTGAGAGCAGCTGCCGTGGAGTTGACTGACTCCTGGTGATCCCCTGTGTCAGAGCAGAACCGGGCCCCAAAGGCTAGTCATTGGCTGGTTTTTCAGGCCTTTCTTTTGAGAGGCCTCTGGATAGCCCTGGACCTCCAGGTCAAGAACGGTAATGGTTTGCAGCACCCAGGCACTCCAACATTCAGACATGTTTGAAAACCACTGGGGTGAGGGTACCCGGTCTGAGGTCTGTGGGTCTGTTTTTCAGGGTGGTGGCACCTTGTTGCGGTAGGAACGGGGCTTCTTCTGAAGGCTGCATTTGGACGAAAGGGTCTGCCACTAAAAACAAAGTCACTGGCTGTGCTCCTGGGAAAGCTGTCCTCCTGGTAGGACCTGCAGGACTCCTGGGGACGGGAGGGGTGCCGTCAGCCCCACCCCTGGCCGCGGGCCTCCTCCACCCAGGCAGGCAGACCTGCTGCTTATGATTTCACTGTGGAGGCCAAGGCCACGCCTGCTGGGAAGGACATTCTGCACCACACTCCACAAACAGGTGCCAGCCTGCTGGCGTCATCGGGTTTCCACTGCTTTCTCTGTCCTTTCCGTGATTCATGGCAGATTTTCCCCAGGTGCAAACACCAAGCCCCTGAGCGTGTACTCCTGGCCAGAAAGGAAGGCTTGTTTCCTGCTCCAACCACAAACGCAAGCCAATGATTCTCAGACTATGTGCCCACGCAGGGCAGTCTTGCCCCGACAGGTGGCCCAATCAGGTTGCGGGGCAGTTTTAAGTGGGATAAGCCTTTTCTGAAAGGAGCCCTGCTGATATAACAACGAGGGAAGCCCACCATGGCCAAGGCCCTGGGATGACCGGTCAGAAATGCTGATTCCCAAATGACGGTGGTTGCATAAGCCCAGGCAGTGGCCCAGGTATGAGGCACAGCTGGTTTTTGTCATTGCCGAGGGCGGGGACGGCCCTTGGCCCAGCTGGTAGAGGTGGGTCAGTGCCTAGCTGAGACCGCACCCGCTCTGAACAGAGGAAGAGAAAGTCCAATCACTGACAAGCAGACTTTTTGTGGTCCTGCAGCCTTCAAAGTCACAGAATATTCCAGAAGGTAAGTAGAGAGCAGCGTTGTGGATTCCTTCTTTCCTGGTCTTGGGAAAGCTAAGATGGTAGTAGCTCTAAAGTTCACCAAGAGAGGGTTTCCAGAGGCAGCCAGGCCTCCTTGGCTTAACCAGAGGTAGTTTTGTTACTTGTAAGAGCTATTTATCTGTTTCAAAAGCTGGCTCAGGTACCCTGAGTTTTAGTAAAATTACTGAATTTAATTTGGTGAATCAGCTTTAAGTATTAATTACATTGAACCATGTCAATTTCCAATTTCATATGGTTCAACCTGGTTAATACATACAAGGAAGTCAAAATAATTTATAAAGCCATAATATGTAACTCAGTACTAGTTTCTAACAAGGAATCATTTTCCAAATAAGCATAAACGTGAACTGATCACATTTTAATAAGTGAAGATTCTTTACATTCTATTAAGTGAACATTGGGTCTTTTTGGGGGGGGTTCCACCTTACAAATAGCAATGAGCTCTAGTAGTGCAGTGGTTAAAACACTCAGCTGCTAACCAAAAGGTTTGTGGTTTGAACCCACCAGCTGCTCCGCAGGAGAAAGATGAGGCAGTCTGCTTCTGTAAAGACTGACACCCTTGGAAACCCTATGGGGCAGTTCTGCTCTGTCGTATAGCTTTGCTATGGGTTGGAACTGACATGATGGCTGTGGGTGGGTTTTACAAATAACATGGCAAGAAAAGGTTAAGGAAATGTGTCCTGTTGACTAAAGGGTTAAGAGTCAGAGAGTTGAGCACCGTAGTGACATCACTCATGTTTTCCTTTGGAGGCATTTTCACTGGGCTCATTCAAAATACTTTACATTTTCTTCTCTTCATTGTTCTGTCCATGCGGTACACGGTACCGTCTCAATGAATGTTGGTTGAATGAATTAAGTAAATCAACAAATTGGATTTTAAGTGACTCAATCATTAATGTATATTGAGGAAATAGTATGATAAATGTCATCTTGCATGGAAGAAACCTTGAACTAGAGGGCAGGACATTGAGTTCCACTTGCCCTGAAAAACTGGGTCTTTAAGGCTGTTGTCTTCTTGAGCCTCAATTTCCCTAGATTAGATGGTCATCTCTAGGCCCCTTCCAGCTCTAACAGTCTACAATTATTAAAGTTTTCCATAACTCAGTTCCTCTATCTAAAATAAAAAAAACAAATGTCCTAGTCCCAGTTCCTCACAGACTCTGGGGTCTCATGAGACGTGCTTAGATGACGTCAGTGAATGTCCCCACGTCTCCGTGAGCTCTGTGAGAAGTGTCCTCATTGTGATGATGACAAATGAACCGTATCACTAAGCGAGCCCGGAAACGATGCTCGCTGGAGGGGCGGTGCTGTGCCCTGTGTGGCCACTCATTCCTCGTCTGGCCCCAACTACCCACTTTCCTCAGCAGAAAACCATTCTGCCTTCATGAAAGTATGTGCAGAAGTGAAACTGATTTGATGAAACAAGTGTTTAGAGTGTAAAATATGAAAACCATGTGCTGATGAAGAGAAGTGGGCTTCAAGCCTGCTAAGGTCCCACACTGAACAACTTGCCTGTCACCAGCAGCGGGAGACCAGCCGCACTCCGAGTTTCCAAACTGAACACAATAAAAAACAGACACGGTGTGACGTGCTGTGCTCCTCCAGCCTCTTTGGCAAATGGGCTCCTTTTGCCAGCCTGTCTTTCTATACGTACATGTGTACATGTGCACTCTGGCATGAACTCAGGACTTGAGAACAACTCGTTTTTCAGAAGTGTCTGCCAACGGCAGGGTAGGGAACAGAATGCCAGCCTGTATTGGGCAAGAAGTCTGGGTGGCATACGCAGGAGACAACCCTTCAGAAGCAATTTTCCACGCTGGGGCTGCGGAGCCAAAGCGCTCCGTACTCTGGCTTTGAGTTCAGGGGGGTGTGTAGGCAGCCAGAGCGCCAGCTCTTCTTCACTGTCACAGATGTTCCTTTCCTTTTGTTCCTTCCAGGTGCCTCTGTCAAAATTCTGAGGGACTCTGGGCACCCTGAATCGCAATGGGCAACGAGAACAGCACCCCGGACAACCAGGTGGGTGTCAGGAAACTTCTCCCGCAACTTACCCCCTGCTCTTGATTTGATTTGATTGATTGGTTGATGTTCAGCATCACATCAGCCAAGGGAGGAGCAAGCCAAGACACAGCTTGTGCCTGGATACACAGGGACGTGTAGGTCTCTATGCAGGTAGTAGGTTATTTTTCATTTCATTTTCTGAATTCTCTTTCATGAAGACGAACCTGAGCTGTACAAGCCACACAAACAAGTTTTGTTTTTCATTCGGTGCTTTAAAATGGACCCATTGAGAGTGTGGCACTTTGTTCCCCTAGATCATGGGCACCGATTAAATCACTTATGTGGATTCAGGTGATGAGGTTAAAATGTCCACACTCCTCTCCAAGATAAAGTATGGCCATTAAGAAGTTATTTTAAAAGCGATCAGTTACACCAAGTCAATTCTAACTCACAGTGACCCTATGTTTGTTGTTGTTATTTGCCATCGAGTCAGACTCGACTCACAGCAACCCCTCCTTGGGTTTCCGAGGCAGTATCACTATGGAAGTAGATTCCCCAACCTTCCTTTCGAGGAGTGGCTGGTGGGTTTGAACCGCCAGCCTTCTGGTTAGCAGTCAAGTGCCTTAGGCACTATGCTACCAGCTACCAGAGCTCCTTAAAGAGATGGTCCAGCCACCTGGCGGGGAGCGGCTGGGGGGTTTCAACCGCCAGCCTTAGGTGTGGCAGGTGACTACCTTAGGCCTGAGGCCATCCTCTAGGGTCCAGTGACCCTATAGGACAGGAGTAAAATTTCCCCATAGGCTTTCCAAGGCTGTAAATCTTTACAGAAGCAGACTGCCATATCTTTCTCCCACACAGTGGTTGGTGGGTTCGAACCACTGACCCTCCAGTTAGCAACCTGTGCCACTAAGGCTCCACCCTTTACCTAGTCTCCCCCAGTGGTAATACTACTTTGTGAAACTATAATACAGCATCGCAACCAGGGTATTGACATGTATGTAGTCAAGCTACAGAACATTTTCATCACTGCACGGATTCCTCCTGTTGCCTTTTTACAGCCATAGCTGCCCCTCTCCCACTCCCCATCCCTAATCTCTGGCAACACTAATCTGGTCTCCATTTCTATGATTTTGTCATTTTAAGAATTTTATATAAACTTTATATATATAAATACAGTATGTGAACTTTGGGGACAGGCTTTTTTCACTCAGCATCATTCCCCGAGAGGTGTCCAAGTTGTGTGTGTGTTGGTAGTTGGTCCCATCCTACTGCTGAGTGGTATTTCAGAGCATACATGGTCCTGCAGTGTGGATGGCCATTCGCCCACTGGGTTTTTTCTATCTTTGACTCTTATGAAGAAAGCTGCTATAAACATTAGTGGGCAGGTTTTCATGCGAACGTAAGTTTTCATATTTCTGAAATGAACGTTGAAGAGTAAAACGGCTGGATCAGGATCATATGGGAGTTGTATGTTTAGTTTCATAAGAAAGAGCCAACTTTTCCAGAGTCACTGTACCATTCCACCTCCCCATGAGCGGCAGCTGAGTTCGAGTGGTCCAGTTTCCTTGCGTCCTCACCAGCATATGGTGTTGCCACGATTTGGTGCTGCCATTCTGGTGGGTGCTCTGTGAGATCTCTAACAACGGCTAATAGAGGTGCGCATCTTTTCATGCACCATCTGTAAATTCTCTTTGATGCAATTTCTGTTCATATCTTTGGCCCATTTTCTAAGTGGATTATGTTAGGTTTGTTTTACTGTTGAGTTTTAAGAGTTCCTTATCTATATTCCAGATACTAGTCTTTGGTCAGATACCATTACAAAAAAAAAAAAAAAAAAATCTCACTGCCATTGAGTTGGACCTGACTCACGGCAACCCCTCCTTGGGTTTCCGAAGTGGTATCCCTACAGCCTTAGATCGCCCCATCTTCCTTGGTCAGACAAGTGGCTTGCAAATATTTCCCTCCACTTTGTATTTGTCTTTTCATCCTCTTAACAGGATCTTTCCCAGAGCAAAAGTTTTTCATTTTGAGGATGCCCCAATTAATTAGTTTTCCCTTTGGTCTTAAGTCTAAGAACTCTTTGCTGGACCTTGTGTCCCAAAGGCTGTTCTAGGAAAATAACTTAATAATAATTTTATTAATTAAGGACCTGACACACTTCTGTAGTGTTTCCCTACATTATTTTGGGCCTCATACTCTTTTTTTTCTCTAAAATATAGTTTATGGTTTTTATTGAGAACATACCATATACACCAATTCAAGTTCCTATGTGTGTAATTCAGTGACATTGTTGTGCAACCATTCCCATCCACCTTCTCGGAGCTGTGCCTCTTCCATTAACATAAACTCACTGCTCTCTAAGGTTCCCATCTAACCTTCTGAGTTGCCTTTGTCCATTTGATTCCACAGACATAGATCTTAAAGCAGCATAATGCTCAGGGAAGACCTTTTCTAATAGTTAAGCTAAACTAATATTTGGTTTTAAGAAGACTTTAGGGGTTATTTTAGTTTAAGGTTTAAAGAGTCTTTCAGGGCAATAGTTGCAGGGGTTCATCCACCATCCGTGGCTCCAGAAGGTCCAAAGACCTGTTTTTTCCTACAAGTTTTATAGTTTTACATCTTACTTTTAAGTTTGGATTCATTGAGTTAATTTTTGTGTAAGATGTGAGGTTTAGGTCGAGTTGTTTCCTTTCCATTTTTTTTTTTTTTTTGACTATGAATGTCCATTTTTCCAGCACCTTTTATTGTAAATGCCATCCTTAAGCCATTGAATTGTTTTGTACCTTTGTCAAAAATCAGTTGCACCCATTTGTATGGGTCTATAGCTAGGTTTCTACTCTAATCCATTGACCTCGGGTCTATTCTGCACACTCTCTTGATGACTACAGCTACATAGTAGGCTTAACATCGGTGACGGTGATTCTTCCCACTTAATACTTTTTCAAATTTGTTTGAACTATTCTAGGACCTGTGCCTTTCCATATAAATTTTAGAGCTCTGGTAGCATAGTGCCTAAGGCATTTGACTGTTAACCAGAAGGCTGGAGGTTCAAATCCATCAGCCAATCCTTGGAAGGAAGGTTGGGCAATCTACTTCCGTAACGATCCTGCCTCAGAAACCCAAGGAGGGGTCGCTATGAGTCAGGTCTGACTCCACAACGAGTTTTTTTTTTTTGGTATGTTTACAAAAGTCTTACTGGGATTTTGCTGGCAACTCCATTACACTCATGAACTTGGGAAGAACTGAGACCTTCTCTGGTGAGTCTTCCAATCCATGAACACATGGTACATCTCTCCATATATTTTGGTCTTTGATTTCCTTCATCAACATTTTGTAATTCTCAGCACACAAATGCTGTACGTTGTGTTAAGTTTATGCCTAAGCACTTAATTTTCTTCAATTTTAATTTACATGCTATTGTATTTTTGATTTCAGCGTCCACATATATGTTCACTGCTAGAATATTGATTTTTGTGTGTTCATCTTGTATCCCGGGACCTTGCCAAATTCACTTATTAATTCTAGGATGTTTCTTTAATAGCTTCCTAGAGATTTTCCACATCAACAATCATGCTATCTGAAAACAGGGGGAGTTTTATTTCTTTACTTCTTTTCTTTTCTTTACCTTATTAATGTGACTAGGATTTCCAGTTCTACGTGGATTCAGAGTAGTGAGAGCAGACCATCTTGCCCTGTGCCTGATTTTAGGGGAAAAGCTGTTAGTCCTTCTCATGAGCAGGAATGATGCCAGTTGTAGGATTTCTGTAGATGCTCTTTATTGAATCGAGGATGTTTCCCGCTCTTCCTAGTTGCCTGAGAGTTTTTATCATGAATGGGGGTTGGAGTTGGTCCAATGCTTTTTTGCATCAATTAATATAATCATGTGATCCTTCTTCACCCTTCTTATAGGGTAGATTACATTGGCTGATTTTTGAATGTCGATCCAGTGTTGCATACCTGGAATGAATTTCTCCTGGTCGTGGTGTACAATTATTTTTATACATTGTTGGATTTGATTTGCTAATATTCTGTTAAGGATTTCTACTTCCAAATTCATGAGGTACCAGTCTGTAGCTTCCTTTTCGTACTGTAGTGTCTGGCTTTGGTATCAGTGTGATACTAGCATCCAAAACTGAGTTGTGAAGTGGTCCCTCCTCTTCCATTCTCTGGAAGCGCTTGTGTAAAGAAATCTTACAAGGTTTTAGATGCCAGCAACTAATTTCAATTGTTTCTGAACATTCTATGGGCCAAAAAAAATGTACCTGTGAGTTGGGTTTGGCTCGTGGTCGCCCTCTTGGAATCTGCATCTGGAAGAGAGTGGGCCCTGTCTGGTTCCATCTCATGTTTTGAGTAGGAAGGGCATGGCCATGGGTCAGTGCCTTCCATGTGCAGGCACAGTAGGGGGCACTGGGCATACATCCTGGAGCTTTGCGCTGCTCATTCACAAACCAAGCGGCTCAAGCTCAACATGCTCCCTACTGTCTTGGAGATCTGTTTGGGACCCAAAACCTCTTGTAGGTCCCACTGCCTGCTGCAAACAGGATAAGCCAATGGTTCTCAAGAGGGAGTGATTTTGACCCCCTGGGGACATTTGGCAAAATCAGGAAATATTTTTTGGTTGTTACAACCTGAGGCTAGGTACTACTGGCATCAAATAAGTAGAGATCAAAGCTGCTGCTAAGCATCCTACAATGCACAGCACTCCCACCTCCTCCCCCAAAGATTACCTGACTTAAGATATGAATAGTGCCAATGCTGGAAAACCCTACGAGAGAGGAACCTTTGCCTGGATGGCTTTAAACTCCCAGGAGCCACGGTGACCTCCTCTAGCCCGAGGTGACTTTCCGCCTAAACACGGGCAGACCTTAGAATGGCTCACCTTTCCATCCCCTTAACTAAACCACGCTGGTCAGAGTTGAACGCAGTTTACTCTGGATCAAGTCATAGAAATGGAATTGCTGCGTCAAACAAAGGGTGAGTGCATTCAGAAGGTTCTTGCTAAACACCCATTGCCAAGAGTGCTTTCCAGAAAGGTGATGCCAACCTACCCTTTTCTCATCAGGGTCTCAGGGCCACCCCCAGGGATCCTCCCAAGCTATGAATATGTCAATGCTTTAGTTCTTCATTAAGTAGAATGGCAAAAATGCCTTTAAGTTTTAAACCCCTCACCCCACTCTACCAATCCCCTCTCTTGTCACCTCCCACTACATTCCAAGCCCATCTTCCTCCACCATCCCCACCTGCTGGAGCCAAGAGAGGTTTTCCTGGCATCGGCCTACCCAGATATGACCCAGTGCGGCATTATGGGATTGCCTTTAAGATGCCAGGGCTAGGACATGTTTGCCTTCCACGGAAAGCAGATGGGAAGGGGGTGCGGTGTGTCTGGCTGTGGGGCTCAGGGCTCCCCATGGATGGTGGTTCCAGACCCATCTTTCCCACTGTCCCTGGGCATCCATACCTTGGTGACCCACAGTCACTCCGAGTTCCTCTCTTTAACTCAGCTTCCCTCCCCAGCCTGCTCACCCCTTGTGTTCTCTTTCACGGGTCCCTTATCCACCAAGTGATCCAAGACACAAACCGGACAATTGTCTAACAACGGTGATATATTAGCCCAGGGTCGGGGAAGTGCCCAGTTAGTCTGCCGGATTTCTGCTTAAAAATTAGGACTTTTTGTGGAGCTCATCTAAAGTACCATCAGCACAGAAGGGGATTGCTCGGCTCACAAGGTTCAGGAGTTCCCAGAGGTCTGGGTGCTGGAACGGCTAAGGCCAAGGTCCGGAAGATGGCGCCGGAGACCGCTCCTCTCCGTGTCTTGCTCACCTTTCCTCCATTAAAGCTTCAGTGTTCAGGGAGGTACACTCAGCCTGCTAGAAAAGACGGCCCGGCAGCGTCAGGAGCCCACGCTTCTTAGAACTAATGGTCCAGCCTCCCGAGCAGCTCCCGAAAAGGAATCTGATTGGTCTGATTGAGTCACATGCCCTCCTGGGACCAATCACTGTTCCCGGGGCTGTGACATTCTCATTGGTCAACCTGGTCACTCGCCCTTGGAGAGGTGGGGGCAGGTGGAGACGAGCCTCGCGGCTTGGGGTAGGCAAAGAGCCTGTCCTCGAAAGACGTGGACGTATGTAGTATACATCCATTATGTTATCTTTTTAAACGGTCTTTTCCTCTCCATCCCCACTGTCACAAGCCTATCATCTCACACCTGGATTCTGCAACCTCAGACTAACTTCTCTGCCTCTACACTCTCCCCTGCCCACCTGTGTTCCCAGGACGCCCCTTCCCTGTGAAGACACATTCTGAGGGCCTTTTCCCCTGCCTGCGAGTGAGCTCTTGGAATGGTGCAGGTCTGAAGGAACCAGCCATGCTACCGAGGCACAGGATGAGGGCTGAGCATGCCCGTGGCCATGCCCTCCTCATGCACCCTCGGGCTGTGGGCTCCTCTCCCTCTGCGGCCTGATGCTACCTTAGCAGGGGACGAGGTGGGCTGGAGCACATCTATACCCAGTAGGTTTGGTGTGGGAAGAGAAACGAGCCAGGACTGTCCCCCTGCTGCTGTGGGCTCCTCTTCCCTGTGGTCTGTCCTAATGGTGAGACCCCCCTTTGCTTTCAGCAACAAGACCCTGGCGTGCGCAGCGTCATCCTGTGGCCTCCAAACCCCGACCTGCAGGTACTGGGAACAGCGCTGCTCAGCATGGTTTGCTTCCCTGTCCTGTCCTAACATCGAGCTGCTGGCCGACGTTTTGTGTGGCGTGTTCCCTTGTGTTTTCAGATTTTTGCCTCTGCTCTCTTCAATTGCTTCCTCCCATTCAGCCTAAAGAAGTTGTTAAACAGTAGAAATCTGCAACATGGGTTAGATTTTTGAAAATAACATTTTGACGTGCCTGTCCAAGAGCTGGAGGCCTGGTGGCTCCAAGGGGGAGTGCTCAGCTGCTAGCTTAAAGGTTGGTGGTTCAAACCCACCAGTGGCTCTGTGGGAGAGAAGACCTAGAGATCTGCTCCTGTAAAGGTTACAGTTTAGGAAACCCTATGGGACAGTTCTACTCTGTCCTATGGGGTTGCTAAGGGATGATGGATCCCTTTAGGGTACCTGAGTGGTGCAAACTTGGGTTTGCACTTGGCTGCCAAGCAAAAGCCCCCCCAGTGGCATGGTGGAAGAAAGCCCTGGCAATTTGTTTCTGTGAACACGCAAGCCAGGAAAACCTTATGGAGTACAGTTCCACCCCGTAACACACGGGGGCGCTGTGAATTGGAATTGGCTCGATGGCAGGACGTTTTTTGGTTTTCTCAAAGTAAAGCAGAAGCTGGGAGCCAATGTACCCCTTCCATGCTGTTCTGCTTTGATTTCCTTAGCAAGTCTCTGTTCTGGAGTGAGCCTAACACTTTCACTATCAAGGGCAAAACTGATTTGCTATGAAAAAGATTGAATCCGCTGTCAGCGTCATTATGCAGTAGTGCAGCTGGCTGAGTTCCACAGGTTTAGCCCTGCCCAAAATGTTTGCCATCGGCAGGGGAGGGGGACAAGTAGAGGACCTTGCGTCTGCTTCACAGTACTTTTTCCTGGAGAGAGTGTTGACGTTGGTGTGTGTTTGTGGGTGTGGTCCAGGTGAGACTATCATATAAAACAGACGGCCCCTCGCTGGCCGGATCTGAATCCCGTCACACCTAGCCAGGTGTGTTAGTCATCCAGGTGATGTGTTCTTTACTTTAAGAGCTGCTCCACCCAGGGGCAGCTGCCAGGTGGGTGGGCTTGGTGTGGTTGGTCTCTGCACATTGCAGCAAGGATGATGCTGTGGTTGTGAAATGACTTGGCCATCTGCATAGCGCATGCTTCCTGACGCCTTTCACATGTGTGAATCACTTGATTCTCACCACAACTCTGCCAGGTGGACAGGCCCAGGCTGGTCACTCATTTAACAGACAAAGAGACAGGCTCCAAGGGTTACTCATCCCGGGCCTCTTGGCTGAGTGGAAGAGTGAGCATTAGAACCCTGGTCCCCACAGGGTCTCCACAGAGAATGGCTGGTCCAGTGGTTTTCACACTGGGTTGGGGAGTCCCAGGGTGAGCAGGAATGATCCAGGGGCTGACCAGGGCCAAAGGAGAAGTTGGGAGAATTGGGGATGCCAGCCTTCCCACCTTCCGCCAGAGCAGCTGGCCTCATGTATTATAGCATGAGGTTGCTTTGGTATGAAAACGTGTGGGAATCAGAGTTGGAATAATCCCTGAGCAAGTCCACCCCCGTTATTCTGCAGATTTGCGTGTAGGGCCAATCGTGGTGGGGTCAGGACAAGAGAACCTACTGAGGTTCCTGCTCCAGGGCTCCTCAGCGTTTCCCTGCTGTGGGGATGAGCCCTGGTCTGGTCAGAACTTTCCTCAGGTCTTTGCAGCAGAGTGAGCCTGAGATCTTAGTCAGAAAGTCTTGCTTCTCTTCTGATGGTTTCCATCTGCTTTGTCTTTTGTTGCTTTGAACAGTTTATTATGATCTTGGTGAAAGTTTACAGAGCACATTAGTTTCCATTCAACAATTTATACACATTTTGTTTTGTGACGTTAGTTAAGATCCTCTCGATGTAACCATATTCTTCCTGCTTCCTCTCTGGGTTCCATTTTCTTAATGGCTTGTGAGGTAAGGCCCTCAGTGAGACTGAGTGGAGGAAGGCTGGGAGAAGTCTGAGGCAGTGGCCCCAGAGAGGGTGAACGTGAGCTTGCTGGGGAGGTGGTGGGATTGTCCGCTCTCAGTCTGTCATCTTGCTGTGAGTTTGAGTTGCAGGTCTTTCTCCAGCAGCATTTGGGTGGGTGGTTGGGTGGACCCAAGGCTGGTGTATAGCAGGAGAAGAGTGCCAGAGGGAGCAGGGGGCAAAGGACGGAGAATATTTGTAAGGAAAGAACTGTAACCGTGGATGGTGGAACCAAAGCTGGCAAGGACAGAGGAGAAGACCCATGAGGAAAATGAACTTCGCTTTGACAGGGCTGCAGGTCGGTCCAGTGAGTGGGTCCCCAGGAGTCAGCCAGGTGTTGGGTAAAGCGGGAGGGTAGAGGGCCCATTCCAGGAACATCCTGAGGTGTGGGAGAGGGTTGTGAGTTTGAGTCATAAGTGAACATGTGGATTCCAGAGGGGAAGGGAAATGCCTGAACCCTCCAGGCCTTAGCACTTTCTGGACTTCCACTTGGCCTTGGGGCTGAGATGATCCCAGTTTATGGGTTGGAGGTTTGTGGCCACCCAGAGGTCCCTGAGAAGAAAGGCCTAGTAATCTGCTTACAAAAGATCAGTCATTGAAAACCTTGTGGAGCACAGTTTGAGGTGATCCAGCAGAGCCAGCTGAATATTGACGGGGAGGACAGGCGGCCTGCTGGCCCGAGCATGGAACATGTGTTCACCTCCATATTTGGCCCTCTTGGCAGTTGTTTTGGAAACACAATTCCTGATGCCATGGAGATGACCTTTGGTCTCCTTCCCAGCATTCACCTGTAGTCACACTGCTTGCAAGAAGCTCCTTCAAAGAGGGACAGTATTAGCTAGACACCCTGGCCACAGTCCATCACGTTCAGTATGCCTCTTTGTTACCATGACTGGTAAGCAGTGGTCCACAGACATGGAACCTGTTTAAAAAGAGGTCAGGTCAGTGGGGTTTTTTTAACAGTGAAAATACCTAAGCTCTCGATGAAGTATTTTTCAGGGCTGGAAAATTGCTGTAACTGAAGATTGCTTTAAAGTAGAGCCAGGGCTCTGGAATATTCCAGAGCCAAAAGAAGAAGAAGAAGAAGGTGTTTGTTTACTCAGGCAGTGGCAGCAGAGGAGAGATGTGAAGAAGCAACTTGACAAGTCGGTTTGTCACCTGGAGGATTGCCATTCGTTTTTCCGTCCCCTATTTGGAAGCATGAGGGGTAACTTTAGAGATACGTGGTGTTTTGCAGTGACGTCTGCCGAGACATCAGAGCCCTTGGAATCCTGGGTGTTGCTAGGGTGGGAAACTGGAATGGGAGAGGCAGACGCTGTGGGAAATGTGACAGAAGTGAATGCGCCAAGGGCTGAGTGTCCCCCCCACACTGTGTTTGGCAGACAGGATGACCAGATTAAATGGGAAAAATCTATTCTTCATTGTTGTTGTTGGGTGCCGTGGAGTCGGCTCCGATCCATAGCGACCCTATGCACAGCAGAACAAAACACTGCCCGGTCCTGTGCCAGCCCCACAATCCCCACTGTACCTGAGCCCATTGTTGCAGCCACTGTGTCAGTCCATCTAGTTGAGGGTCTTCCCCTTTTTTGCTGACCCTCTACTTTACCAAGCACGATATCCTTCTCCAGGGAATGATCCCTTCTGATCATATGACCAAAGTAGGTGAGATGGAGTCTGGCCATTTTCGATTCCAAGGAGCATTCCAGCTGCATTTCATCCAGGGAAGATTTATTCGTTATTCTGGCAGTCCATGCTTCTTTGAGTATTCTTTGCCAACACCACAACTCAAAAGCATCCACTCTTCCTTTATTCATTGTCCAGCTTTCATACGCATATGAAGCTATTGAAAATACCATGGCTTGGGTTAGGCATACCTTAATCTTCAAGGAGACATCTTTGCTCTTCAGCACTTTAAAGAGGTCTTTTGCAACAGATTTGTCCAATGCAATACATCGTCTGATTTCTTCCTCTTCTCATTGGTAGGAGCTCTGGTGGCATAGTGCCTAAGGCATTTGACTGCTAACCAGAAGGCTGGTGGTTCAAACCCACCAGCCACTCCTCAGAAGGAAGGTTGGGCAATCTACTTCAGTAGTGATACTCCTTCGGAAACCCAAGGAGGGGTCGCTATGAGTCAGATCCGACTCCACAGCAGTGCGTTTTTGTGTTACTTCCATTGGTGTTGATTGTGGAACCAAGTAATATGAAATCTTTGACAACTTCAGTCTTTTCTCCACATATCGGGTTGCTGCTTATTGGTCCAGCTTTGAGGATTTTCATGTCTTTATGTTGAAATGTAATCCATACTGCAGACTGTAGTCTTTAGTCTTCATCAGTAAGTGCTTGAAGTCATCTTCACTTTGAGCAAGCAAGGTTGTGTCAACTGCTTATCGCAACTTATTAACGAGTCTTCCTCCAATCCTGATGCTGTGTTCTTCATATAGTCCAGCTCTTGGACTATTCGCTCAGTATACAGATTAAATAAGTATAGCGGAAGGATCCAACCCTGACGCACCCCCTTCCTGATTTTGAACCATGCAGTATCCCCTTGTTCTGTTCAAACAACAACCTCCTGGTCTATGTATAGGTTCTTCGTGAGCACAATTAAGTGTTCTGGAATTCCCATTCTTCTCAATGTTATCCATAATTTGTTATGATCCACATAGTCGAAGTCTTTTGCATAGTCAATGAAACACAAGTAAACATCTTTCTGCTATTCTTTGCTTTCAGCCAAGGTTCATCTGACATTAGCAATGATATCCCTTGTTCCACATCCTTTTCTGAATCCAGCTTGCATTTCTGGAAGTTCCCTGTCAATGTACTGCTGCAACTAGTTTTGAATTATCTTCAGCAAAATTTTACTTGCATGTGATATTAATGATATTGTTTGATAATTTCCTCATTCTGTGGGATCACCTTTCTTTGGGATGGGTATAAATATGGATCTCTTCCAGTCAGCTAGCCAGGTAGCTGTCTTCCAAATCTCTTGGCATAGATGAGTAAGTGCCTCTAGCGCAGCATCTGTTTATTGAAGCATCTCAATGGGTATTCCATCAATGCCTGGAGCCTTGTTTTTCACCAATTCCTTTAGTGCGGCTTTGCCTTCTTCCTTTAATACCATCAGTTCTTGATCATATGCCATCTCCTGAAATGGATGAAGATTGACCAATTCTTTTTGGTACAGTGACTGTGTATTCCTTCCATCTGCTTTTGATGTTTCCTGCATCATTCAGTATTTTGCTGATAGAATCTTTCAATATTGCAACTTGAGGCTTGAATTTTTTCTTCAGTTCTTTCAGCTTGAGAAATGCTGAGAGTGTTTTTTGGTTTTGGTTTTCTAACTCCAAATCTTTGCACATTTCCTTATAATGATTGACTTTGTCTTCTCTAGTGCTCATTGAAATCTGTTCAGCTCTTTTGTCTTCTCATTTCTTCCATTTGCTTTAGCTACTCTCCATTCAAGAGCAAGTTTCAGAGACTCTTCTGACATCCATTTTGGTCTTTT
>NW_006921625.1:10912155-10934435 GCF_000298275.1 Orycteropus afer afer | reverse complement strand
ATTTTCACGCAAATTCTTCTGCTAGTTGGGGTTTAGTCCAAATCTGCATCCTTTCCTTCAAGGCTCAGGGGTCCAAGATTATCTTCTTTGTCTGTGTTAATTGGTTTCCCTTTTCTTTGTTGAAGAGGGTCTGTGCAATCCTTCTGCCTAGTCCGCCATCTTGCCCCGCCTCCCTTTTCTTTCTTTTCAATGATCTTTTGCTTTCTTTGTGTATGATGTTCTTAATGTCATCCCACAATTTGTCTGATTTTCAGTCATTGGTGTTCAATGCATCAAATCTATTCTTCAGATGGTCTCTAAATTCAGGTGGGATATAATCAAGGTCATATATTGGCTCTCGTGGACTTGTTTTAATTGTCTTCAGCTTCATATTGAACTTGCATATGAGCAATTGATGGTCTGTTCCACAGTCAGCTCCTGGCCTGGTTTTGGCTAATATTGGGCTTCTCCAACATCTCTTTCCACATATGGAATCCAAAGATTAAACCAAATCAAACTCACTGCCATCAAGTTGATTCTGACTCATAATGACCCCCATTGGGTTTCTGAGGTGATAGATCTTTATGGAAGTAGATTACCCAGTCTTCCTCCCATGGAGTGGCTGGTGGGTTTGAACCACCAACCTCCTGGTTAACAGTCAAATGCCTTAGGCACTGCAGCACCAGAGCTTCTTACATTACAGTCTTGCAAATTCTATGGGATAGTTCTGCTCTGTCCTGTAGAGTTGTTATGAGTCAGAATTTACTCGACAGCTTTGTTTTTTTCCTTCTTTCCCATCAGCTGTAACAACAATAGCAAACATATTACTGTGAACAGTTCCAGATGCTGGGTACTGTTCCTTAAGTGCTTTACATATTGAAACCCGTTCAATCCTTAAAACAGCCTGCTGTACATATGGAGTCTCTAGAGGTGGAAACAGTTCTCACGGTCAGCTGTCAGGCAAAAGGTTGGAGGTTCACGTCCACCCTGAGGCACCTCAGAAGAAAGGCCTGGTGATCTACTTCAGAAAAATCGGCCACTAAAAGCCCTGAGGAGCACAGTGCTACTCTGACACACAAGGGGTCTCCATGAGTCAGGGTCATCTTCAGGGCAACGAATGTTTGTTTGTTTTTAAATAAAGAACAACACCAAGCACAGAGAGGTTAAGCCACTTACTCAAGGTAGCACAGCTTGGAGGTGGTGAAGCCAAGATTTGAACCCAGAGGATTTGGCTTCAGAGTCTTCGCTCCTAACCATTACCTGATGCGGCCTCCCCCTACCCTGGGGATAGTCACCTGCTTCCTGCCGTCCTGCTGCCACACTCCAACTCACGGACACAGTTGGACATTTACTAACGGTGTGATTCGGAGTCTAGATTTGATGCTCAAACAAGCACTGGCCCAGAGAAGGCATCCATGGACACTTGTTGGCTGTACGAAGAATAGACCACCCCTTGTCTGTCAGTTTGTTGTACCGTGGAGGCTTGCACGTTGCTGTGAAGCTGGAGGCTATGCCACCAGTATTTCAATATCCTCAGGGTCACCCAGGGTGGACAGGTTTCAGTGGAACTTCCAGACTAAGACTCGGAAGAAGGAAGGGGCTATCCACTTCTCAGAGTATTGGCCGATGAAAACCTCATCTTCCAGCACTATATCAGACAATGTTTCAGGGCTCTTCATAAAGTTTTCCAGTAGTATTCCAGACAGTGTTTCCCTGGTAAAGTAGAGTGAAAAACATAGTGATAAACGGAGAAAAGATTGAAGCTGTCGAGGATTTCATTTTACCTGGATCCACAATCAATGCCCACGAAAGCAGCAGTCAGGAAATCAGATGACATATTGCATTGGACAAATCTGCTGCAAAAAGCCTCTAACGTGTTAACAAGCAAAAGTGTCACTTTGAGGACTAAGGTATACCTGACCCAAGCCATGGTCTTTTCAGCCATCTCATAGCATGGAAAAGCTGGACAATGAACGAGGAAGACTGAAGAAGAATTGATCCCTTTGAATTATGGTGTTGGTGAAGTATATTGAATATACCACGGACTGCCAGGAGAACGAACAAATCTGTCTTGGATGAAGTCTAGGCAAGATTGGTGACACTTCGTCTTACATACTTTGGATATGTTACCAGGGGACCAATCCCTGGAGAAGGACATCATGCTTGGTAAAGTAGAGTGAGAAAGAGGACCCTCGGCGAGATGGATTGACATGGCCGCAGCAGTGGCTTCAAACATAGCTGTGATTGCAGGGAGGGTGCAGGTCCAGGCAGCGCTTCATTCTGCTGTACGTAGGGTTGTCATGAGTTGGAACCATCTCAACAGCGCTTGACAACAACAGCAATCTTCACAGAAGCAGACTGTCACCTCTTTTTCCTGTGGAGCAGCTGGTGGGTTTGAACCGCTGACCTTTTCGTCAGCAGCCGAGCACTTAACCTCTGTGCCAGCAGGGCTCCTACCACAGATCGAGCCAGCATCTTGTAAGTGTTGGGTGTTATTCTTGTGGGAAGAGCATCAGAGTTAAGACAGAAGACTCTAACAAGCCTCTTAAACCTGTCTCTTATCTGGAAAATACTGTTTCACCTGCCTGCTGTGCCTCACAGGAATTTTGTAAGAATCGCATGGATGTCAGAAACATTTTGAAAAGTAAAATGTGCTGGACACGTGCATAGTACCATTGCTTTTATTTTAACTCCATCCAGATCTGTTTTTGTTGAAGAGAAAGCTGGCGTTTTTCTCGCAGACTCACTGACTATTATGAGGAGAGGTGGGGCTGAAAGGGAGAGGCTCCTTTCTTCTTCAGAGATAATCCAGCCCACGTTGTATTTCCATGGCCTGAGGAAATTTGCCCGTGGTACCTTTTCCTTCCCCCTTCAGTGAGAGTCAAGATCTGTCTGCTTATTCCTTTTGTTGTTTGCATCTGTCTGGGCTATTGGACATGTCTCTGTCTTTCCAGTGTTGCTTTAAAGAAACCTTGATGGTGGCTATAGGGCAGGTGATTTAAATTATTAAATCATTTGCAGACTGACTTGCTCAGAGACCATGACTGACAGGGACACCTGGCTGCTGAGGTGTCTGGACCTGAGATCTGCATGACAGGGGCAATTAGAAATTGGGTTATGACTATAACACTCAGGACCTTGGTACAAAATGCTCGTCTGTCTTTTGATTCTGGAGTTTGAATAGTAAACATTTTCAATCTTGCATCTGAAGGTAGTTAATATCACAAAGATAAAGACTCTTCCGCAGAAGGGTGTGGAGCAGTTTGAAAAATGAGCAAATCCATCTTAGAAGAGATCCAACAGAATGTTCCCAAGGGTGGCGAGACCTCAGCTTGCTTCCTTTGGACGCGTCATTAGGAAAGTCCAGTCGCTGGAAAAGGACATCCTGTGTGGGGAAGTAGAGGGTCACGGGAAACAAGGGAAGCCCTCAGTGAGATGGATGGACACCAGGTCGCAACCATGGGCTCAAATGTAGCCAAGACCCTGAAGATGGCATAGCACTGGGCAGTGTCCCGCTGTCTTATCCATGAGGTCATCGTGACCAGAGCCACCTCGACAGCTGCTAACAGCAACCAAGTCAGCAGGGACAGAGGGTGGGGGGACAGCTCACGGCCCTTTACAGGAAGGCAGACCTGGTTCCAAAGGGAGGTGTGTGTGTTGTCTGAGGGAGGGCTGGTCGGGGCAGTGCTGGGAGGACGAAGTAAGGGTGTCTGCTGCTTCGAGGCATGCCTGCAGGGCTTAGGGAAGCCCTTCCCCCTTTCCAATTTTTATTTTAAATGAGCACCATTTAAGTCGAAGTTTAAGTCATCTCGTCTCATTCTGTCCTGTGATTGCAAGTTTTTTTTTTTATTAGGATTTGGGTGAAGATTTACAGAGTAAATTCACTTTTCATACAGCAGTTCACATATACTTTGTCTCATGTCATTGACCAAAATTTACAATGCAGCAGCTCCCCTCCCACTTCCTCCCCATAGTTACCTCCTCCCAGTGTCCATCCCTTCATATTCTTCGAGAGGCCCATTTTCTGCTAACCCTGTATATGATCTTGGATACACTCTCCATTTAGACATACATAATTGTTTAGCTTGTTCACCCATCTATCCGTCCCTATACCCATATTTGCTTTCATTAACAACTCAGTATTATATTTACAAAGGGGTTCATATTTGTTGTTTGTACTGCCCATGTAACTCTCTCTGTCTTTCTCATCCTCAATGCTGCCATATTGGTCACTCACATTTGGTACATTGCCCTTCTCTTCACCCAAATCAATATTTATCTCTATCTATCTAACAGCATTCCCTCCCCTTCCCTCCCACCCCTGGTAACCAACAAAGAAAATGTCCTCCAATATATAAACATTTCCTTAACTTTTACAATAACGGACTAATACAATATTTGTCCTTTTGTGACTGACTTATTTCGCTCAGCATAATGTCCTCCAAGTTCATCCACGTTATGCGGTGTTCTGCAGATTCTACATTATTCTTTAGCGTTGCATAGTATTCCATTGTGTGAATGTACCAAAGTTTGGTTATCCATTCCTCAGTTGTTGGACATCTAGGTTGTTTCCAAGTTTTGGCTATTGTAAATAGTGCTGCGATGAACATCGGCGTGCATATATCTGTTCTTGTTATGGCTCTCACTTCTTTAGGGTATATACCTAGTAATGGGATGGCTGGGTCAAATGGTATTTGTATCTCCAACTTTTGAAGGAATCGCCATACTGCTTTCCACAATGGTTGTACCATTTTACAGTCCCACCAGCAGTGTATGAGAGTCCCAATCTCTCCACAACCTCGCCAGCATTTGTTATTTTCTGTCTTGTTGAACTTTGTGATTGCAAGTTTTGACTGAGCCTTCTATTTCTGCATCTTGAATGTTAAAATCAACTAAATAGCAGACAAGCTTAGTGTGGAAGTTAAAGGAATGGCGACCGACCCTCAGACTGGTCCAGACCTCAAGTGGGTGGGTCTTGGTTTCCAAGGGCTCAGTACATCCCTCAGGTTCCCGGCTGAACTCTGGCATGCAAAACCATCTAGGGGGAAAAAAAGAAAACGTGTTTTATCCAGGGGTACCTCAAACAAACTTGACGTCTCTAGGTCTTAGCATCCATATCCCCACTTTCTCCGGGGAGCACAGGACCCCCAAACCATGGAGGTGCCCTCAGTTGGGGTTTCTTGCTAAAGCAGTTGTATTCTTTCGACACTGGTTTAACTGTTTCTTCTCCGTTAGACGAGAGCAGGGGCTGTGTTTGCTTTGCTGACCTCGTATGCTCAGACCTTAGCCTGGTGCCTGTCCAGTGGAGTGATTAATGATGAGCCACCTTACCCTTGAATGTGGTGACCGGCGGCCGATTGATAGGCACTTCCATGTTTTCAGAGACTTCTTTTTGATTTCCTCTTTCTCTTTGCTTCTGGCTCAGAGGACTTCATCAGCTCAGAGTCCAAGATCCGTGGGGCCGCCTGGGAGCGAGCAGACCATAAGAAGGACGCAGGGGGAGGAGGCTGGAAGCGCCGGCCATGGACACTTGACCAGGTAGGATGCTGTTTGGAAGACTGACACAGCCCGAGTGTGGCCAGCTCACTGCAAACCCCAGCTTTTGCTTTGCTCCATTTGCTGGGGGAAATCGACCCAAAGACACATGACACGGTCCTCGGTGGGAAGATGTACAAAGCAGTGCTTGATAGGCCTCTTTGTAGTTGGTTGGACTTGCATGATTAGAAAAATAATCCTGTTTTTCTGCCTAAAGGTTAAATTCATAATTATAGACTTTCATTCCAGCCAAGCTCCAAGTTGTTTAATTTCGTTTGTGGAACTTAAAGTGAGAAAAATCAAGGATTCCAAGAGCCCGGTCAGGTGTCCAACCCGTGGCTGCGTTTGTGTCTGTATTCCAGTGTGGTAGCCAACGTGGGCCCCGAATGATGAGACAGGGTGTCTAGTTATCTGATGCTGCTGTACCAGAAATACCACAAGGGGGTCTTTAAGGAGTAGAATGTGCTCCCTCACAGTCCTGGAGGCTGAAAGTGCAAACCGGGGTCCCGGCTGTGCCGACCCCTCTTCCTTATTGGTGGTCCTGGGTGTTCTTGGTTCCTTGGCTCACAGAGGAGCCTCCGTGACATCTTCTTCCCCAGTTTGTGCTGGCTTATGATCTAGTATGCTCTTTTTATAAATCAGGAGGGGTTAGGTTTAGGACACAGTCTATACTGATATGGCCTTGTTAACATAACAAGGAACACCCTATTTACCCAAAACCCAAACCCATTGCCATGGAATCATTCCTAGTCTGTCCAGTGTGACAGAGAAGAACAGCCCATAGGGTTTCCAAGGCTGTAATCCCTTTGGAAGCGGACTGCCTCATCTTTCTCCTATGGGTTTGAACCATTGACGTTTGGGTTAGCAGCTGAGTACTCAACCACCATGCCAACAGGGTGCCTTCCCTTTTCACAAACAGGGTTAAATCCACAGATAGACAGGTTAGGATTCCAACATGTATTTTAGGGGGACACAATTCAATCCACAACACAAGGGGTACTAAGCACAATTAATAAGCACCTCAAGCCCTCAGTCCTGGGGAGCTGGGTGGCTGAATCCCAGAAAAGCGCTAAAGCCACACTGTTGCTACAGAACACGGCCTCTTGGTGACACCTCCTCACGACTCCCAACTCACTGCCAATGAGTTGATTCCAACTTACAGTGACCCTATAGAGCTGCCCCCCTCATCTTTCTCATGTGTAAAGGCTGGTGGCTTTGAACTGCTGACCTTTTGGTTAGCAGCCAAACACATTAACCACTGCGCCACCAGAGCTACCAATCATGACTCCCAGTCAGGTCCTGAGTCCCCTGTTGTGGTGCTACATCGGGCCTCTTCCCATGCAGCGCTGCATCCATGGAATTTGGGTGTCGTTCACAGGGAGAGGTGAGCACTCAGCAGCCTGCAGGGCACAGGCCGGCCACACTGGAGGCTGTAACTGCTGTGGTCTCAGAAAATAAACAGGCCTTGGATCTGATTAGAAAGCCTCCTCCTGAACTGAAGCCCACCTTCTCAGAGTTATTAAAAGCTTTGAAGAAACAAACCACGTCTTCAAGGAATAGAAATGCAAACAGTTAAGTACAGGTCCTCTGTCATAGAAAATTGGGGCCACAATGTGCTATGTAGTAGCTTTTCACTTTTAGAGTCTACATGACATATTTTTGCTTTAGCTTTAAGCTGGAGATGGTCATGGGTAAGGAAGACCATCCTCTGGTGGCAGGAGTTCTTAGGCCTGGGTATTATTTTTTTGGGTGGCTCAGGCTGTGTGGTGTCAAGAGGAGCATGTGGAACCTTTGGCATGAGCATTCGGTTTCCGTAGGGAAATGGGGACCAGATGGGGCAGAGAGTTCTTTGCTGAGGGGAATCCCTGAACGATGCCATGAACGTCGCCTGAGACCCCTGCTCTTTGCTGTGGGTGGTGGTTCCTTGGCCACCTTAGACTCTGAAGACAAATGTAATGTTTGGGTCTAAGTAGACCTCAGTATTGGCTCAGGCTGACCATGAATTAATGGACGGGCTCATCTTTGCTGATGTTCTGCAGGAAGGAAGTCCCTGTGAGACCCATAAAGTCCCTGTGAGACCCATGGCCCAGCTCTTCCCTCCTGCTGCCTGAGGCTCTGGGATCTAAGAGGCTCCCGGCTGTTGGGCCAGGTCACAGCTGAATGGAGGAGGAGCAGCAGTTCCGAGGTCTTTTGTTTCTTGCTTCTCAGCTTTAGTCAGTTAGTGTTTCTCCCTTGAAGATTGCCTCTTGTTGGCATGCAAACTGAGCATAAAAAAGGTTTCCTCCAAGAACAAGGCCAGAGAAGCCACTTCCTGCACATAATTAGAAACAAAGCCTCCTCAGTGGATGTGGAAGTACCTAGGGTGCAGGGCCACATCCGGACTCACTCAGAGACTGTCTGAAGGTGTGGCCAGGCTCCCCGCTCTGCAGGGGTTTACGATTCCTCGGAAAGTAGTTGAGGTGTTTATAGGAAGAGAGAGGGAGCCCAGGCCCTCTGTGTGTGGTACGGTTTCAGTCACAGCCATGTCACCCTCGCTCAGTGGTCATGATAACAACACCATTAACATGACTTTGTATGTGTTCCAGATGCTGCCAGCTACTCTGAGTCTACAAAATAAAATGGTATTTTCTTTAAATCAACTCAGTTCTGATTCTGAGCCTTACTCTGCCAGGCTGTGGGGGTGCCCACATCAGTCATCCTTGGGACCCCCACTCCCCTAGAGTCTGTTGTGTTAGACTGTCATCCAGTCACCTCCACCACCACCACCAGCACTGAGATGCCCATTGCTACAGGCCACATTGTCCAACAGGCCCTCTGACTGTGGTGCTTTGTGCTGCACCAGGACGTGGGGATCTTTGGTGAGGTTGGGAGGCCTGTGGCCGGTTCCTTCGGACCCCTGTGATCATCCCCTTGAGAGCCCGAGGACACTGTTGGGAAGCAAGAGGGACCCTCAGACTTTCCCCATTTTCCGAGAAAGGGTTCCTTCTCTGCTGTCTCCTTGTCTTCAAGTGCGTTTGCCTTCACCCCTTTTCTCATCCATCAACAGCATTTTCTCTTCAAAGGAAGTAGGTTTTTACAAAAGCTAAGGGCAGCCACTGACATCAAACAGCTTCTATTTTCTCCTTGTAAAAACACCTGAGTCAGAAAACACAAAAGGGCCTGGCAGGAACTTCCTGCTGGATGCAGGGTAGGCTACAGGGAAGAAGGCACACGTTCGTATTTCCAAAGATTGTTCTGCACAGAAGTTTACAGATGAGGAAGCAGAGGCTGAGAGACGCCATGTGATCAAGCAGAGGCTGAGAGACGCCATGAGATCAAGCAGAATGAGTTGAGGTGTAAACTGTGCGAATGTGTTTTTCCATTCCAGACTCCACTGCCTTGCCTTTTTGGTAGAAAATCTACTGAATTACAAGAACATGGGGTCTGCTCAGCCCCAAAGGGAGTCAAGTTTTTTCATCCAAATAGTGAGAGCAAGCAGTCCTGTCAGTCCAGCTGCCTTGCTTCTGGTTGCCACATGGTGTCGCTGTTGCAGCTTAGCTCAGCATAGGCCCAGCCCTGGGGTGCTGGGATGGCACCTCCCTGAGGCTGATCTCTGTGGGCCTCTGGGTTCTGGAGCATGATCTCACCTTCCTAGGATGAGGCTAAACTGCTAACTGCAGGTTGTATCTCACTGTTCAGCCTGGTCCACCCTGAGCATGGCTGCTCTGGGTACCTGTGTCTGGACTAGTTCCAGGGCCCAGCCATCTCAGGAGGCCTTTCCCTCCTTGGGTACCAACTGCCAGGGATTGGGCAGTCTTTTCCCTTGAAACCTTCAAAGCACAAAGGATCTTACACACCTTTCTCTAGGAAATGGAGCTAGTAGGTTGAGCCGGAGGAAATCATGGACTTTGTAGGTCAGAACTGCTGGGCATCAACCATTTCCTGTGCTTCAACCTAATACTTGCTCTTTCTTCCAAGGAGTCTCTTCTTATATCCATTTTGGTCCCCCCCCACCCATGTTGTTAGTGATTACTTTCTTGAAATATGATGTCCTTGATGTCATCCCACAATGCATCTGGTCTTTGGTCATGAGTTCAATGTGTTAAATTTATTCTTGAGATGGTCTCTAAATTCAGGTGGCAGATACTCAAGGTCATACTTTGGCTCTTATGGACTTGTTTTAATTATCTTCAGCTTCAGTTTGAATTTGCATAGAAGCGATTGATGGTCTGCTCTACAATTGCTCCCTGGCCTTGTTCTGACTGGTGCTACTGAGCTTCTGCAGCGTCTGTTTCCACAGATGTCGCCAATTTGATTTCTCTGTATTCCATTCACTGAAGTCCACAAGTATAGTCACCATCTATGTTGTTGAAAAAAAGTTTTTGCAATGAGTAAGTCGTTGGTCTTGCAAAATTCTGTTATGCAATCTCTGGCATGATTTCTATCACCAAGGCCATATTTTCCAACTACTAATCTTTTTCTCAACTTTGCATTCTAATTACCTGTAATTATCAGTGCATCTTGATTGCATACTTGATCAATTGCAGACTGCAGAAGTTGGTAAAATTGTTCGATTTATTCATCTTCAACATTAGTGGTTGGTACCTCAATTTGGATAATAGTCATGTTAACTGGTCTTCTTTATGTTGTTGTTGTTAGGTGCTGTCGAGTGGGCTCCAACACATAGCGACCCTAGTACAACAGAACAAAACACTGTCTGGTCCTGTGTCATCCTCAGAATCCTTGTTATGCTTGAGCCCATTGTTGCAGGCACTGTGTCAGTCCATCTCGTTGAGGGTCTCCCATTTTTCACTGACCCTCCACTTTACCAAGCATGATATCCTTCTCTAGGGAATGGTTCCTTCTGACAGCATGGGCAAAGTAGGTGAGACGAAGTCTGGCCATTCTTGCTTCCAAGGAGCATTCCAGCTGCACTTCGTCCAAGACAGATTTGTTAATTCTTCTGGCTGTCTGTGGTATTTTCAGTATTGTTTACCAACACCATAATTCAAAGGCATCAACTTTTCTTTAGTCTTCCTTATTCATGGTCCAGCTTTCACACACATATGAGGCAATTGAAAATACCCATAAGGTCTTCCTTATAGGTGTATGGATATTATCCTATCACTGACAGCATTGTATTTCAGGTTGGATCTTGACATGTTCTTTATGATGATCAACACGATGCTGTTCCTCTTCAATTAGTCATTTCCAGCAGAGCAGACTGTAAGATGAAAATGGCCAATACCAGTCCATTTCAGCTCACTGATGCCTAGGATACTGATCTTCAAGCATTCCAGTTCATCTTTGGGAACATCAAATTGTCCTTAATTTATACTTTGTATATGCCATGCTCCCATTATTAATGAATGTTTGCAGCTGTTCTCATTTTGAGTTGTGCTACATCAGGAAATGAAGGTCCTGAAGGTTGACTGCACTTTGAGGAGGCAGCCCTTCCCCAGTCGTATTTGAGGGCACTCCAACCTGAGCGGCTCATCTTCTAGCACTGTATCACACAGTGTTCCACTGCTATTCCTAAGGTTTTCGCTGGCCAGTTTTTTCCAAATAGATCACCAGGTCCTCCTTCCTAGTCTGTCTTAGTCTGGAAGCTCTGCTGGAACCTGTCCACCATAGGTGACTCTTCTGGGATTTGAAATACTGGGGTCATGGCTTTTGGCATCATAGCAACATGCAACCACCACAGTACAACAAAATGGCAGAAGAGTGGTGGAATCAGAAGCTAGCAAAATGTTTTTTGGTTGGTTGCTTTGTTTTTAAGCAAGGGCTTTCGCAGACTGTGAAAGAGTTCAGATGATGAGATGAGGAGGACGTGGTGGTGCACGGGATGGGCTGAGGGGGAGGAGGTGGGAAGAGCAGTGAGGGTGGCCTTTGTAGCAGAGGGATGGTGACCATGAAGCAGTCCAAGGAAGAACCCCCAGAACCTGGTGACTGCCTGGGTGTGGGCACAGGAGGCTGAGTCCAAGAAGATGCTAAGGTTGTGGACCAAGAACCCAGAAGAAAGACCCCAGTATTTGAAAATGGGACATACAACATGGGAGCTGTGATGAGAAACTCAAATGACTTTTGGATATGTTGAAGGAGAGACCTACATGCCTTCTGACCTTCCACTTGGGAGCTGTGCTGGTTTGGCCTTTATTAGGCAGGCCATTGGCAGTGAAGGAGGAATGACAGCTTAATGGGGTGATTATGGAGGGCTTTGGCCCCAAGTCCTACTATATCCTTGTGGTGGTTCCAGTTATTTGTATGTTATTCTCAGATAGGGTGGGCCCTTCCAGTTCTCTTATAGTCATGCTTTAAAGCTACATTTAAGAGCATAGGACAGTCAGGGTTGGAGTGAAGGGTAACAAATGAAACCAAGAGGCCAGGATTCCCAGTCTCCCCATCCTAGAATGTGCATGGGACGCTTGGTAAATATCTGAGTTCCCAGGCCACACCCCAGTCCTTCTACATCCATGAAGGAGCTGAGGAAACTGTATTTTTAACAGGCCCCTCAGGTGATTCTTAGGAGCAGAGAAATTGGTAAACAAGTGACGTAAGCTTGGGTATCTGGACATAAGATAAAATGTTGTCTTCTCAACCCCTCCCTTGAAGTGTCTGATCCAGCAGATTTGCAGTGAGCCCCCAAAATCTGTGTTTTAGATAAGAATCCCATGTGATTCTTATGATAAAGTAAGTTTGGAAGACGTTATCTGGGGTCACTCTCAGGCCAGTAATAGCTGACTTTGTTTGCTCTTCTGAGAACATTAAAATGAAGGCCAGAGTTTGGGGATAATTAACATAGAGAGACTCCCTGTTCCTCTTTCTCTCTCCCCTCTATTGTTGTCTTCTCAGCAGCTATTTATTGGGCTTCCATCCTAGGCACCATGCTGTCCTGGGCAAACGGTGCTAGAATATGTGGGTCTGGGGGAAAGGGTGCTGCAGGGAGGGCCTGGCTCTGGTGGGGGAGCTGAGAGAGTTGTTCAGGGGAGGTGAGCTTCCAGCTGGAACTCCCAAAATGAGCAGAAGGAGAGGGATAGTGAAGAGTCGCTGGTGGTGCAGCAGTTAAGCATTCGGCTCCTAACCAAAAGGTCAGTGGTTGGAACCCACTGGCTGCTCCGCGGGAAGAAACCTAAAATCAAAACCCATTGCCATCAATTCCAAGTATGAGTCAATTTCAACTTATAGTGACCCTGTGGAGCACAGTAGAACTGTTCCATGGAGTTTCCAAGGCTGTCATCTTTATGGAAACAGATAGGCGAGAGGCCTGGGAATCTGCTCCCATTAAAGACTACACCCTTAGGATACCCCGGGCGACAGTTCTACTGTCACACGGAGTCATTATGAGGGGAATTTCCTCAATGGCACCCAGCAATGACACCAACACCGACACAAGGGGTAACGGGGGAAGATGGTTCCAGGCAGAGGGGGCAACTGCAAGTATTGTAGAGCCACGAGAAACAGAAATCAGGCAGGACTGGGAGCTCTGTGGTGCAGTGCCTAAGGCACTTGACTGCTAACCAGAAGGCTGGCGGTTCAAGCCCACCAGCCACTCCTTGGAAAGAAGATTGGCCAATCTACTTCTGTCATGATACTGCCTTGGAAACCCAAAGAGGGGTTGCTATGAGTCGGATCTGACTCAACGGCAGTGAGTTTGGTTTTGGTTCGGTTGGATGCATTAAAAATGAGCTTTGGTGGTGCTGTGGTTAAAGCATTGGGCTGTTAATCAAAAGGTCGGTGGTTCAAACCTACCAGCTGCCTTGAAGGAAAAAGACGAGGCAGTCTGCCTCCATGGAGATTTATAGCCTTGGAAACCCTGTGGGGTTGCTGTGAACTGGAATCAACTCAGTGACGGTGGGTTTTGTTTTATTCTTTGGCTGCATTAGTATATTCACTAAGCTCAACCTCTTGGCTTTTCTCAGAAAATAAACTCTTAGAACAGACATCCTTGGTGTTTGGGTAGCAGCCACTTATAGGAAAGGGAAAAAAAGAGTTTGAAAAATTGAAGTAATAATAAATAACAGTAATAAAAATATAATACTAATGGGCTTTAAATTAGAGACATGGATATTTCTTACCCTCGCCTCCCACTGTCCTTTGTGGGCTGGGCATTGGACCCAGGGTCTAAGCACGTTGTCTCAGCCAGCCGCTCAGTGTGGACAGCTGTAGATGATCTGAGGGGCCATACGAGGCTCAGAGAGGTTAAGGAACTTGCCCAAAGTTACACAGACAGAAAGCAGCATGGAATGGAGGACTAGAAGCCAGCTTTGTTTGATGCCACCAAAGCCTAGACTCATAACCATCATGTTGATCCCTCACAGATCTCTGAAAACATTGTGTTGTGGTCTCCCTGATTAGAAGTTAACCTCAGTCTATCCTTAAAACTTAATTTTCCTGAAAGCAAAGTCAGTTTCCAGAAAAAAGAAAACTCAAACAGATCTGGGGCCCAGTCTCACCGCCCAAGCCCAGGATTCCTAAGTAGCTCAGAGAACCATTCTCTGTTCCTTCCAAACTATCCGTCATCACCTGGATCCACTCAGGGCTCCTTGGAGCCAGGAAGGGTCCGCCTAGAGTGAGTGCAGCCTCACCCTCCTTGTCCTGCTTCTGAGCCGTTGTTTATCCCTGGCAGGAAGTAAACAGGAGGGAGGGTAGGAGGAGCGAGCTCCCTGACTTTTGACACTGGCTGAGAAAGAAGGCCCTGTGCTGAGTCAGTGTGTCTGTCTTCTGCTCACCGGCTTTCATGGGTTTTGAGCTTTAAAGAAGGACAAAGGGAAAGAAAAGGAGGATTTTTCCATTACGAGATGTACTCACTTATTTTATAACCTTTGAAAATAGAAAAATGGGCAGTATAGGAATACCCACCCATGGCCTGTGACCAATTCTTTCCTTTATTGATTTCAAGATAGCTAGGAGCGAGCCTGGTGAAACCACTGAGACTCTGGCCCCTAGCTGCCCTTCAGGTCTGGAATTGAACCCACACCTGTGGCTTCCAGCCAAACAAAAGACAGGCATATGAGTTGAACATTTACCTGAGGTAGATATACTCCTTGGAGAGAACAATCATGGGAGAAAGAAGGGCTGTGTATGCACCGAGAGACAGCTCAGGGGGCAGGAGTGCATGGAGGGATGGACACAGGGAAGAAGTAACTATCACGGGGAAGTGGGAGGGGAGCTGTTGCATTGTGGTAAATTGTGGTCAATGTCATGAGACAAAGTGTATGTGAGCTGTTGTATAGAAAGTGAATTTGCTCTGTAAATTTTCACCCAAATCACAATTAAAAAAAAAAGTTTCCCCCCCCAAAAAAAATATCTAGGAGCTCTGGTGGCACAGTGCGTAAGGCATTTGACTGCTAACTAGAAGGCCAGCAGGTCAAACCCGCCAGCCACTCCTTGGAATGAAGATTGGGCAATCTACTTCCATAGAGACACCACCTCAGAAACCCAAGGAGGGGTCGCTATGAGTAGAATTGATTTGACAGCAGTGAGTTTCTTTGGATAATTTTTGAAATATATATATATATATATATATATATATAAATGTAACTTATTTTTTGGAGCAGTTTTAGATTTACAGAAAAATTATACAGCAAGTTCAAAATTCCCACATGTTCCATCTCCACATTTTTTATGTTATTAGCATCTTGCATTCCTGTGGTGTATCTGTTACAACTGATGAACAAATAGTGATGTATTATTATTAACTGAAGCTCTTAGTTTATAGTGGAATCGCTCTTTGTGTTGTGCAGGTCTGTGGGTTTTGACACATGTGTAATGTCATGTATCCACCATGACTGGACATTCATTCCATCCTCCATCTATTTTTTTTTTTTTTTAATCATTTGTTTTCAAACAGCTGTGATCATTTTGAAAATTTGAGTGGCCTCTTTTTTTTCCCCCGTGCCATGAGTACAAAAGCATGTGTTGTTATAAATTCTTTGTAAGTATCATTTATTGGCAGCTGCTTCATATTCTGGCTTGCCTGGGTTGACTTAACTATTTCTCCATTGTGCATTTATTTGTTTCAAGATTTTTGCTCTTACAAACAATGTTGCAGTGAAAATCATGGTGTGTAAAGATCGTTATGTGTTTAGACACATGGAATTAACAACTTCAGATTAAGAAAATCTGTGCTGATTGAGCCCAAACAGAGGGAGCCAATAGTGTGCACTCGCCTGCTCACCTGAGGTCAACAGTTGGACCCATCCACTGGTACCCTGGAAGAAAGGCCTGGTGAGCTCCTTCTGTTACAATGGGAGCTGAGAAAACCCTTTGGAGTAGCTCTGCTCTGTGACACGTGGGGGGTGCTGTGAGATGGAATCGACACAATGGCAGCTAACAACTCCCTGGCTAAGCATGTTGTCCAGGGCCACTGTCACCAAGCTGTCTTTCATGTCACGTTTCACTCATGCTCGTCTGATGAACTTTAACTTGTAGAAGCTCCCACCCACCTTTAGGACATAATATTTGCTTGATAGTGGCACTTCCTGAATTGATGTTTTCACCCGAGTGGTGGGTACCGTGGAGCTGGATTGCAGCAGAGGATGGTGGAGGTCAATGCAGTGACCCCGGGGAGGGATGGCGGAGTCCTGCGATAAGGGTGGAGACAAGGATAGAAAGAGGTGCTTTCACAGGACAGTGATTGATTACAGGATGATAATTGATTGGAACGGGGTGAAGGGAAAGAAAGTGGCAAGGAAGACATTTCCGTGGCTGGCCTGAGCAGCCCGTCACTGAGCCCTGGGGCCGAGAGGAGGCTTGGAATTGAGGTTGGGACACCTGTTGGCCCAGTCACTGATCAGGTTCTTGAGAGGATGAGGCAGTTTTCCTGGGTTGTGATTAGAAAGGGGGGTACACTCTAGGGCATTGAATCACACATTATGCCTCATCGAATCACAATGATAACTGTAAGGTAACTTGTTACCAGGCTAATTATTCATGGAGACAAACACAGATGACACAAAGGGCAAGCACGGTGACTGGATTAGGTGCTCAGCAGACGTTTAGCTGTGTGTTGTGAAGGTCGGCGTGGTCCCGGTATGAACCAGGCTCAGTCTGATTTCGTGTCGGGAAGGACTGGAGCCGTTCTGAGTTTAGTTCATTTCCTTTGGACAGAGGTCTTGACCTACACAACGCGGCCCACTGGCGGATTCAGGTTCACCAAGCCTTCAAGGTGTAGAGGAAATGAGGCGCTTCCT
Source organism: Orycteropus afer afer (assembly GCF_000298275.1). Lineage (NCBI taxonomy): Eukaryota > Metazoa > Chordata > Mammalia > Tubulidentata > Orycteropodidae > Orycteropus > Orycteropus afer. The sequence continues at coordinate 10,917,750 of NW_006921625.1, read as the reverse complement.
AGCCCTGACCTGCTGCTGGGGCTTGGGGGGCCAATGAATCGCATCCCTTCCCACCAGGCTCAGTCAGCTGTGAAATAGACGCCTGAGTCAGAGGGAAAGGTCAGCGTTATCAGTGCAAGCATTGGGGTGGACGGTAAGTTCAAATGGGCCCCTCACACTGCTCCGTGAACTGTCCTTCCCCACCCAGTGCCAAGCTGGGTCAGTGCAGAGTGCCGCAAAAGACAGGGGCTGCCAGCCCCAGCGAGCTTGCCCCAGGGCCAGGAGAAGGGGCTGTACTCTGGGCAGGATCATTGGAGAGGCCAGGCCAGGCCCGGGCAGCCAGCAGACATGACCTGTGACCTTCACCACCTTAACCTCCACCATGGGGAACTCGGCCCTTGAGGCTGCTTCTCCCCATCTCACCAATCAGAGGAGTCTTCCCCTGTCCTGGGAGGGAAGTCACAGGGGCTGGAGGAGATGGCAGAGGCTTCGCGGGTCTCGAGAGTGCCTAACTCCCTGGCTTCCGCTCTACTTCCTGTCCCCTTTTTCAGAAAGTGCACTGGAATGCAGTGAGCAGCAGTGTGATGTTCGGTAGAGAATCTTCTCAGCTTTTCCGTTAGAGTAGTTTATTGAGAATAAATCAGACTTCCATATTTGTATTTGGCAGCAGGCCGCACCCAGCTCACCCCCTAACTCATCAGATGGACGGTTGAGAAGTGCTGCCTTAACTGCACCGGTTTTCCTCAGCAGGATCCAAGGGCTCTCTGGGTTGTTGTCGAGTCGGCTCGATTCGTGGTGACCCACATACAGCAGAGCAGAGCCTTGCCTGTGTGTATCACCTTCCTGGTTGTCGGTTTGCCGGAGTCCATTGGTGCAGCCGCAACGTGTTGAGCGGCTTCTGACCTGGAGGTTATCTCCCAGTGCTCCGTCAGACGGTGCTCTCTTGGGATCCTCGGGGTTTTCAAGGGCTGATTTTCAGGAGCGGATCGACAGGCCTTCCTCCCTAGCCTGGGAGTGCCAGCGAATCCCATCCACCATGGGGGGCCCTGCTGGTATTTGAAATACCGTTGACAAAGCTTCCAGCACCCAGCACCACGCCGGCCGCAGTGGGACGCTGACAGATGGGTGCTGGAGTTAGGGTTCTGCGTTTCATTGTTGGCTCAGACACTTGCTGCAGTCCGTGTGCCCCTCCGCCTGGGTTACTGGGTCACCATGCCCCAGGCTCCCCTTTGGTGCTTTGGGCGTCTAGTCTCCATCAAGGGGCTGCTGTTCTTGTGTGCCCCGACCCAGCACGAGGCAGCACAATGAGGGCTGAAAGGCTTCCATTGAGACCCACTGGGGCAGAGAGCAGTGCCCCTGGATTCTGAGGGGAGCCTTCACCCCACACACTTCCAATCTAAAGTATGCATTGTATAAGCATATTCACCAGCGCCCTTGAGAGATCAGCTCATAGTCTCCCCTGCCCCAGGCAAATCCCGGACTGCTGAATGGCTTTAGTCTGATTTCAGAGTCTTTCTTGTGATGGATAATCCGAGAGGTGGCTGGTGCTTAGCTTCGTCCAAACAGAAACAAAGACTGGCTCTTAGGGCACAGGGCTGTGGATCGTTAGATACTTCACAGACCAAACACCAACCAAACCCACTGCCAAGTCAGCCTGCAGCTGAGCCCTTTAATCACTGCGCCACCGTGGCTCCTCATATGCTCTGCTCAGTGGCAAGTTTGTTCCCAGTTGCCCTCTGGTAAGACCCCACACACTTTCAAGGTGCCGCAGTAGAATGAGTTCAGTCTTGGTCCCTAATGATGATAGTTTCAATCCGTCTGGCAGGGAGCCACCAAACCCCCCAAAAAAAAAAACAAACCCAAACCCATTACAATTGAGTTGATTCCAACTCATAGCGACCCTGGAGAGCAGAAGAACAGCCCCCATAGGGCTTCCAGGGCTGTCATTCTCACAGAAGCAGACTGCCTCATTTTTCTCCCACGGCGTGGCTAGTGGGTTTGACTGGGGGCCGCGGGACTCTCCTGAATGGGTGATTCCTGCCAAGGTGTGGGCAGGAAGTGGCCTGTGTGTTTCAGTTTAGGCAGGATAAAGGGCACGTAGAGGGGCTGTGCTCTGTGCTTCTAGAGAAGCCGACAAAAATATGATCATTTCTGTTACACACCATTCATCTTATTAACCACTAACCCGTTTGACGGCTGATTAATGGGCGGGACGCACTGAAATGGGATGTGTCTGTTCGAAAGGAGATCACCAGATGGGCTGGGGGCCGTCCATTGAGCCAACAGCCTCACTGCTGCTTCCAGCTTCTCAAACGTTAGAAGAAGGAGCTTTTCCTGGCTGCCACCCACACCTCAGAGTCCATGCGTGGTGCCCACAGCTCACGTGCTCAGCTGCCAGCCTCCAGGTTGGTGGTTCGAGTCTATCCAGAAGCCCCTCAGAAGAAAGGCCTGGATATCTATTTCTGAAAAGTCAGCCATTGACAACCCCACGGAGCATAATTCTCCTTTGACACGAATCAACTCGTTGGCGAATGGTTTGGTTCTTTTGGGCTCACACCCTGGTGGTTTCATGTGTGCCAGCCAGCTGTGGGCCAGGGTGTTCCCAGTGTCACTCTGTCCTCTGACCAGTTGGAGTTTAGAGGGATTCGGTATAATCCATCCTCTGATTCGGTATAATTCATCCTCTGAGTTTCTTCTTTCCTTTGTCAGCTTGCTTTTGGGTCAGAAAATGCTGATCTAGTTGAAGCAGTCGCCAGTTCTCTCTTGGAGCCATCTTCAGTCTTTTCCGAGCTGTAGGGAAATCATTCCCATATCATACGTCATTGAAAAAGCCAAAAGCAGGCTCGTGGTGACCCCATGTGTCAGCGTCGAGCTGGGCTCCGTTGGGTCTCCAGGGGCGGAGTTTTCAGAAGCAGCTCACCAGGCCTTTTTTCTGAGATGTCTCTGGGTGGACTTGAACTACCCACCTTTTTGTCGGCAGCAAGCATTTTAACCATCTGTACCAACGGGGATGGGGTCCATGAGGATGACTGCTGTAGTGTTGATGTGCACACACCTTTTTCAAGACTGTCATGTGACGCCACACGCATTTCATAGGTCAGAAGCTTATGGGAGTGGCAAGAAAGGAGCTGAGGTAAGAGCCTCTTGCCTCGTGGGAAACATTCTTAGAGGCAGCACCGCAGAGTGAAGGAGAAAATCACAGCCCATGATGTCAGATGCCCAAGTTCAGGTCTATGCTTAACCTCTGCATTTCAGCCTTCTCATCTACAAAGGGCCGTGATGATGCCTGTCTCCCAGGGTGGTGGAGGCTCAGATGAGATGTGCATGCAAAAAAACAGTGATGACCAAAGCATGTCATCTGTTCTTATTTTCTTAACTTCTCATTTTAGAAAATTTTCAAACTCAAAAATTTTCAAACTCAAGTAGTACAATGGGTGTCCGTGTGTCTATTTTAACTTTAACAGTGAGTGATGCATTTCACTTTCCCATTGTACCAAACCACCCACTGCCTTGGAGTAGATTCTGACCCACAGCGCCCCTAGGGGACAGAGTGAAACTGCCCCACAGGGTGTGCAAGGCTGTCAATCTTCACAGAAGCAAAGCCCAAACCACACCCACTGCCATGGTGTCTATTCTGACTCACAGCGCCCCTAGAGGACAGAGTGGAACTGCACCATAGGGTTTCCAAGAATGTCAACCTTTACACAAGTGGACTGGACATCTTTCTTCCATGGAGCGGCTGGTGTATTTGAACCACTGCCTGTTGGTTTGCAGCCAGTGCTTTAACCATTGTGGCACCCAGGCTTTCCTATTGTAGGCATCCCTTCCATATACAGATGTCCATGGACAGCCATCAGAGATGCTGGGATGGTGCTGGTGAATGCATAGAGTGGGACTTTCTCTCACCACATCAGAGCACTGGGTCAGTGTATATGTGCAATATGTGAATGTGTGTTTATGTAACCATAGTTACAGAAAGACCCCATCACCTTCCCTTTGCTTTTTTCCTAGACACTATGCTACCTCTAGAGAAAATGGTAAAAGCCTTAGTAAAACCACACTTCTGTTAATGCTGCCTTAGGCAATTTCTCTTGATAATAAAAATTATATAGAATCATAGCTATATAAAAATAATAAAACTGTACCCTGAAAAAATGATATAAAATAATATTCACTTGTACACTGAAAATGATGAGTACCTGGGAGATAATAATTTTTCTTATATTTTCCTGCATTTCCAAATTTTGTGCTTTGGCCATGTATTTTTTTAAAATTAAATTAAATTTATTTATTTATGTTGTGATTTGGGTGAAAATTTACAAAGCAAATTCATTTTCCATATAGCAGTTCATATATATTTTGTTTCATGACACTAATTGCATTCCCCAGAATGCAACAGCTCTTTTCCCACTTCTCCCTGTGGTTACCTTTTCCCTGTGTCCTTCTTTCCTCTGCGTTCCTGCTCTCTGAGTTATCTTTGTACATTTGCCGTGTGTAATTTTTAAATAAAAGAACGAGCTTAATTAAAATATCTAGAACTGAGTAATAGAGCCCAATGAGAGCATGAGATAACTGTTTTACAGCAACTGGATAGCTGGTTATTCACAGCAAGTCCGTAATTCTGATTCACGCTCCTCTAAGGGCCCAGCCGTGTTCCAGTTTTTTCTTTACATTGCCCAGCTGGTGTGATGAAGCTTAGACAAATAGGGTGGAAGGTAATTTAGCTCCCAAGAGTTATGTGTCGGTCATATGTAGACATTCCAAAGCTAAAGAGAAATAAACTTTGGATTATGCTTCTCACTGTAATCCAATCAAACCAAACCCACGTTTGATTCTAACTCAGCTGTTGTTGTTGTTGTTGTTATGTGCTGTCAAGTCAGACCTGACTCACAGCGACCCCTCTGTCGGTTTCCGAGGCAGTATCACTACGGAAGTAGATTGCCCAACCTTCCTCCCGAGGAGTGGCTGGTGGGTTTGAACGGCCAACCTTCTGGTTAGCAGTCAAGTGCCTGAGGCACTACGCTACCAGAGTTAGTTGATTCCAGATCGATTTAGGTTGATTCTAGCTCAGTAACCTTGTTGGACAGAGTGGAACTGCCCCATAAAGTTTCCAAGGCTAGACTCTTTATGCAAGCAGATTGCCACATCTTTTTCTCTTGGAGCGGCTGGTGGGTTTGAACTGCTGACCTTTTGGTTCACGGCAACGCGCTTAACCACTGCACCACCAGGGTTCCTTCTTCTCACTGTACCTCCTATCAAGTGTGAAGGGTCATGTTCATGCTGATCATGAGGAATGCTTCACTTCAAAGCATGGCTTTACTCCCTTGTACCTTGCCCCTAACATCCAGGATCTTGAGGCTTGCTCGGGAGCTCTTGTAAACTCCACAGACCTGATTCAGCCCCTTTTCTGGTTTGCTCTTAAAGATTTTTTGTTTCCCGTATTGTCTGAATCTGTTTCCGTATTTCCCTGTTCACTACTGACCAATGTGGGAAGCCCTCAGCAGAATGTTTGCAATTCTTTTTTTTTTTATTAGGATTTGGGTGAAGATTTACAGAGTAAATTCACTTTTCATACAGCAGTTCACATATACTTTGTCTCATGTCATTGACCAAAAT
>NW_006921625.1:10863641-10904790 GCF_000298275.1 Orycteropus afer afer | reverse complement strand
TTTTTGGTATTTTCACGCAAATTCTTCTGCTAGTTGGGGTTTAGTCCAAATCTGCATCCTTTCCTTCAAGGCTCAGGGTTCCAAGATTATCTTCTGTGTCTGTATTTATTGGTTTCCCTTTTCTTTGTTGAAGAGGGTCTGTGCAATCCTTCTGCCTAGTCCGCCATCTTGCCCCGCCTCCGGAATTTTTCTGTTTGCAATTCTTGTGTTGATTTGGGAGGGAAATGAGGGCCTGTGTGATGGTTATAGCAGGGGAGGCTCTCCATGGGGAGGAAGGAGTTGCATGGGGTTGGGGGTACAGCATGTTGAATAGTTGAAGTACCTGGTGGCCTTTTGTTGGGGTGGGGGCAGGGGTGCTTCTGCCTGCGATGTTCCTCTGTCCTTGGCATCCATGACAACCAGTGAGACATTCAATGTTTTCATTGTTGGCAGCGTTGGGGACGGAGGCTCCCTCTCTACTTCTGAGCCTGCAGCCAGCCTGGACCCATGCATCGTGTCCCCAGAGGTGACTGCGCCAAGGAAGCACCCACAGGACATCAGGGAGCTAGGAGCTTCCCCACAGCCCTGCTCAGCACCACCCTGGGGACAGCAGTGCCTCGTGACCTCCATGCCCTTTGCTGAGGGGCCCCCAGCAGGCTGCCTGGCCAGCCCAGCAGTGGCCTGTGAAGAGGGTCCCCTGGTCCAAGGCCCCAGGAAGGAACCTTCTCCAGATGCCCCGGAGGACAATGTGGCGGTGTTTGTCTCTGCAGGGGGCAGTCCTGCTCAGCACAGTGCGGTTGCTACCACCTGCAGTCGTGGAGGAGCAGAAGAGCCAAAGAGAGAGGGACAGAATTCTTCCTCCTCTAACGGCAGTGACCAGTGGCCAGCAATGTCACCAGCATGTCTCAGAGAGCCATGTGGAGATAGTGACCAGCCTGGTGGTTTAGGGTCTCCAGGGAACGAGGCTGCAGGTGGCTTTTCCTCCACAGAATCCAGGCTGGGGGTGGGTTCTTTACAAGGAGCCCCCCAGGCCCCCACTGCAGCCCAGCCAGCCAAGGAGAGCTCAGTTGGCACGGAGGACCTCGGCCTCCAAAAGATCCCACCAGCCCCAGCCGCGAGAGCCTCAGACAGAGAAAAAGACCAAGTGGAAGAGCTGCCTCAGACTTCCGCCAACGACTCAGAATCCCTCAGGGCCTCTGGGGCTGCTCAGGGAACCGAGGCGGGTGCTGCCTCCTGGGAAGGCTGCCAGCAGCAGATGAGAGCACACCTGCCGCCTGCAGAGGGGCCTGCCTGGCCACCGGGGACTGGAGGCTCGTGGAAGGAGACAGTGGATGCCAGCGATGCTGAGAGCCCTGCACAGACGGACACTCGAGAGACCGAGCCCGATAGCTGTGTCTGTGTGGCAGCAGGTGGCCAGCCCAAAGGGGGCTTGCTGGAGGGCACTGAGACTTCGCCACCCACCCCAGCTGGGGCCACGGTCCCTGCTTGGAGCCTCTCTTCCCATCTAGCCACTCCTGCAGCTGCAGAGGAGCCTGGCTGGCTGGCCCGGGAGGCAGAGGCTGGGGCTCAGCCACCAGCTCCTCCAGACTCAGCCCGAGAGCTGGCCCAGGCGGGGCCGGCAGGCCTGGAGAAGTGTGTGCCAGACCTCAGACGTGGAGAAGAGGGGCCCAGAGGGGGCCCCAGGGACATCCCTGCCCCTTCGCCCACAGAGGAGAGCGGGCCCCTCTCCAGTTGGGAGCAAACCCACCAAGCCCAACAGGAAGTGCTCCCCCTTCCCTTTCTCAGTGGCTCAGACCAAAGCGCCAGCCAGGCACCCAGGCCCCAGGATGGAGTCGAGGCCCCTGAGGGAGCTGTGAGCCTGGCTGTGGCCAACGAGGAGCATAGATTGCCTGGAGGTGACCCTGGAGGACAAGGGGAAACCCCAGAGCACCCCAGGGGTGCCACTCCTGGGACCCTACAGGCTGACCAGCCCCAGGTATTCAGCTGCAAGCTAGGCCCCGAGGTGCACAAAGAGGAGGCCACAGAGCTTACTGGTGACGCTGACAGCAGCGTCCTTCCCGGCGTAGAGCCCACACCGCCACTCAGGAAGGAGGGGCCTGGGCTCGTGGACAGCCCCAGCTCTAGGCCAGAGGACCCAGCTCTGGGCTCTGAAACCTGGGAGGTGGCAAGAGACACACACCTGGCCGATGCATCCGGCTCCCCGAGCAGGCTCAGTGAGCAGGAGCCAGGCTCGTGTCCTTGGCCGGATGGGGCTGGTGACCACGCTGTTCCCAAAGGAAACATCTGGGAGGGGCCTGAACTGCAGACTAAATGTCCTGAACCCCCCCAGGTCAGGGGAGAGCTGGGAAGAACAGAGTTTCTTTCTGCTTTGGAGTCCGAGAGGTCAGATCTCCTGTCAACTCCTGTGGCCCAGGTTGGCTCCAGAGCCCAGGAGGTGAGGAGTCCATCTGAAATAGAGATGTTGGGCCCCTTGTCCATGCAGTGGCCAGGTGGCTGTGCTGGTGAGGGCCTGCTGCCATCCCCAGGGCAGCCCCACGGACTGGGGTGTGACACAGCAGGGCAGGAAGGCTGTGCTGATGTGTCACAGCGCCCCAAGGAGGGGGAGACCTTGGCAGTGGACAGTGGGCTCTCGACCCTCAGCCTGAAGCCAGACCAAAAAGGAAGCCCACCCTCCCTGGAAGATGGCTGGGCACCAGCGGAGCCATCCTCAAGGCCTTCACTGTCCTCTGAGACCAGTCTCCAGCCGTCCCAGTCCGACTGCCCCTTTGATGTGCTCAAGGGGAAGCCTCAGCCACCTGATAGTGGAGACGAGGCCCCGCCAGGTGGTGCAGGTGTCAAGAAGCAGGGCCCAGATTCTCCCCAAGTGCACGTCCCTGTGCAACCCAGGGAGGATGCCAGCTCGCCCCCTCAGAGAGAACAGGAGCAGGCTTCCAGATCAGAAATCCAAAGTCAGCTGCCCAAAGGCAATCTGGCTGATCCTGCAAGACCACCTCCCTGGGATGCAGTCCCGGAAGTTTCTCCAACAGAGTGGCTAGAGTTGTCGGCACCAAGAAGACCGGAGTTGCCTACAGTGGGGGAGAGTGAGCGAGAGGGAGCGTGCAGCGGTGGTCGGTCCTTGGGGGTCTCACCTTCGGCAGCAGATACCTCCCAAGACTCTTCTCTCACAGGTGCCCTGAGCCAAGAGGAAAGTTGCTGTGCTGGGCAGGGGCCGAGCAAGCCTGGGCAGGAGCCGGCTGGCGCTCAGGAAGCAGGCGGGCAGCATGAGGCAGCATGTCCAGAGGATGCCATTTCTGACGTGGTTGATGTGCGGCCCCCGCCTTGGGGCTTGGGTCAGATGGCAGGTGGGGCTCCACCCTGCCATCCACACACAGTTCCTCTCCCGGATGCGCCACACTGCCCGCCAGCTCCTGTGCCCGTTGGACCCAGTGCCACACCTGTCCAGAATGCCCCTGAGAGGGAGCTGTGTGGTGACACTAAGACAGGCAGACAGCAAGCAGTGCCGGCCCCACTGGAAGAGATGGAGTGGCCCAGCAGCTCGGACGCAGAGCCCCTAGACCTTCTCAGAAGTAGCTCATCGGCCACGGAGCAGGGCTGTGAAGGTGTGGCACTTGTGACCGGTGGGGACGCTGAGGAAGGGAACCCTGAGGTGCCCAGGACTTCAGAGAAGCCAGGAGAAGCTGCTCGGAGCTCTGGCCTCCTGCAGCCTGAGCACTGTCCCCCCCATGGGGAGGACATGTCCACCTCCTCCCCGTGTGAGCCCTGCCAAGCTGGGCAACCCCCTGCCGGCTGCTGGGGTGCTTCACTGCCTGCAGGGGAGCCGAGTGGAGCCCCCAGGAACACCTTGGACATTGCTACGCAGCAGGCCATCTCTGACCCAGAGAACCTGCTGCTGGCTGAGGCCCCACCAGAGGCTGCCCCTGATACTCCTTATCTGCAGATAGACGGGGCGGCCCGGAGAAGTGCCGAGAGCAGTGGGGGGAGCACTGCTTCCCCACTCTGTGCCCCAGCTCCTGGAGGAAGCCCTTGTTCCCTGGGGGAGCCCCTGTTTGCCTTGGGAGATGCTGCCACCACGAAGCCATCCGCTGGTTGCCCGGCCTCCCCCTTGCAGCCAGAAGCCACAGCTGGGGAACTGTTGGTGGAGCCAGCCAGCAGGGGCCACAGCCGTGGCAGCCCTGAAGCTGTGCCTGGTGAGAGATCTGTGGACTCCGTGCCCTACCTGGACAGGATGCCGAGAACGGGAGAGGAGACGGCGGCCACAGCCCCTGGGGAGGTTCCGGCATGCCCTGTCCATGAAGAGAGCAGGGCAGGTGAGCCCACCGGGGAGAAGGAGAGCAGCAGTGAGGGGGTGCTGGGGCCCCCCAAGGGGCCAAGCCAGGGTGCATCAGGGGGCGAGGACACCGGCTCCAAGCACACCCCCATGATTGCTGGGTTCCCGGATTTCAGGGAGCACATCACCAAGATCTTTGAGAAGTCTGTGCTGGGGACGCTGGGCGCCGACTGGCCCCTGAGTGCACCAGGAGGAAAGGCAGGCGCTGGGGGCAGTGTAGTGGGCAAGGACCTTGCCACGCCACTGAGCCTAGAGAGGCTTCTAGATGGGGCTCAGAGAGAGGCTGTCACCCCTCTCCCTGCACCTCAGGGCTCTCTCCGAGTGAACTCAAAGGAACAGAAGCAAGAGTTGGCTTTGGACGCTGTGACTTCCCATGTGGGGCCTCAGGGCGCAGCCCCAGGAGAGCCCACCACAGAGCTGAACCTTCCAGATGTCAGTGCGGGAAAGGAAAGGAGTAGTGCCCCACAGATAGGGGGTGACACCAAGTCACCAGGGGCAGCTGGGGAAGCTGGGCCTGGAGGCGAGCCCCATGGGAGGCAGAGGAGGGGCGCGCAGGGGCCAGGGTCTGTGCAGATTCCTGTGCAGAGAGCTGCTGACTTCCAGGGGGCTCCCCAGCAAGATGGAAGTCAGGATGACCGAGTTCCTTCTGGAGAACGGCTCCAGGATGCATCCGTCTGCAACAGCCTGCTTGGGGAGGATGGTGGCGGGGGCTCTGCCCGCACACGGGGCCCTGGTGATGTGCCAGGAACCACCGATGCCCTGGAAGCGGCTTCTTTGCCCAGGGACGTTCTGGTTGTGCCCGAGGCCGGCAGTGAGCCCTGTGCCTCTGACACATACGGGGGTGAGAGGAGGCAGGGAGGTGCTGCCGGGACTTTGGGAACCCAGAAGGCCCTAGCCTCCCAGACCGCCCCTGAGCCTTCCGCTCACCAAGTGATGGGCGCTCCCCTGGAGCCCAGCACCGCTGCCGGAGCTGCTCAGGAAGCAGAGGGTGACATCACTGTGAACACAGCTGAGGCAGGGGCACGTGCGTCTGGTGACCTGCCCGGAACAGGTATTACAGGGGTGTTTTCAGGCACGGCCGAAGCCTTGGTGAGGCTGCCAGGAAGCTGCCAGGATCCAGGCTCCTCAGAGAGGGTTCTGGGGATGGAGGATGCAGCCGCCCTGCACGTGGATGGCCTGGCCGGGTACCAGCAGGCTGAGCAGCAAACCCAGCCCGCACCCCCCACTCCTGCCGGGGATGGAAAGGTGTGTGTCTCCTCACCTCCGGAACCTGACGGAACCCAGGACCAGAGGCTGCCACACGTGATGCCTGAAGAGCTCCCTGCTCACAGGTACTTAACAGAATGAACTCCCAGGGCGATGTGGGCTCAGTGGCAGAGGGATTCCCCCATCCGATTTATACAAATCCATCCAATAGAAGGGCAGCTTTTCATAAGCTAAGTTTCCCCAACTAATTGCTTAAACGTACGTGCTTATCCTCTCTGGATGTGCTAAGATCCTGAACAGTGTGACAGAAACAGGAGGAGGTGCACGAGTTGTTCGTTTAACATGTCTTACTCCTTTCCTCGTGTTCTTTAATTCCTCTAACCGAGTATATTTGGAAAGCATAAACTGTCTGTGGTTGACTGTGGGGTAGGAGGTCATGGGGAATTGGTGGTTATATGTTTTTCCTGGAGCTCAGAAACATCTGCTTCTGGGTCTGCATTTAGTTAGGCTGTTGTTGTTGTTATGTGCCATCAAGTCAGACCCGACTCATAGCAACCCCTCCTTGGGTTGCTGAGGCAGTATCACTATGGAAGTAAATTGCCCAACCTTCCTTCAGAGGAGTGGTGGGTGGGTTTGAACCACCAGCCTTCCGGTTAGCAGTCAAGTGCCTTAGGTACTATGCTACCAGAACTCCTTTTAGTTAGGCAGTGGGGCTAAAATAACTCAAAAGCATCTCCAAGCTGCTGAGTGACTGGAGGTACTTGTTCCTAAGCATTTTGGGTAGAGACCACCTAGAGGTGTAATTGGGGAATGGGCTTTCTCCATGGGGTGTAGCGAGGAATGCCTCTCCCGTCCACTTACTATCTCTACTGCTGTCTTTCTTTATCCCAGGAGGAGCCCTGGGCCTGGCCCATCCCCTTCGCATTTGATTTCTGAGCAGGATGTTCCAAGCGTCCCTGGCGAAGTCACTTCAGCTGAGGCCAGAGGTGTGAGGGGAGCAGAAAGGTCAGTGAGAAGTTACCAGTCTTTGGGGAACCATGATGCTTTCCATGGGGTATTTGACAAGAAAAAGGGAGGGATATGTGTGTGCACACGTGTGCACGTGTGGTGAAAAGTCACACTCCAGTACCCCACCTTCCACGTTTACAATTCAGTGGCATTGGTTACGTCTTTCATGTTGTGCCACCATTATCACTGTCCCTTTCTGGAATATTCTACTGGCATTCACATAAACTCAGTGCCTCCCCAAAACTGCTCCTCCCCCCTACTTGAGGGATTTTAGGAAAGAAGGTAATAGTCACCCCTACCCCTTATACCGGCAAAGTGCCTGCTGGGACTGTACGCTCGGTGTGGAAGGATAGATGGACATGCTTTTGTCTCTGAACTTGTTAGTTCAAACAGCTTTGTTGAGGTACAGTTCCCATGCTGGACAGTGCACGCCTTTAAAGCGGACACTCATTGGCTCTTACTGCATTCAGAGCTGTGCAGCCATCAGCACAGGCCATCTTAGAACATCTTCATGGGCCCCTGGAGAAACCCTCTGCCCTGAGCCATCGCTCCAGTTTGCCCTGCCTCCCAGCGCCAGGCAGCCACTAATTTAGTTTATTACCTTGTGAGACAAAGGGTTAAACATTGCTTTGCTCTCTGAAGCAGGACTGTCTAGCCACCAAGAGCAGTCACACTACAGAGAGCCCAATACGAGAGGAGAAGTGACTGTGTAACTGTGAACCCCAGCCCCTCACACCTGCCATGTGCGTGCGCCTGTTCTCTGAAGTGAAAGGCTGCCTGCGGTGGTTACATGCTTCTGCTCACAAGTCCAGACTTGGGGAAACACAGGCATGTTGTGAACCAGCTGTGTGGCCCACGAAGCCTTTGGCTGCCACAGTGCTCTGTGTGTGTGTGTGAATGGACGTGTGTGTGTGTAGGAATGTGTGTGTACACATGGGCACACATGTGCACGAGCTGGGTGCAGTTGGACTTTCAGTTAGTACCTTTGGCAGCCCGTGGGCCCTACCAGCAGCTGTGGGCACTTCGTACATGGCTCGATAGTCATTTTACGCATGCTGGAAGAATGCACGAGCACCTGTTTTTCGAGTTAGACAATCACGAGAGACCCAGCCACCTCTGCTGTCCTACGTTGGCGACTCTTACAACTGGGCCAGCACAGGGGCCAGGGAGAAGCCACCATGTGCTTCCTTGACAGCTGGCCACGTCATTTGCACGTGACGCTTTTCTCCGCTCCTGATTCAGCACCTGAGCCCCTGTGGGGATGTGTTTCTTCCATTCCCAGTTAAGGGATGGGAAAACATCCGGCTCAGAAAACCCTCCCCAGGCCCACACGGCTCCGTTGCCGCTTTGTCGGTGCCTTGAGCTCTCAGCATCTTCTCCAGAAACTCAGGGGCAGACAGGGAGTTCCATAAATTTAAATACTTCAGAACTTTTCTAAAAGACTTGGAAGGTATAGGAAGATATGAATGAAAAGAGGAAAATCCCTGATCCCACTTACGAGAGATTACTGTTATTTAATGTTTTAGTGTATTTTCAGCTACTGGGCTTTTTTTTTTTTCCCCCTTCTTTCTCTGTGAAGTTTTACAAAGTCATTTCCCCCCCTGCCATTGAAACTCTTTGCCAAAGTGAATCACAGTGCCTGAAGTCACATGGGTTTATCAGTGTTTCTGTTCACGCTGCCCTGGGTGGAGGTCTGTTAGGCGGTAGCCTTTCAGCTACCCTGGAGCTACTGTCCCCTATGGCAACCACTCACCACCTGCGGCTCCTGAGGCGTTGGGAAAGGTGGTGCGCCTGAGTGGAGATGTGCTGCCAGTGTAAATATATGCCAGCCTTGGAAGGTTTGGTATGAAAAGATGCAGGTCGCATCATCAATAATCGTATGTTGGTTATAGGTTAAAATGATAATACTTTGGATACACTGTTAAAATTAACTTTGTGTATTCCTTTTCCTGTTTTAAATGTGTTTGCCAGAACACTCGTATCTGGCTCACATACATGGCTCGTGTACTTGGCTTGTCTTCTGTTTCTATTGAACAGCACTGTGTCTGGTTAGCTGGTTATAGAACCAGCGTTTGCACTGGTCCTTGAAGGAAATGAGCATGTCTTCCCTGTGATTTGGGCTCTCTCCCAGGGGTCCCTGGGTGGAACAGATGGTTTGCTAACTGGAAGTTTGGAAGTTTGAGTCCACCCAGAGGTGCCTTGGAGGAAAGGCCTGGTGAACTTCTGAAAAATCAGCCATTGAAAACAGCACAGTTCTACTGACACACGGGGGTTGCCATGAGTTGGAGTCGACTTGACTGGCAGCTGGTTTCCCTCCCTCCTGTAGGCTGAGGCTTCCCTGAAAGAATTCTGATTGGACCCTAGCTCTCACCTCCCCACTGCACCAGGGGACTCATAGGATCAGCAGCCTCTGAGCAGATGCCTGCTCTGTGCACTTCTCCCAGGTGTTAGAAAGGGCCTTTAGGTTAGCTTTCTTCACAGACTAGGGAGGGCGAGGCCTGGCTCTCACAGCGTGTCCTGGAGTTTCTGTCTTTCCATCCATCCAGATGCAAAGCCATCATGGCTTCTCACTGTGTGCAAGCAGATGCTTAATAATTTATGAGTTAAAACCAAACCCCTTTTCGGATTGATGACATAAGATAGGCTACAACAGATAGCGTTGTACTTTTAAGACAAAATATGTAGATCAACTCCATCCAATAGGAATATAACATGAGCCACGGAAGTCATCTTACATGTTCTTCTGGTGCCCACATTAGAAAACAATAAAGAAACAAAATGAACTTTAATACTATATTTTGTTGAACCCAGTACATAAAACATAATCATGCCAGTGTATTCTGCTAAACCTGTCGGTGTAGCAGAGATTCTGAACTGCCCGCCAGGGTTTCTAAAAGTGTAAATCTTTACAGAAGCAGACTCTGTCATCTTCGTCCCATGGAGAGGCTAGTGGGTTTGAACTGCCGACCTTTCCGTTACCAGCTGAGCTCTCGCCCACTCTGTCACCAGGGCTCCTGTTTTTCAGTATATAATCAATATAAACATTACGAGTGTGCTACTCTGTATTCTGGTTTCCACACCACGTCCTTGGAATCTTGTGTGTATTTAACACTCATGACACATCTTACCCTGGACTAGTCCCATTTCAAGTGCTCTTGTGTGATGAATAGCTGCCATCTGGGACACCCAGCCTCTCAGAGTTCTAACAGCTGTTGACAATGGACCCAGAGGGCCAGGCCTTCCTACAGGACTCCAAAGGCACACGCCTTTTTGCCAGGCAACCTCGTTCCGACCAGTTCAGCACAAACACTAGGAGGAGGCTCTGCCCTTCCGGTGAAACTTCCAGGGTCTGGGTAGGTGTCGGAGGCAGAGATCCTCTGGCCAAGGCCAGTGGTGCATGTGACGTGTCCTGGGAGAGCGGGTGTTGTACATGAAACCCATTAGCAGTCTGGGGAAGCTGGGTGGCTACCTCAGTGGGACCTGCCAGGAGCAGGGGTGGAGAAGAAGGTCGGAGCAGGAGCTGTGACTCAGCCCAGCTCTGGCCTTACTGGTTACATTGTTGTGTTTTTGTTGTGTGCTGTCCAGTCGGACCGACTCATAGCAACCCCTTCTTGGGTTTTCGAGGCTGTATCACTACGGAAGTAGATTGCCCAACCTTCCTTCTGAGGAGTGGCTACTGGTTACATAGATAACTTCAATTTGCTCATCTGTAGGGTGGGGATAACAATAGTGGTGCCTGCCTCACTGTGTTGCTGTATCGTTCAATGAGATAATGTACACAGGTAGAGTGCAATCAATCCCCGGCCTGTGAATGTGTGACTTATGGACCACTCCTACTTGCCCTCGAATATTATGTGAATTTTCCCTCACTTTGAAACAATTGAATCAACCCCTGCTTGCATCAAATTCTTCCTCACAGTCACCTTCACTAGCTGCACATGCAGCTTTTAAATAATTGAAAAGGCTTCTTCTAGCCCTGTCTTGCACTAACCATAAAACCAAACCCACTGCTGTTGAGTCAATCCCAACTCATAGTGACCCCCAGTGGGTTTCCAAGGCTGTAAACCCTTACAGAAGTAGAGTGCCTCATCTTCCTCCCATGGAGCAGCTGGTGGGTTTGAACCACCAATCTTCAGGTTAGCAGTCAAATGCCTTACCCACTACAGTACCAGAGGTCCTTTCTTGCACTGAAGTAATGGTAAATGAGGAGCTCTGGTGACATAGTGCCTAAGGCATTTGGCTGCTAACCAGAAGGCTGGCGGTTCAAACCCACCAGCCACTCCTCAGAAGGAAGGTTGGGCGTTCTACTTCCTTAGAGATAATGCTTCGGAAACCCACGGAGGGTCGCTATGAGTTGGATCCGACTCCACAGCAGCAGGTTTGGTTTGGTTTGGTGCACAGGGAGGAATGTGCAGAACAGAATTCAAACTCTTATGAACTCTCAGCTTTCTGGAGAAAGTCATGAACCCCTGAAATTGTTGCCCAGAGATAATCTTTAAATCTTAGGCCAAAATACCCTCTGAATTCTTCTTAACACTGACAGTAGTTCCGCTTAACCAGTAAAACAGGTCTTCCTCGAGTGCTGTGCTCTTTTAAGGCCTGTTTAGATGGGATCAACTGGAAAGATTAGACAGGAATTTTAGGGGCCGTGAGTTTACGTGAGCGGGGGAGGAACAGCTCAGAAAAGAATGGGGAGCACGGTTGCACAACTCGAAGGCTGCGTCAGTGTCTCTGAGCTGAACGTGTAGAAGCTGTCGGGTTGGTGTGTGTCTTGCTGTGTATATTATCAACAATAACGAAGTAAATAAAATTTCAAGGGAAATGCACCTGCTCTGACTTACCTATAAATTCGCCTTAAAGTCAGTTAAGCACTGATCTCGTTAGTGCCCAGAGACCGCCTGCAACCCTCTGGTGCTCATGAAGAAGCCCCAAAGCAACCCGTTGCTGTGGAGTGGATTCCCCTCGATCCCGCTCACGGCAGTCTCCTGTGTGTAAGAGTGCACCTGCGCTGCATGGGGGTTTTCAAGTGGCCGACATTTCAGGGGTAGATCACCAGGCCTTCCTATGACCTGAATAGAGTCGAACCCCCAACCTTTCAGTGAGTAGCTGAGCACTTAACCATTTCTGCCACTCAAGGACTCCACGTTAGGTTCCCTGCTGTTAGTTTTGTGGGATGGGCTTTTCTTGTGCAGTGAGCTGAATGACCACAACCTCTGCCTGATGCAGAAGCTGTTTCTGGAATCTGTTCTCTTGGGGTTGAGGTTGCAGCCATTTTTGTTTCCCAGTATTACATCCTTTGTTTGCTAAAATATTTTAATGGCTGAGGAGAGGGAATTGCTTCTTACCAACCACTGCGTTGCTCAAGAAGCCTTTGTGTTGCAACGGTTAACTGTGCGGCTATTAATGGAAGGATTGGCAGTTCGAACCCACCCAGTGGCTCTGTGAGAGCATGACCTAGGGATCTGTTCCCATAATTTATACTTGGTCACGTGAGATTGCTATGTGTTGAAATAGACTTGATGACACCTGACAACAACAACAACAACAGCAGCACCATGTAGCATAAAGTGATGATGTATATGTAGAAGCATTTCGGGGATGGTGTTTTCTTCTATAATTGTGTGTGTGTCTTTCATGTTGTTGTTGTTATTTGCCATTGAGTCGGACCCAACTCATAGTGACCCTTCCTTGGGTTTCTGGCACACCATATTGTATTTCAATAGAAAAGTCATGTTTTAAGTTGTCACCATGCTAGCAAAGCAGGTCAAATCCTGACTGTCTCCTCTTTTGTTGGTTAGTGGCTAGCATGCCACTCTTGACTCTACCGGATTTTGCAGGTCTGCAGATTGAATAGAGCTGATCCTGCATCTCCGATTCCGTATTTGAGAAATGTCCCTTTCCTAGCTTGGTGACAGGATGGTTTGATGACGCATTCTCATACACCTATAGATGCAGATGACAATCAACGGGCTTACCACCGTGTTTCCCAGCTTTTAAAGTTGGATTGAATCTTCTGACGCTTTGCGTACCTCCGGCTCCTGCTTCCCACCCCATCTGAGAAGCCGCACCGACAGATGGCTTGCTGGTGCCTCTGGGCGTTGTGTGGCCCCTCCTGTGGCAGAGTCTGGAACACATAGATGGCCTCACTGTGTTTGCACGTTGTTCTACAGAAGATGCTTAGGTAGATCTTGTCACTCTGTGGACGACCGTCCTCCATGCAGGTGGAAAGCCTAGAGTTTTGAGTTTTGATTACACACCACTGATGTTCCTTTATGTTGTTCTGGATTGATCATCAAGTGTGGACATCACCATGTTTGTTTTTGTTGAATATTTATTTGAGGGGTCATTTTATTTTTCCACCTTGGGAAATGGTTGGAAAGGTGTCGTTTTCAGTTGTTAGTGTATTTTGAGGGAATTAAATTAATCCCAGATGCTGTGCACAGACCTAGGCTAAATATGGAGGGCAGTTGGGTTGAAAGTTGAGGAAGGAAGACAAAGAGGGACAGCTGACTTCAGGCCCAGGACGTCCTGGGCTGGACCGAGAACCACATTCTCCTGCCCACGTCTTCCTCCCACTCACTCCCTGTTCTTCCTTCTCTCCCCTCCCCCTTCTAAAAACTACCAGCTGTGACCCCATGTTTTCAAGTTTAAGAATAAGGTTTCAGGGGATGGCTACAGCTGTATAAATTAGGAAAAGGAAAAAAAGCACTGGAGCATAGTTCTCCTTGAAGATAAAGCCCGGACACCAGACGTTACCCTTTGTGATCCTTCTGGGTTTGATTTTCTGTGGCATGGGTTTCCTTGTTTTCAATTCCCGTCTGAGAAGATAGTGCCACAACACTGACACTCCTTTCAATTACGGCAGACTTTCTTCCCAAATGGGAGGTTGCGGAGTGCGACTGGCCTGTTCATGGCCCGTTGGCCTCCTACTGGCTGTGTCCTGGATAAACGGCTTCACGTCTCAATCCTCAGTTTCCACAGCTGTAAAATGGGACACACAACCCCTCCCTGTGAGAGTTGTTTTAGGAGGAAACTGGAATGTTTCCAGAATACTTAGTAAAACACCTGGCATATGGAAAGTGAGTAGGAAAATGGTAACAGTTGGAAATGTACTTCTTCAAAAGCAGCCTGGGAATTAAGCAAAAGGAGAAAGGGCCGGAGATTGCCAAGCAGCATAATGACAGACCCGGGAGGGTGGTCCACAGAGAACTGGGTTCAAGGCTGTTTCCAGCCGTTTGATCTTGCTGTGCCTTGATTTCCGTGCCTGTCAAATGGAGACCCACGAACTCTGTGTGGCCACAAGCAGCTGGTTACATGCCACGAGGTCAGAGGCCCAGCGTCACAGGTAGCAGACGCTCTGCAAATGGGGGACATGCTCCTTGTAAGGCTTGGTCTCCTGCAGCTTCTGTAAAGCAGACTCCTCAGAAGTGAAGCCGTCATTTGGAGAATTGCCAAGTCTCTTTAGAAACTGTCTATGAGGCCCCTACTCAGGGGGGACTGGCTTCCTGCATCCAGGTGCCTGCAGCTGATGCCTGGCCTTGACCATGAGACCACCGCCCCCGTGCCTCTATTCTAGCTGCACCTGGGCCTTGGCTGGACGAGCCGCTCGCTGCCACTTTCCGGGGAAGGTGGTGATTTTCCAAATTGACTGTGTCCGGCTTGACCTGGCTTCTCTTCCCAGGCCCTTCGTTACTGCTGTTGGGCGGAAGCTGCTCATGAGGCTGGGAGCGGATATCCCAGACTCTGCTCTGGTGGCGTAGTGCCTAAGGAATTGACTGCTAACCAGAAGGCTGGTGGCTCAAACCTATCAGCCACTGCCCGGAAAGAAGACAGGGCAATCTACTTCCATAGGAATATTGCCTCAGAAACCCAAGGAGGGGTTGCTATGAGTCAGATCCGACTCAATGGCAGTGAGTTTTTTTTAGCTGTTAGGATGGAAGGAAGTTCCACGGTGTTCCTGATGAGCCCCTCGCTTCATGGGAGGAAACTGAGGCACAGAGTGGGGACGGGACCAGTGAGCTGAGCAGTGCCAGGCTAGAAGCAGACCTGGGCCCTGACGGCCTGCCTGGGCCACTTTGTCCTCTCAATGCCTGTCCTGAACCCCTGCACTCTCTCCCAGGGGAGGGCATGTCCCCCTGCAATGCCTACTTCTAGAAGAGAAGGGACAGTTGTCAGGTCCAGATAGGATAAGCCCAGGGCTAGTGGTCCAGCTCCAGTTCCAGCTCTCCGACCTTGGGGTGCCACTCTTTGGACCGATTTTCTATCCTGTGACGCAGGGCAGGTGTTTACAAGGTCATGAGGGGTATGTGAGCTCTTTATTGAGAACACAGGACATCAAACAGGTGCTTCAGGTACTTGGCAATTTCTCCTTCCTCTGGGCCATGCTTTTCTGCTTCCGGAGGAACTTCACGTCCAGCGTCTGGTTTCATCCTCACCTGAGCCCTTAGCTAGGCTCTGTGTGTGGACCTCCTTTATGGGGAAGTGGAGGCTTAGACAGGTGACATGGCCCACTCAGGGTCAGAGAGCTAACACGAGTTAGAGATAGGACTAGAGCTCCTCTCTAGAACATTGTCTCAGACATCAAATGCACGTGCAAGCCCTGGTCATTGGCTTGTTAGCCAGGTGGCACCTTGGGGAAGTTCCTCTGTAAGACAGTGCTGTCCACTTGAACTTTGTACAGGGATGGACACGTTCTGTGTCCACTAATACGGCAGCCACTAGCCACGTGCCATTTGAAATGAGGCTAGTGTGGCTGAGGAGCTGAATTATTCATTTTGTTTAATTGTAATTAATTGAAATTGACATAGCCACATGAGCCTAGTGGCTACAGCGTAGGACAGCGCAGCTCCAAGACCCAGTGTTTTCATGTGTAAATAAGCGATCTTCACCGTCGGTGCCAGTGTGGAGCCTGGAGGTGCCCGGGCCCCCAGGGTGTCCCGCAGGTGCCCTGTTGCTTCCTGTCGTCTCTGCTGTCAGACTGCACGCGGGAGACCAGCGGGTCATGTCTGAGCTGGAGTCTGCTGGGTACTCTGACACAACTGCCCAGTAACGAGGGTCAGCATGGGCCGAGGGGGTCTATTGTTGGGTCAGGCAGAGGCTTTGGGTTAATCTCATGTTCCTCAAACCGAAGCCTTCGACCGACCCCTGAGCCGGCCTATAAGGGGGCTGGGCAGGCCGGACAGCGGGCTCCCAATGGCAGCACTAAAAGCAGACGCCCTGCCCACAGTCCCTTGGTGGCCTCACCTACACAGTGCCCCTCGCTGCCCTGGGAGGGACCGATCTGCACAGCCATGGTGCAGATGATTCATCATCACTTCTCTGTGTCGTTCTCGTCCTGAGAAGCTGGCCGGGGGCTGCGGTGTCCACAGGCCCCCTCCCAGTCAGCGTCTCACCTCAGATTTTACTTGAGGCCTATTAGTCATCTGATGTTAAATATTTTAGCAGCCTGTGGATGCAGGTATGGACTGCCAGCGTGTTCCCTCTTCCAGGGAAGACACTGGGGTAGGTCTTATTACCGATACCCTTTTGCAAGGTGGGCAGAAGATGTGGGGGAAGACAAGCCTCAGGGGAGCTCCTGGGGGTGGGCCGAGAGAGGATCCCCAAATGCAGCAGTGGGCCCGCATCAGCACTGTGGTCTCAGGCCAGGAGCACCCTAAGTCGGAGGACAGCAGGGGCCCAAAGTTGCCCCGGGTGAGTGGGGAGGGCTAGAGGAGGAGCAGCCAGAGATGTGGGGCCCACGGGGAAATCAGAACAGGGAGGGGAGTGCATGGGGAAGAGAAAGCGTGGGCTGGGGGCGTCGGCTAGAGTCCAAGTACTGGCTCCCAGTCTTGGGCAGTCATGTGACCTCGACAAGCTGTGACGTCTTGGCAGGTAAGCGGGCCTGATAATGTCTCCCAGGATTCCAAGGCGGGTTAAAATTAGGAGTCCATGGATAATGCGAACGATTAACACATCCAGCTGCTGACCTAAGGGTTCAAGTCCACCAGAGGCATCTTGAAAGAAAGGCCTGGGCACCTACGTCTGAAAACTCAGCTGTTAAAAACCTAGGTGCATCCTGCTTTGATACTGTGGGTCTCTGTAGGCCAGAATTGACCGGATGGCAACTGATTGTTTTTTGTATATATATATATATACACACATATAACATATACATATACATACACATAGATAATGGGAGCTCTGGTGGCGTAGTGTCTAAGGCACCTGACTGCTAACCAGAAGGTTGGCGGTTCAGCCACTCCTTGGAAGGAAGATTGGGCAATCTACTTCCGTAGTGATATTGCCTCGGAAACCCAAGGAGGGGTCACTATGAGTCGGATGCCACTCAGTACCACATAACAACAACAACATACATAGATAGATAAATACAGATGATTTTTTATTTTCTTAAATTGTGATTTGGGTGAAAGTTTACAGAGCAAATTCATTTTTCATTCAACAGTTCATACACATTTTGCTTCATGGCATTGATTGCAGTCCTCACAACGTAACAGCTCTCTTCCCACTTCCTCCCTGTGGTTACCTTTTCCCGTGTCCTTCTTCCCTGTGCTTTCCTGCCCTCTGAGCTGTCCCCCTGGGCAAACACTGCCCTTCTGATCTCCCATGGCTGAGTGTTCTAAGGGGTGTACTCACCTGGTGTAAATGTTCACCTTATATGCCTGTTTATTGTTTGGCTGGAAGCCATGGGGGTGAGTTCAGTTCCAGGCCTGAAGGGTGACTAGGGGCCATAGTCTTGGGGGTTTCACCAGTGTCTATCAGACTAGTAAACCCGGTATTTTTTGTGATTTTGAGTTTTGTTCCACATTGTTCTCCCACTCTGTCCAGGATCTCCTATTCTGATCCCTTTCCAAGTGGTTGACAGTGGCAGCCAGGCACCGTCTAGCTCTGGTCTCCGGGTCATGTAGGCTGAGGTTCCCAGGGTCCACTCTTCCCCTGGATGAATTATTTCCATGTGTCTTTGATTTTCTTCATTCTCTGTTTCAGACAGGGCAATGGGCAACTGGTTGCTTTTAAATGGGTCTAAGTGAGGAAGGGGAGCTCTGGTGGCGTAGTGCCTAAGGCATTTGACTCCTAATCAGAAGGCTGGTGGTTCAAACCCACCAGCCATTCTGCGGAAGGAAATGGGGCAATCTACTTCTGTAAAGATTTACTGCTTTAGAAACCCAAAGGGGTCACAATGAGTCAGAATTAACTCGATGGCAGTAGGTTTGGTTTGGTTTTCTGCTGTTGTTCTAGTTCTGCCTTGGGCTAGTTCCTTAGGTGCTCTAGGTCTCAGCTTCCTCACTTGCACAATGTGTGTAACGTTAGGTCCATCTCCTGGAGGAGTTACAGGGACTACATATAGACAGTGTGTGTGGAAGGCTCAGCAGCACGCGTGTCGGGCACACAGGAAGCTCTGAAGCATCAGGGGCTGTGGTTCTGTCACTACTTTGTTATTAATGCTACCATCTGAGTGATGCTCATGCTGTTGTCAGTGTGACATACGGACTAGTGTCCTTGCTTCAGATTTGTTGAAGTTTATTTGCATCTGCCCTGGATTTCTTAGAACATGTCATTGCTCTCTCCTGCCCCCTCCCATCCTAGAGCCACCAGCCTCCCCCCGGGTGGCCCTCAGTGGTGACACAATGTGCCATTTGATGCAAGGTCACACCGTCTAGCACATATGGGGAATGCATTCTCTTCTTTGAGGAAACTGGAGCTTTGGGGTTAACCTCTTGCCAAGAGTGGCTGCAAAGAGGCAAAAACCTAACATTTGTGGGCGTGAGTGAGCGTCTGTGCGGGTGAGCCCAGCCGGGCCACACTGGTGGGGCGAGCTGCCCAGCAGCCTGGGCGTGATGTTTTGAGCTCCAGCCCATTCCAGCCCTCATGGAGGCAGAGCAGGGCTGAGAGCGGCCTGGCCCCAC
This sequence comes from Orycteropus afer afer, assembly GCF_000298275.1. Lineage (NCBI taxonomy): Eukaryota > Metazoa > Chordata > Mammalia > Tubulidentata > Orycteropodidae > Orycteropus > Orycteropus afer. Next base: position 10,886,367 of record NW_006921625.1, on the reverse strand, counting down.
CTGGCAGCCCGAGAGCTGGACATTCGAACACAACAGCTGAAGAAGACCCTTCCTGGAAGTGACTGAGCAGCTGTGATGTAAAGATGGCTGCCACAGTTAGGGGGAGGGGTGGTGCCAAGCCTAGGCTTGAAGTCTCAGCTCTAGGCCACACAGCCTTCCTGGGCCACCTCCAGCTCCTGGGCCTGGGACCAGGAGGCTCACCTTTGAGACAGGCACCATTTCAAGGCTCACTGAGGCAACTGAGTCAGAAGGTCAGAAGCAGATGTAGGGCCTTCCAAACCAAAACCAAACTCACTGCTGTCAATCAATTCCGAGTCACAGCCACCCCACAGGACGGAGTAGAAGCACCTCATTGGGTTTCCAAGGCTGTAGATCTTTGTGGAAGCAAAGCGCAAACCAAACCCAGTGCTGCCTGGTTGATTTTGACTAATAGTGCCTTTAGAGGACAGAGTAGAACTGCCCCAGAGGGTTTCCAAGGCTATAAATCTTTATAGAAGCAGACTGCCTCATTTTTTTTCCATTGGAGCCACTAGTGGGTTGGAACTATCAACCTTTTGGTTAGCAGCTGAGCACTTAACCACTATGCCAGCAGTTCCTTTGGAACATCTTCATTTTGCAGATGAGGAACCTGAGACCAGAGAGGGTGTGTGACTTCCCTAAGTCCACATAACTTGCAACGGGACCACTAGTCCAACACACACTCTGAGCAGACCACTGGTATTCTAGTGGGCATCACCCTTGCCTTTCACAGAAGGCACCCATGGGTGAGCCTCATGGAAACCACTGTCATTAGATATTGTTTCCTGGAGGTACTGGGGATTTAAAATGAATCTTGCCCTTGGTCCGTGTCTGAGAAACCCACATATGTGGGCTTTCTCTGAGTTTTTATTTTGCAAAATGAGTTGAGCGGCAAGCAGTGCTGACTTTCCTGTGCTGGCGGCCGATGGCACTGGCGGCAGGGCTGCAGGAAAACTCCGAGGATGGGCCAGTTGGGCAAGTGCTCCCCGATTCTTCATCTCACCACCCGTTTAAGGATGTGGATGCCCCGTTTGGGCCACAGCCCCATGGGGGCACAGCTTCAAATTAAACAGCAGAAAGTGCTGCCAAAGCGTGAGTTCCGTTTCCTTGGAGCTGGGCGTCTGTGTGAGCTATGCAAGGAGGAGACCATAGCCCGCCTCAAGTTTCCTTGCAGCAACAGCTGGGCCATGAATCCCTGGGAGGGGGGATGTTCTCAAGGATCATGGCAGGGTTGGGTTTGTCTTTGTCCCAAAGTGGCAAGTGTGGAGCCCACCAGGCTCTCTGTTGAAGTGACGTCTGTACCTCTCCTTTAGCTCATAGTTTATCTTGGGTGGAAAGTGGTTTATTCTGGAAAAACGGAGTAGCAACAGGTCCATAGGGCGGGACATCTTTGCTTTTAGGAAACTCCCTCTGCTTCTGCACTGGGGAGTGATACCTGGCAACGATAGGGTGGATGCGTTCTCCTGCTTCTTCCCTGGGGTCTTCAATAGCTCATCAAGGGCGTTTTATATCTTCTCTCCTAAATCCCTTTTCCTTCGGCACAAAAATGTGAAGAAAGGCATCAATGGAATGCCAGGCCCAGCCACTTACCGGGAGGAACCCCGCCTGGCTGAGATGCCGGTGGAAGGGCTCCTGTGCCTGGGGTATGGGTGCCCTCTGGCTCTCTCACCTCTTGCCATGCTTGTCCCTCCAACAGAGAGTCCTTTTTAGAGCTCCTCCACAGTTTTAAGAGAGTCCCCATTGCAATGTTGGTCGTATGGAATTCCATGCTTTGCAGAAGAGCCTAGGCATTTTGAGCTGGATAGATATGGGTTCAAATCCCAGCTGTTGCTCATTCATTGTGGGCCCTTCTTCTCATCTCAAGGCCTTAGTTTCCTCATCTGTAAAGTGGGTATAAAATCAGTACCTTCCTCTTGAGGATTCAGTGTGACAGTGTGTGGGTGTATTGGTTACCTCTGTGCTGCTCTAACAGAAAATACCACAGATGGGATGCTTGAACAAACAGGAGTTTATTCTCTTACAGTTTGGAGACTTTAAGTTTGAGTTCAAAATGCCAGGCTCTAGGGGCTGGATAAAAGCCCCTCAACCTTGGGCTTCAGCTTTGCCTCCTGCTGCTGGCCCACTGAAGCTGGAAGCTTTTCTTCACTCAGACAGCTGCTGCCTGCTGAGGCTGACAAGCCCAAGGTTGACAATTAAAAGACAGAGTTCAAATGTTAGCAAACAATATGGCAGGCCACTAATTCAAGTCTATTGAAAGTCCCAAGGTCGGCAGAGCATGGCAGGCTGCTGAACAATGATTCGGCTATGTGCAGGGTTCAAGCATGCCATAAACTAGAGACCATTCCCAAAACTGCTTACATATGGGCAAGCAGACCACATCCTTAAAGCAGCTACTCAGCTGCTTGTGGTAGATCCCACCATGGAGTTTACTGGCAGTCTAATCATGGGGAATAACTACCATCACTCAATAACTGGGAATAACTGCCCAGCTACTCAACCAGGCCCAGCCAAGTTGACACACAACCTTAACTACCACAGTGGGAAGTGCTTGCTCCGGGCTGACACAGACAAGTGCTCAGGGAAAGTCCCATTGTTAGAGATTGAGCCCCGAGAGCAGGTACTGTGCCAGCTCCTGGTCCCTAGGACAATAGGATTCACAAAGTTGGCCCTCAACACTTGTTTGTAGAAGGAGTGTATCTTGTCCAACTGATAGAAGGGGTGTCTATCTGGTACTTCCCTAAGAAGAAAAAGAAAAATTGATTGTCCAGGTAAATTCAACACTACAATAACCAATCATTCATGAAAATGGCCATCTTCTGTAGGCAGGATTAGGAGCCCTGGTAGTGCAGTGGTTAAAGCATTCAGCTGCTAACCAAGAGGTCAGAAGTTGGAACCCACAGAAGCTCTGCAGGATAAAGATGAGGCAGTCTGCTTTTGTAACGAATGACTGCTTTGGAAACCTTATGGGGAAGTTCTGTTCCATCTTAGAGGGTCCCTGTGAGTCAGAATCGACTCAATGGCAGGCGGTTTGGTCTTGGTTTTGGTAGGCAGGGTTACCCGTACTCAGCACTGCTGACATGTTGGACTGGATAAGTCATCACCGTGGGGGCTCCCCTGTGCATAGCAGGATGTTCAGCAGGGTTCCATGCCCGTAGTCTTGTCCAGTCGTGACAATCAAAATGCCTCTGAATATTGCCAGATGTCCCCTGGGGGCTCACCCCCGGTTGAGAAGCCCTGCTCTAGGGCCTTACTCCTCAAGTGTGGCTCCTTAGACCAGTAGCGTCAGCATCATGTCAGAGCTTGGGGGAAATGTAGAACTTCAGGTCCTTTGGGGCCTGCTGAGTCAGAATCTACATGTAACAAGGCCCCGGGCCGGAGCAGTGAGACAGGTGCATAGCAGAGTTTGAGAAGCACTCTAGGTCCATGGACCACTGTGATCAGCAGGGACTCAAGGAACTTGAACGTCCACCGAAATCTCCTGGCAAGCTTTAGAAAATACCGAGGCCAGAGTTTCTGGCCTGGGTAGAGGGAACTTTAAAAGACCCCCAGATGGTATTATTAGGTAGCAAAGATGGACAGTCGCTGGTCTAGGGAATGCGGGAGCAAATCAAACCAAGACTCAGCCTTTAGAAGCTTATTGTCTGGTGGGGAACCCGACATCTGTGTGGTGTTATCATCCTGTGGACAGAACGGAGTCCTACAAACCACCCCCCAAACCCCCAGCCCCACCAAACCTTCCCACTACCTCAGCTGTTCCATTGACTTTTATTTTTCAACCTCTGCCCTGATAGCAAGGAGCTCGAGTGGTAGTGATTAAAGTATTTGGCTGCTAACCAAAAGACTGGCAGTTCAAATCCACCAGCTGTTTAACAGGAGAAAGATACAGTAGTCTGCTCTGTAAAGATTTACAGCCTCAGAGACCCTATGGGGCAGGTTCTCCTCTGTCACTATGAGTCGGAATCAACTAGATAGCAGTGGGTTTCTGCCCTGATACCATGCAGCTGGCTGTATCCTGGAGAAGTTATCTGCCAAGGAAGACTGTGTAGCAGGGTGGCCTATACCAGGGCAGAGATGGGCTTTCCATTTACTCATAGATTGATTTAAAATTAAACTTAGTCAAGTTCAAGTGCAGGAGCACAGCGACCCTGGGAGGTGTTTAGCTGTTCAACACCTGACATGTGAGACCAGGGGTCTGTCTAAATTTTTACCCTAGAGCTGAGGGGTGGGGCTCAGCTGAACCCTTGTAAGTGGTGCTTGCCTGGTATATGTGACGTGGTTTTTGTGTGCATGCAAGGAAAATTCCAAGGCCACCTCTAGAAATTCTGGGTGAGGCTGAGCAACTGTGTGGAAGGCTGCCCACATGTTTCCTGCGTATATTTTGGGTTCAGGCTGACATTTCATCTTAACATGGACAGAGGTGAGGGCTGAATTTTTAGGAGGCCTGAGTCCCGCCTGCCGACACTCCTCTGCCCGACACCCACAGTTTGCTGCGTGGCGCTCCAGGAGCACACCTCTGCTTGGACAGCCCTGCATGGAATGTGGAGGGCATTCCTCAGAGTCCACCAGGGACATGAATGCTATGTGAGTCGTGTGAGGGCTGCACTCATGTGCGCGAGCCAGCCACCAGAGCTGGGCCCCTTCATGGAGTGCTTCCCGGCAGAGTACATAAATATAACCACACGCTTAGGCCATTGTGCGGAATGGTGCCGGGGACTGGGTTAGGAGTTTTGGTTCCGGTCTGTTCTGTGGGACTATGGGTAAGTTAGGTCACCCCTCCAAGTCTGTCTCCTCACTTGTTAAACTAAGGCTAACAGAAATAGTTGCCTACCACTTGAAGTCAGTGGGTGCTGCAGTGAAACGCTTGGCTGCTAACCCAAAGGTTAGAGGTTCAAGTCCTCAGAGGTACCTTAGAAGAAAGGCCTAGTGAGCTACTGAGAAATCAGCCATTAAAAACCCTGTGGAGCCGGTTCCACTCGGACACATGTGGGGTCACCACGAATGGAGGGATGTGACGGCACATTTTTTTGCACCTACCACTTTGGATTGTTAAGAGATTCAGTAAGAGCTATGCGCCATTTAGCAGTAAATGCTCACCAATAGTAGCTAATGTTACAGTGGTTACTTTGTAAACCTTTTCTCTTGTTTTCTGTATCTGCTTATTCAATGTGGAAGGCAGAGTGCAAGCTGCCGATGGCGCTTCGCCGCTCTTTGAAGCCGGTGGAGGACAGATCATCACCCAGGCGGAGTTGTTGCCTCGGTGTACGTTTTTGGTGGTTGGTGGAAGCTCTGAGATGCTGCCCCGCTGGAGAAGGGCCTGGAGCATCGAGATCCTGGGCGGTAGGGTTGGTGGAGGCTGGTCCCGGAGGCAGGAGAGGGAAAGGATAGAACTCAGGAGCCCTGGCTGGGAGTCAGCTGCCAGGATGGGGCGCTGAGGGAAGCCTGGGTTCAAGAGATGGTATAGACCTTCAAAGAGTCATTGTCTGGACCCCTCATTCGGGATTTAATGTGTTGTCAGCTGCTGTGGGACTGGCCCCCAACTCATGGAGAACCCACACGAACAGAACAAAAGGCTGCCCAGTCCTGCGCCAACCCCATGGCTGAAAAGAACACACGCCATCATCTTATCATTCCGGCCGTCAGCAAACAGAAATGAATCTTAGGGGCCCATTTTACAGTCAAGTTTCCGGCAAGGCTGTGCTCGTTCTGCAAGCTCTCGGGAGAGTCTGTTCCCTTGCCTTTTCCAACCTCTAGAGGCCACCTGTGTTCCCTGGCTCATAGCTGCATCCTTCACCTTCAACGCCAGTAACACAGCCTCTCTCTGACTCTGATTCTGTGGTCAAATCTTTCTCTGATTTCTTCTTCCTCCCTCATCTACTTAAGGACCCTGGGATTCCCTTGGGCCCGGACGGATAGCCCAGAGAATCCCCCCATTGCAAGGTCAGCTGATCAGCAGCCTCCATGTGCAGCCCACAGGCCCCTTAGGCACGTAACCTGACATATTCAGACCCTGGGGGTCACGAGCGTCTGGGGGCATCGCTCTGCAGTCCCACCAACCTCCCAGCAGCTTTGAAAGTACAGTGGGACCTTCCTGTGTTGGGAAGGGCATGTGCCCAGTGACTCAAGCCACTGAGTACAGATGAAGCATCTCTGTCAAGTCCGTTCTGACTCGCAGCAACCCTGTAGGACAGAGTAACTGCCCGCACGGCTCCCAAGGCTGCAATCTTTACAGAAGCAGACTGCCACATTTTTCTCCCAGAGTGGCTGGCGGGTTCTAACCACTGACCTTTCAGTTCCCAGCTGAGCACTTAAGCATTGGACTACCAGGTCATCTAGATACCCAGTGACTACTTCATGTGAAGAGCATGGCATTCCAAATTCACTCTAGCTCTTGCCCCACTGGAGTACTTGAACTGACAAGATGTGGCGAGTAGGGTACGTTTTTACCATCAGGGTGTATGGCTTATGATTGGGGCACAGGACACACAAGACTGGACACTCCAATTCTCAGGTCACCAGGAGCTGAGGGCGGGTAGCTAAACAAATTAGCCAATTTGAGTCTCAGTGTTCAGTCTGTAAAATGGGCACACTACTACTATACCAGTGAGTGGGTGGGAACTGTGCAAAAGGCATCTATTGAAATGCCTGTCAGTGCCTCTCAGGAGCATGGTCTTCTCAGTGGCAAGCAGCTAGAGTCCATTTCTTTACTCCACCAGGATCCTCAGGTGGAGTGCTCCCTCAGGGCCATCTAGCCTCAGGCATCTGTTGCTTTAAGAGGAGGAAATGAAGCGCTGAATCATTTATGAGCCTTGTCCTTTGGTCTGAGGATATAAAATACAGCAAGGCTTTCCTGACACTAAACACAAGATAGGAGCCTGGTGTCCGTATAGAGGCACAGGATCCTTATTGGCTGAAGTCTGGCTCCAGGAACTTCCAGAGAAAAGTACGTGGTAATGGTGGTGGCAGGTAAGCGTCCACAATGGTGGAGGTGGACGCTGGTGAGAGTTAACTTGGGGCTCTGGAAGAAACAAACAGCTCTGAGTATACAGACAGACCCTGTGGCAGCGGGAGGTGGTGTGGAGCACGCAGGTGAAGAACCAAGGGCCAGGCTTCGGCTCCAGGGGCCAGCGAGGCTCGGTTTCACGCGCCCTTCCACGGTGGGAGGCGGAAGCGTGCGTGGATCGCAGAGCTGGGCCCCAGCCTACCCTGTGCCTTCGCAGGCCGTTCCCACGCCTGTGCCGTCCCCGCGCTGCCATTCGTGGTGGAAGGCGCCGTGCAGAAGGAGCCCGGACTCGCCATGACTCAAATCCTCCTGGAAGCGTCTGCAGTGAGCGCGGGCAGGCATCTGTCGGCCCGTGCGCCTGCCTGTCCCGCTCCGCCGGCCGCGGGGCGCGTGGGTGGCTGCGGCGCGGGCACCCCGGGGGCCGGCCCTCGGTGCATTCCTGGCCCGGGCGGAGCAGTTGGCGGAGGCCGGCCGGCTCGGAGCCGCGGGCGGGGGAGGAGCCTCGGCAGGGCCGGCTCGCTCTCGGTGGCCCTTTGTGCTGCCACTTGCCCGGAGCGCTTCGGGAGCCGCGCGGAGAAGTGTGCGTCCTGGGACCGCGCGGCCGCGGAGAATCTGCGCCCCGCGCCGCCGGCGCCCCGCTCGGAGAACGCGCCGCGGGGCTGCCGGGCACTTGCGTCCCCCAGGCGGGCAGCTCGCTGCGGGGCTGTCCCGGGCATCCGGCGCCGGTAAGTGCACGGGCCGGGCGGGGAACTCCGGGTCAGGGGAGACGGGCCCGGGCCCCTGGCTGCCAGACAAAGGCGTAGGAAGTGGTGGTCGCTGCGCACCCCCCAACGGGGCTGGTGAGGGAGAGAAAGTGGCTGAACGCTCGTTTGCGGCCCCTCTGGGAAGGAGTGTGTCTGCAGGGCTCTGCGCGGGGGCGGGGTCCTTCCGAGCTCGTGTGGCCCCGTCAGGACGCAGGGAGCACCCTGGCAGGGCACGGCGGCGTGGGATTTAGCCACAAAACTGCACTGGATTCCCTGTGACTTTGGGACTTTTAAATTCTCCAATAGTTACGTCACCCGGCCGGGCGCCATTCAGGGCGCAGCGGGGCACGTGACCCGCCGAGCTTACCCTGAGTCCTTGGCGTGTTGGCTCCTCCAAGCAGGGGTTCCTCGGACTTGACGTGCAGGAAGTTCAAAAGTTCCGTGATTCGGCGCACAGGCCCAGAGCGCTTTCTGAATCGACGTGTGGCGGGGAGATTTTCCGACGTTTGGTCTATCTCCCAGTGCTCAATGCTCGTTTCTTAAAGAGGCATGAGTATCACTGTTACTGGAGCCCCTGAGTGAAGCGGACAGTTAAAGCGCTCAGCTGCTAACTGCAAGGTTGGAGGTAGGAGTCCGCCCCCAGGCACCTGGGAAGAAAGGCCTAGCCAGGTGCTTCTGAAAAATCACCCTCTGAGAGGCTGCTGAGCTCTGACAGAAATGGTTGCCTTGAGGTGGAATGGATGATTACGCATCAGCTGGATTATTGTTATTATTTTTAGCAGCTTCTGGCTCTGACTTTAAGGCTAAGACCGGAAAATGTGGTTGTTGTTGCCATTGAGCGCATTCCAACGCATGATGACTATTCGGAACCAGATCGCCAGGGCTGACTTCCGAGGTGCCCCTGGGTGGGTTTGAACCGCTAGCCTTTCAGTTCGAGGTCCGTTGCCACCCAGGGCTCATGTCTTTTAGGCTAAGACAGGAAAATGTGGTGGTGGTGGAAAGATAACTAAAATAGACCTGTGAGAAAAATGTGACTGTGTGAGTGGAAATAGAAGCTGGGCCTGTTGAGGGGCAGCTGGGGATGGATGGGGGGAGGGGGACTTCATAGTGCCGCAGTGCGTGTGCACGTCTCTCATACATGTGTGTGTTTGCATACATGTGACTGTCCCAGCCCTTTCCATCACAGCACATGGAAAGTCAGGAAGCCCCGAGCCCTTTAGTATCTGTTTTATGCCACAGTCAGGCACAGCTCTGTTCCTGGGCAGAAAATGTTCTGTGTCCTGCTTTCTCTCTGATTCTCTTTTGAGGCTACATTTACAAAGCTGTGTCTTTTAAAGGAGCTCTGGTCTCTGGTGGCATAGTGCCTGAGGCATCTGACTGCTAAGCAAAAGGCTGCTGGTTCAAACCCACCAGCCACTCCTCGGAAGGAAGATGGGACAGTCAGTCTACTTCTGTAATGATACCGTCTCAGAAACCCAAGGAGGGGTTACTGTGAGTCGGATCTGACTCCAAGGCAGTGAGTGAGTTTGGTGTCTTTTATATTTGGAAGTGACTTGATTTGGGGCCATATCCTGAGGCTATTTCATTCAAATTCAGTTGTAGGCTTCAAAGTTGAGTCTTTGAAGTTGGAAGTTCTGAGTGACTTACCACACAGACTGTCTAACTGTGTGGTGAGGAAGGAGGCCCTTGGGAGAATGGGGCCAGTTGTGCTGGGCAGTGAGGGGAGGGTGTGTATTCCCACGGGGCTCCTCCTCACAGGACATTCTCCTCTGAGGACAGGCAGAGAGAAAATAGGGCAGCGGCTGCTCTCCTTGTCCCGAAACTACAGCCAGCTCCCGGCTACCCAGGGCCTCCTCCTTGCCGTGGACATGGCCACTAGGCCCTTGTCAGGAGTTTTCTCCCAGGCCTCAGGCTTCGCCAGGCCCGATGAGTATGACATGCTCTTACAGGTCGAATGTGACCCCTTTGTGGAACCAGAGGGAACTCGCTCATTGCTTCTCGCTTTCCTCCCATCTCTGCTTCTCTCTGGTGCTTGGGTCCTGAGAATGTTCTAGCTGGAGGGAAACTTAAGGATTGAGGTTTCACCTTACATGCATGCAAAATGAGACTGTCTTGCCAGGGTCACACGACAAGGCCGAGTCGACCCTAGGACCCTAGCCCCCTGGCCTGGTGTTCTGTCACCTAAGATGTGCTGCTGTTTCGTTTCATTCAGCTTTGTGCTTATTTATGTTTGTTGCGTCTATGGAGACAGACACTGGGTGTGGGAGGACCCAAAATACTTCCAACCCTTAAGAATGGCCTGGGCCTGGGGGGTACAAGCTGGTTGAGTTGAATAGGACAGACCTTGCCTCTGAGGACAGGTGTGTGTGTGTGTGTGTGTAATACAACTGAGCACACACGTGTTGGGCAGATTTTGTTGGTGGAGATAACGTCCTTTAGGGAATGTCTGAAATGTAGGAGGGCATTTTTCATTGTCCCAATGAGTGGGGAGGGTACTGCTGGTATCCAGTGGGTGAAGGTCGGGGAGACTATGCAGGGGACAGCCCGGCACAGCCAAGAATGGCTGCACCTCAAGTGCCAAATCTTGTGGAGGACACTGCAGGGTTTGAGGACTCGAGAGAAACCTGTACTAAGTAGGATAAGAGAAGGGGGTCTCTGGGTTGCCAGGCCCCAGTTGCTAATTCTACATGAGGCTGGGAGAGAGAGCCTGTGTGTGAGTGTATGTGTGCACACACGTGTGCGTGCAGGTGTGTGTGTGTGTGTGTTCTCCTGGGATTCAACTCCACAGCCAAAAGCAAAATGTTCTTGGATTAACCGTGGTTGAGGTTTGTCACTCTTGCACCTTTAGCTCAGATAATTGACAGAAGGCCTCAGAAGCTGGCGATAGGGTCGGCAACTAGTCCTGGGGAGAGGAGCAAACCTAAGAAAGTGGAGTCTGGTGGGCTGGGACCCTTGCCTCTCCCCGTTGTGACCAAGGCGTGTACAACCCGTCTTGGTGGCTGGGTTTGGCCTCTGCCCATGGAGGTCACAGCCCTTTGTTTATAGCATCGGTAATCATTTCCATGGCAACACACAGTGGTGACGCAGCGTCCTGGAGATTAGGGACTCAGCAGGGAGGAAGGAGAGAAGAACCAGGAAACAGTCTCAGGGCTCAGGGCTCAGGGCCCAGGGCTCGGGGCTCAGGGCTCAGGGCTCAGGGCCCAGGGCCGCGTCTGCAGGAGAGCGCGGGGGCAGGCACTTCTCAGGAGGGTGGACAGCAGCTGTCTGTCAGGGGGTTTCACTTACCTTTCTCTGCCTCCTTCCTCCTGTGGTTTCAGCCTGTCCTTTAGCAGACTACTTGACCAGGAAGCAGAGTTCCCAAGACTCCTTTCCAGGAGCTGGGGCAGGGGCAGTCTAGAGAAAGCTCGGAATTTAGAGACATAATCCTGCGTTCAGGGGAGCTCTGGTGGTGTACTGCCTAAGGCATTTGACTGCTAACCAGAAGGCTGGTGGTTCACTCCTCGGAAGGAAGACTGGGCAATCTACTTCCATAGAGATCCTGCCTCGGAAACCCGAGGAGGGGTTGCTATGAGTCGGATCCGACTCAACGGCAGTGTTTTTTTTTTTTTTCCACCAACCCTGACTGCTGAGTGACCCTGAGCAAGTCAGTAACCACCTCTGAGTCACTGTTTCCTACTCAGTGTCAGTGGGAATAGTGACCCCTGCCTGCCTGGGGTGGGACGCTGGTGAGATCATGTGTGTGAAAATACTTGGTAAACTGTCAAGAGTGGCACAAAGTAGGGTCAACATCTCTCATGTCGCTGTAATTAAAGGGACTTATTTAGTGGAGGGAGATTTCCTAACACTTTCCTCAGCTCGTCTTTATTATTATGATTATTAAATCGAAGCACGAGGCTGTCGTGGGACAAGTTCTCTTTCATTTGCTGCCATTAGTTGTCATCCGTGCGATTCCGACTCGTGGTGACCCCTGTGTGCGGGTCAGAGTGAGACCAGAGGGTTTTCAAGGCTGGGACCTTGCAGAAGCAGATCCCGGGCCTGTGTTCTGAGGTGCCTTGGGTGGGTTCGAACCACCAACCTCTCCATTAGTAGCGGAGCACTTAACCATTTGTGGCTCCCAGGACTGCCTCTCTTATGTGGGAAGTACTTACTCTCCTTCCCTTCTGGGAAACTGGTTGTCTGGGGTCCCTGTTGCTCACCTCCTCTTTAAATTGCTCGATACTCACTCGAGAAAAGAAGTAGATCGAGAAAAGAAGTAGAAATAAACAAACATGAAGCCGTCAGTTCTGCCCTGAGATAGCAAACCTGCGGGAAAATTGAAAGAGGAGGCATTGCGCCCTGGCTCAGCTGTGGATTCAGTTACTCGCAGGACGTCTGGTCGCTCTCCCTGTGAGGCTGTGTCTGTGCTGCATCCTCTGAGGCCAAGGAGGTCTCTCAATCTCTGTGTCACTTGGAGTGGCAGGTCCCAGGCCGGCACTCTCAAGTGTAAACTCAGTGGGGGCGTGGAGACTGGTTTCATGTCATGACTGTCCCCCCTGTGGTGGAACAAGAGTTAGCTCACAGGCGGTAGCATCCCTGCCCTTCCTCCTTTCCCGCCAGGCCACCCGTCCCCCAACCTTGGGTGTCCTGTGGCTTCCTGCTCTCCACTTCCCTACTGCACACTGAACGAGGTCGGGAATTCTCTTTCATCACTGAACTGAAGTAGGTTCACCCCAGCCAGCTGCCCAAGAATCAGCATTCTTTTTCTTTTTCTTTTTTTTTTTTACTTTTATTGTGGTGAAAAGGAATCTGCATTCTTGCTGCCGTGCTGTGGTCAGCCCTCTCCAGTGGCCCTCTCCTCGAGGGTGACAAGACCCGGCCTCATGCCTGTGCACCCTCGGCGTCCACTCCTGTACTTGGCAGAATGCGTTGCAGAATTCCTTGTCAGATCAGTGCATGTCTGAGTTGTCTCCTCCCTTGAATTCTTCTGTGTATAGAGGAGAAAGGAGGTGGTGGTGAGGAGTTTGTGGTATTGGAATCAGAGATCTAGAGGCCTCACTGAGGTTAAACAACCAACCAGACATTTGGCTTGTCCAAGGCTACGTAAAAACACTGGAGGCGTTTGTTCAGGCTTCCATTGCCTCTGAGCTGAGTTGCCTGCTCCTGGCTTGAAAAGTTAGAGGAACTTGGAGGCTGTGGCCTGAGTGAAGTGGCAGCTGGGAAGCTCTGGTGGCAGGAGCTCTTGCTGTCACTCTGTGACTGCTACTCGCCATTCATTCACGCAAGCACAGTGCTCCATGAATACCTGCTGCTTATTGAGATGTTACTGCCTTGGAAACCCAGTGGGGGTCGCTATGAGTCAGAATTGACTCGATGGCAGTGTTTATTGAAGACGTGGAAGGAACTCTGGTGGTGCAGTGCCTAAGGCATTTGACTGCTAACCAGAAGGTTGGTGGCTCAAGCCCACCAGATGTTCTTTGGAAGGGAGATGAGGCACGCTACTTCCATAAAGATTTACCACCTTGGAAACCCAATTCCGCTATGAGGTAGAATCAACTCAATGACAGTGGTATTAAAGACCTATTGTAAGTGGACACTATGCTTTTTACATACACACATGCATGCACGCACATGCACGCACACACACACACACACACACATATACCAAGAAAACTAAACTCACTGCCATATGCTGTATCTATCTATCTATATGCTTTTATTTCTTTTAACAATCAAGCTATGTAATTCATCCCCATTTTACAGGTTCAGAAACACATGAACTTGCCTGGGACTAAGCATGGCAGGTACAATCCGGCCACCTTCTGTCTTCAGAGCCTGTGGTCTTTGTTCTAGACCGTGCTGCCCCGCCCAGTCAACCCCACTGACTCCTCAGCTTGCTTTTTGTGCCTGGTGCTCTGGTGGATTTGATGTGCTGACTTGAGGGAGAAGCGGACACCCTTGGTGAGGATCTTGACCCCTGAGTGCTGGCCCATTTGGTTTTGACAGCTCGTCCAGGTGGATGGCTGTCACTGCTCTCCCGACAGTGGGGCTCCTCCCAGCACCGGGATGGCGTGTATCTGCAGAGAACAGTGGCTGCCGTTTCCATCTTGCCCTGCTGGAGTAGCTGCCTTCCCTTCGAGCTTCTTGTAAGGCTCAGTCTTCAGGCGCCTCATCCCTGGCAGGTCTGGGAGTGACAGCAGCCCGCTTTAAGGACTGGTTAAGTTGTATGCGAGGAGGGGACGTAAGATCCTACAAGATTCCATTTTCGTGATTTAGGGCAACCTTTGCTTCCCTTTTTCAAAGAGGCAGCAGGCAGATGTGAGTAGCAGGGCTGGTCTCAGGTATGTGGTGAGTGTCACGCAGCCTTCCAGTGTTCCCCAGTGCACCGTCTCCAGCCACCCCACTGAGCCAGCTGCTTAGTGGGGTCATTCTAAAGGTTCCCATCAAAACAGAGCAGAAGTCGCACACCCAAGCCATGGTTTTCTACAAGGTATCGCTTAGGGTGCTATTCAAATTGTTTAAACTGAACAGCTGGCTTCGTGCAAAGATACGTATTAAGTCCATTCACCAGCTGTCTGCCAGTTGGTCATACTGTGGTGACTTGTGCGTCGCTGTGATGCTGGAAGCCATGCCACTGGAGTTTCGAACATCAGCAGGGTCACTCGTGGCGGACAGTGGAGCTTCCAGATGAAGACAGGCTAGAAGGGCCTGGTGACTGCTTCTGAGAATTAGCTGACGAAGACGCTGTGGGTCGCGGCAGAATATCGTCTGATATGATGCTGGAGGAGGAGCCCCCTCGGCTGGAAGGCACTCGTCGTACACAGTGGTTGCAGCAGTGAACTTGAGCATGGCGGTGACGTGAGCTGGTGCAGGGCTGGGCAGTGCTTTGTCTCACTGTGCATGGGGTAGCCACGTGTTGCAGTCAGCTTGACAGCAACTAACAATACTGTTGTGTAGAGAATAGTCCAGGTGGTCTGAGGTATTGTGTGTGGGACGTGCCATCAACAACACAGCTTTCCAGCCAATTAGATGTTCAAAACCAAAGTCACCTTTGACTGCTCCTCTGCCCCCCCTTCCCACACCTGGGCTGGGTGGGCATCTATGAAGCCTCTCAGGAGACTAACCCCACCTCTGCAGTCACCTGAATTCTGCTTCCCGTTACCTGGCACCTGGACTGCTCCAGAGCCTCCCTCAGCCCCTCCCCTGTATTTCTTCTTCCCTCCACTTATGCTACTCATTCTCCATCTGACAGAGTTCTGTCGCTCCCTGGTCGGGCCGAGTTTCTCAGTTTTCCCATTGCCCCCAGGATGACAGGTTTGGTCCGGCATTCGAGGCCTCCCCAGCTGTCCAGATATAGGCACTGTGCCCGCCCCCCCCCCAGGGCTGCTCTGGTCCCAGGTCCCACTCCCTCCTCTGTGGCCCACACTGTAGCTTCACAGAAGCTGGGGCGGGGAGAGCTGCCTGAGTGCCTTTGTTTAAGAACGTTTGTTTTGTTTCTGAACTAATTTCCAACTTATTCAAAAATTGCAAGAAGACTAGACGCTCCTCTGTGTCCCTTTCCCTCAGGTCCCCAGCTGTGGGCCTTTTACCACCTGTGCCCCGTCATCCAGTCTCTACCCGGAGCTGGGACTTGACAGGACTGCTTTGCTCCTCTAGGTGTCGCCAGTTTCCTGCCTCTGGCAGGGTGCACTTGTACCACTTTTCCCTCACTCGTTTTAGTGGAAAATATTTGCATTTTCCTTCTCTGAGCCGTTTCGTCTCACACGCGTTCCAGCTTCCCCAGGTTTTACTGTATGTCGATACACAGATGGGTCTGTATATATGAGTGTGTTGTTGTTGGGTGCGGTCAAGTCAGTTCTGAGTCTTGGCGACCTTATGTGCGACAGAATGAAGCACCGCCGGGCCCTGTGCCAGCCTCACAGTTGTTGCTGTGCTGGAGCTCACTGTTACAGCCACCATGTCAGTCCATCTCTCGAGGGTCTTCCCCTTCGACGACCTCTCCTTTACGAAGCATGATCTCCTCCCCAGGGACTGCCACCTCTCGGTAACAGGACCAAAATATGTGAGGTGAGTCTCTTCATCCTCGCTTCTAAGGAGCATCCTGGCTGCACTTGACCCGAGACGGATTGGTTCGTTCTTCTGGCCGTCCATAGTGCACACTTTGATGTACATCAAAGAGTATACACACAAAGAATACATGAACAGGATACAAGAGTTGTGTCAAAAGAATATGTATACACAAACATATATGCACGTAAAAACCCATATACATTTATATCATTGTTATTCTTTTGGGGAATCATAGGAGAGCAAGTTGCAGACATGATTCTGCCCTCCCACCTGCCCCCCAAAAAACACCTTCCAGTGTGGGTTTCCCCCAAACAAGGTCACTCTCCCACACAACACCAGCACCTCCAGTCCCCGTACAGCCATCGGCCAGGCAGCCAGCACAGTGTGCCGTGTACCACCCAGCCCTCAGAGCCCTTTCCAGTTCCCCATGCATTTCAGCTGCAATCCAGAACCTAGTCTAAGAACATTGTCACATCCGCCCATTTCCCTTCCATTGGGAATAATTCCTCCATCTCTCCTTGTCTTCATTTTTTTTTTTTTTTTTTTGGTCTTTCATCCTACAGGAAGTCCCTCTACCTGTGTGCACTCACGTGTCCCATGGCCAGACTCGGGCTGTCTGCTCGGGCTGTCTGGTTTGGCATGGAGCCGGCAGAAGTGACACTGTGCTCTTCTCCGTGGTCACATCAGGGGGTCCGTGGACTCTCCCTCCCCTGGGGATGGGCCACACCTGGCCAAGTCGGTGCCCTCAGGTTTCTCTGCCTTTGCGTCATCACTTTCCGCTTTGCAACTGATGAGTATTTTGTGGGACGATTCTCCGAGATCATGTCTGTACTCTTTCCTTCTTTCAACCTCCACCCTCTCGGCTTAGCGTCCATTGATGGCTCCTGCCTGAATTGCCCATCACCCTTTGCGTTCTTCAGTGGTGCTCTCTGTCAGTATTGCTCCTACATTTACTGGCTGGAACTGAACAGTAAGGAGGAGTGTTCCCCTGTCCCTGTTCAGTCGTATATTCATGCCGTTATTTATACCTGTTTGAGTTCATGGATTATTATTTTATTCAGTGGGCTATAATCCTTTATGATCCCTGCTTATTTTGATACACAAATATTACCTATTTGGCCTGTGGCAACCCCTTTGAACTGGTTCTAAGGTCCTTTTGATATGACCCCTCTCAGCAGATAGAGCTGGGAAGTAGGTATGTGTGTATCCATGGATAGGGACCTGGTGGTGCTGTGGTTAAAGAGCCTGGCTGCTAACCGAAAGGTCAGGGGTTTAAATCCACTGGTTCTCCTCAGGAGAAAGTTGTGGCAGTCTGCTGTTGTAAAGATTTACAGCCTTGGAAACCCTAGGGGGCAGTCACTCTGTCCTGTAGGGGGTGCTGTGAGTCAGAATTGATTGACAGTTGTGGATTGGTGCACATGGACACACCCAGACACACAAACACACGTACATGCACTCTTTCTTAGTGATCTAGTGCTGCTATAACAGAAATGCAACAAGTGGTTGGCTTTGTTGTTGTTGTCGTTATGTGCCGTCGAGTCGTTCCCGACTCATAGTGACCCCTCCTTGGGTTTCCGAGGCAGTATCACTACGGAAGTAGGGTTGCCCAGGTTGGCTTTAATGAACAGAAATTTATTTCCTCACAGTTTAAGAGGCTAGATAGAAGGCAGAATTCAGGGAGCTGGCTCTAGGGGAAGGCTCTCTCTCTGCCTCCTGCTCTGCAGGAAGGTGGATTGGCTTGAAGCACACCTTTATACTAATATGGCCTCTTAAGCCACTCCTCGGAAGGTTGGGCAATCTACTTCTGTAGTGATACTGCCTCGGAAACCCAACGAGGTGTTGCTTTGAGTCAGTCCGACTCCATAGCACATAACAACAACAAGGAGCTCTGGTGGTGTAGTGCCTAAGGCATCTGACTGCTAAACAGAAGGCTGGCGGTTCAAACCTACCAGCCACCCCTTGGAAGCAAGGTTGGGCAATCTACTTCCATAGTGATACCGCCTTGGAAACCCAAGGAGGGGTCGCTATGAGTCAGATCCAACTGGACGGCAGTGAGTTTGGCTAATATAACAAAGAGAACCCGATCCCAAATGGGATGGTAACCAGGGTTGGTGTTTTACCCCACAGTGCTTTGGGGAAGTGGTTCCGTGTTTCTGGAAGGAGCTGTTTCTGTATCTGATACCCCTGACCCAGCCCTCGGGTTCTCTGTGCCTGACAGCCGCCTTTCATGTGTGTGAACCCTCCTCTGACCGCAACCCCCTGGCTCCCGTGACCTTGAGGTGCTTTTTTCTTTGCTCAGTCTTCCTGTCGGTAGCTGACTTCCTTAAGAAGCTGGTCTCCTCTTTGGTGGCGTCCCTGCCTCTGTCCCCTCCAAGGGAGGGGAGCAAGAGGAGAGAAGGGAGGGAAACGAAGCCCGGTGGCTTCCGAAGCAGCCATCAGGGAGCATGGGCGGCAGAGAAGCCTGCGTTAGTCTGGAGCCCTCTGTGCACAGCTGTCGACCAAGTGCCTCATGCTCCAGCCGCCTCCCCAGCGGGCCTCCACATGGACCAGCTGCAAGAACTCCACTTGTCCGTGGCGGTTTCCTCTGTCCCCCCCACTCCCAGGTTGCCTTTCTTTAGAACTGCAACTTGACTCATGAGATTACACTGCAAGCCCTGGGATGGACAAACCCCCTTCATTCGTCCTGGTGCCTGGTGTGGGCCTTTTCGTGGACACGATAGTACTTGCAGAACTGAAGGTGCTGCCTATGGACAGCCACCTGCCTCTTTAGGGCAGACCTTTGGGCCTCTGTGTCTGAAAGTGGGTGATGCATGCCCTTTGAAGAAGCACTTGTTGCTACTCAAGGCCCCACCCTGACATTCCAGTGGACATCAGGCCTTTGCTGCCTGCCTAAATTTATAATGGGCCAGCCCCAGCAGCTGGTGGCAGCTGGTGGCAGCTGATTGTCCAGATCTCTGAGAGAGAGATTTTCTTTTCCTTCTGAAAACTATTTCAGTCGCCCCAACCCCACTACTACTTGTAGAACGTAGAAGCCATTTATAGCCTCTTCCATGGTCGGCCACCACCCATGTGTCAGAATGTTGTACTGTGGTGGCTGATGTGTTGTTACTGGGATGCTAGAAGCTATGGCATCACTTTTTCAGATCCCAGCAGGGCCACTCGTGGTGGGCAGGTTTCAGCAGAACTTCCAGATGAAGACACACAAGGAAGAAAGGCCTAGGGGTCAACTTCTGAAAGATCAGCCGTTGAAAACACTGTGGAGCCCGGTTCTCCAACACACGTGGGGTCGCTTTGGGTGGAGTTGACAGCAACTGGTTGGGTCTGTCCTTGCACACTGCTTGCTTGTTCACCATGTTATTCGCTTTCTATGTGTGTACCTATACACATGTACATATATACATCTGTGTCTGTATACAAATACACATAAAACCTGGAACATGCTGCCAGTTTTTTAAAAAATACTTTAAAAAAAAAAAAGCGGGAAACAGGTTTGCTGGCCCAAGGGATTCTGGTGGAACCACTGAAACTATGGCCCCTAGCTGCCCTTCAGGTCTGGAATTGAACACACACCTGTGACTTCCAGCCAAACAATAGACAGACATATGAGCTGAACATTTACCAGAGGTAGATACACTCCTTGGAGAGAATAAGCATGAGAGAAAGAAGGGCTGTTCAGGCAAAGGGAGACAGCTCAGGGGGCAGGAGGGCATGGAGAGATGGACACAGGGAAGAGGTAACTATAGGGAGGAAGTGGGAGGGGAGATGTTGCATTGTGGTAAATTGTGGTCAATGTCATGAGACAAAGTGTATGTAAACTGCTGTATGGAAAGTGTATTTGCTCTGTAAGTTTTCACCCAAATCACAATTAAAAAATAATACTTTTTCAGTTAATAATGGACACATTTACACCCTATTTTTAAAAAACAGCTGCAGACTAGTCCGTGCTCTGGCAGTGCCTCAGCCTGATTGGCTGCTTGGTTGTCTCCAGGATTTTTTGCTGTTTTGATCACAGCTGTGGTCAGCATCTCTCCTCAAGTCCTTAACCATCTCCTTAAAAAAATTATTGGAAGTAGAATGGCTGTGTCAAAGGAAACAAAGTCTTTTACGGCTGTCGCCGTGGGCTGCCAAAACTCTCGGGCCCTGTTTTCCACTCTGGTTTTATGGCTTTGGAAAGTCCACACTGCCTGCAGTTTAGGATGCTCCAAATTGTGGTCCAGCCAAGACGTCCAGAGTTCCTGCAGCCCCTTCTTCCAAGCTTGCTGCCTCCATCCCTCCCCCTGGCACCCAGTTCCTCCCCTTCCCTTCGGTTGGGGTCATTGGGATCCAGCGTCATGTTTCGGGGGAATTAGACCCACCCAGAGACCCCTCTGGAGGTAGGCCAGGAGATGTTGCTTCTGAAAGGTTACAGCCTTGAAACCCTATGGAGCTGACAATAGCTGCTTGAAAGACTAGGTAGGAACCTTAGGGGACAGTGTCTGTGAGAACTGGGGAGGAACACAGCAGGGAAGGAGGGGGAGAATGGTTGCAGAGTGGAATCAAGGTCACTAAATTGTCCATCAATATTTCGGAAGCTGATTACCAGGGCTGTCTTCCAGGGGGCCCTAGGTGGACTGTAGACCCTGCCACGTGTCTCCTGGGGGCGAAAGGGAAACAGGCCTTGGTCAGTGCCTAGACCACACTTGCTGGGCAAACACACACCTGACCCTTCATTGCCTTCTTCCTTTTGCAGTTTACCTGTAGCAGATGAGGTCACTCAGCTGGCTGCACCAGCAGACCTGGGAAACCCACCGTTAGCTGCCTTTGCCCACCACGGTGACGTCCTTGGCCAGGCTGAGCAGGTCTCTACGAGTCTGACAGTCCAGAGGTACAGCTGGGGCTGGTGGTGGGCCTGGGGCTGGTAGTGGGACCCTGGGGCCCAAGCCTGAGGCTACTGCCCTCTGCTCCCCCTTCCCCTCTGGTCCACAGCTGCTTCTCGCCCACAGCTCCCGCCCACACACAGGGTCTGCGTACCTGTCCTGAGCAGGTATGTATCAGGGCCTGGGGCCTCTGTTGAGGCCTTAGGACTGGTCTGAGGGGCTCCAGAAAGACACTCCCTCTCTCTTGCAAAGGCCGTTTTGGAGGTTGCTTCCCTGGCAGTCTTCAGGGGCCCTCTTTAAAATCCGGGTCCTCCAAGAGTGAAATGTGTTATTATACTTTCTCAGGAAATGATTTTACTAGCTGGCTTCTGGGCTCCCGGGAAGCAGGAGCCTTATTAAGAACTAAATGATAAGTGGAGGAATGATCATTTTTTCATGTAGAGAAAGGACCACCCAAAAGTCTTGCCTGACTAGCAGAGCTTCTAACTGTGTGTAAAGATGTGTTGATAGTCACGACAGATCTGTGTCCCAGCACCCAGCACGTTGAGCACCTTGGGGTGGGGCCTCTGTATTTGTTCAGAACCTTTGTGTCTCCAGTGTCTGCTGGCTACTCTGTTGAACCACATGAACTTGCCATATTGGCACTTGTCAAATATTGGCAATTTCATATGGTTGAAACTAATGTGGGATTTTGTTCTCACTTTGGTTGTTTCTGGTTCTCAAGCAGCTTTATCGGTGTAGGCTTTGACACTCTGAATTAATAAATAAGTCCTAGTCTCCTTTTTTCTCTGTGGCCCCATCCTTACTTTGTCCAGGGCCCATCCCTGGGGTACTCAGGGCACCTAAGCTACCTGGCACCTGGGAGGACTCAGGATGCTGCTGGGGATGATGGGACATTAACGCCCAGAAGAGCCAATCAGCAAAGCGTCCCTACAGCTCGGGATGGTGTCTGAGGGTTCTCTAGAGAAACAGAACCAGTGACACACACACACACACACCACACACACACACATGACTGCTGACCAGAAAGGTGGCGGTTCAAACCCACCAGCCACTTCTCAGAAGGAAGGTTGGGCAATCTACTTCCATAGTGATACCGCCTTGGAAACCCAAGGAGGGGGCGCTGTGAGTTGGGTCCTCCTTGACAGCACATAACAACAACAACAACAACAACACACACACATATGTACATATCTGTATATATCTCTATGTTGTTGTTGTTATATGCCATTGAGTCGGACCTGACTCATAGCGACCGCTCCTTGGGTTTCTGAGGCAGTATCACTACAGAAGTAGATTGCCCAACCTTCCTTCATGTAATATACATATATGTATATGCACAGAGAGAGAGCACACAAGCCAGAGTGACCAAGAGTGTGAGTGTGCAGTCAAGCACAGGAGAGAGAGAGATTTATTTTAAGGAATTGGCTTAAACAGTTGTGGAGGGCTGGCAAGTCCAAATTCTGTAGGTCAGGTGACGGGAAAGTGAAGAGTGTGGGATCTCTGGTAAAATGTCTATTTATAGTCTGGAGGCAGAATAAAACCAGTTGTTGCCAAGTTGATTCTGAGTCATGACGACCCCAGAGAATATGCCCTGGAGAAAACTCCCCTTTTGCCCTTGATTAAGGCCTTTAACTGATTGGATGAGGCCCAGCAAATTGTGGTTGGTAATCTGCTTTATTTAAGGCCGACTGACTTATTTAATCATGTTATTACTTCATCACAACTGGACCAACAGACAACATCATGATCAATGGAGAATATACTGAAGTTGTCAAGGATTTCATTTTATTTGGATCCACAATCAATACTCATGGAAGCAGCAGTCAAGAAATCAAACTATGTATTTATTGCATTGGGCAAATTTGCTATAAAAGACCTCTTTAAAGTATTGCAAAAATGGCAAGGTGGCCCCATGTTCCGACCTCCTCTAACCCTACAAGGGGAAGACAGGATTACCAGCAGTAACCCAAGGCCTATTCCTACAAGGCCAGACATGCTGCCTCCCTCCAGCCCTTTCACCAACCGTTCCTCCCAAAGCACCCACCACCTCTCCTCTGGGT
>NW_006921625.1:10860331-10862021 GCF_000298275.1 Orycteropus afer afer | reverse complement strand
TCCTCGGAAGGAAGGTTGGGCAATCTACTTGTGTAGTGATACTGCCTTGGAAACCCAAGGAGGGGTCGCTATGAGTCAGGTCTGACTTGACGGCACATAACAACAACAACAACAGATGAGTTGGAACTGACTCTATGGCTCCTAGCAACAACTAGGCAACTTGGCACCACTATAGCCTAGCCAAGTTGACACATAAAATTAACCATTATAGATAATGTAAATCGCTTTCCTTCCTGATCAGGGTTTGCTTGGGCCAAGCTTAAAGGTAAATTCTTTCTTGTAAGCACAGACTTACTCTGTGATAGGGAAGGAGGATATGAATGTGCTTGGGATAGTTTGACAAGGTCAGGATTGCCAGCCCACCACTAGGAATCTGAAAATCAGCAGTGGTTTAGAACCTGTTCAGACTCTGCTGAGGGCCGGTGATCACATACTGATGTACTTTGCTGGCAGTTAGAAGTACCTACCTGGCTGTGCCTGACTGGTGTCCCTAGCGAGGTCCTAGCCTCTTTCATCACCTTTGGAGTTTGCCAGTGGCAGTGCCTCAGAGCTGCGTGCCATGTCTCCACCGACTGGTGTTAGGAAGCCCTAGGCCTCCGTGAACTGATAACCCAGTGCTGGTTCTGACCGAGCTGACTTCTCCAAACCAGCAATTTCAGAGCACTTTCCACTTCCCAGCTTGCATCTCACTTTCAATTGGAGGGGAGGCTTTGGCCTTAATGCTTGCCCTGTTATGTGATTGGTGCACTTGGGGATTCAAGAAGAAAGAATAGAGATGCCTGTGTGGAAGGGCTATTGAGTTAATACCTTCCAGATGGTGATATGAAATGGGAGATAAGATGCTGTCCCTCCATCTGGCCTGACAGGACATGATATCTTCCACCTGCTCCTTGGGGGCTCTTATCACCCTCCCATGACAGCCTGGGTCACTCTGGTGTTTGTCCACGGACAGGGGCTTAACTTGGCAACACTAGTCAATCTCTGAAATGAAATTTGCTCTCAGTTCAGTGGGGATCTGCCAAGAAGGACCCACAAGCCTGAACAGGGAATAAAAGGCGAACGGTTGCCGACAGCATCTCACTCCAGCTGGGCCTGTAGGGCTGTTGGGCTAAAGCAACGCTCTGTGTTTCTTAGGTCTTGGGATGGGGGTGGGGTGGCCCAG
This sequence comes from Orycteropus afer afer, assembly GCF_000298275.1. Taxonomy (NCBI): domain Eukaryota; kingdom Metazoa; phylum Chordata; class Mammalia; order Tubulidentata; family Orycteropodidae; genus Orycteropus; species Orycteropus afer. Next base: position 10,860,859 of record NW_006921625.1, on the reverse strand, counting down.
TTGTTGTTTGTGAGGACCTTGATAAGGTCCTAAATCAAAGCTGGCAGATCCGATCCATTGACAGTTCAATCTGTGTTGGGAAGGATTCTGATGGCCTCTTGTGTAGGATTTTATCTTAGAAAATTAACAGATACTCAGGTTTGTCATATAGAACCTTGCTTAGCTTATTGCAAGTCAGTTGTGGCGAGGCACTTAAGTAAAACCTCATAACATTCATTTAGAACTGGAGAATCGGAATTAACAATTATAATCACAGGCAGTCGCAGGGTTACCAACGAGATCCATTCCTAAGTGTGTCTTTAAGTCACATTTGTAGTTAGGTCAGAGCAGATGCATATGGTTCTTATTTAGCTTTCCTTTAGTTCAGGAAAGGAGCTCTGGCAGCACAATGCCTAAGGCATCTGACTGCTAGCTAGAAGGCTGGTGGTTCAAACCCACCAGCCACTCAGGGGAAGCAAGACTGGGCAATCTAATTTCATAAAGATTTATTGCCTCGGAAACCCAATGGGGGTTGCTGTGAGTCAGAAT
>NW_006921625.1:10858776-10860231 GCF_000298275.1 Orycteropus afer afer | reverse complement strand
TGCTGGTCCCTCGGTGTCTCACTCAGCAATGCGTGTCTCTTGCGTCCCTTTCCCAGCAGCACGTTCAGGAACGCATGTCTCTTTTGGCAGCACGTCTTCCTCCACCAGCAGTCAGAGAGAGAGTTCTGCCTCTAGGAGGCCTCCTTTTGAGCCTGGCAGAGTGGCCAAACTAGTGAATCATAGCATCAGAACTCTAAGCACCTGAGAGTGAGCCTCCCATAACATTGCGTGTGCCACGCCCAACAGAAATAACCCAGGTGGGTAACATTTACAATCAGGAGTTCCTCAGTTGCTCATTCCACCACTGAGTTTACAATGACTTATGGGTAGAAAAGCCATACAAAGTAATTTACTACACCGCAAGTATTAAAAAGCAAAGATGTCACTTTGAGATCTAAGGTACGCCTGACCCAAGCTATGGTATTTTCAGTAGCTCATATGCCTGTGAAAGCTGGACAATGAATAAAGAAGAACATAGAAGAATTAATGCCTTTGAATTATGGTTGGCAAAGATCGTGAATATACCATGGACTGCAATATGCAGGAAGGGTGTGTGTCAGGATTGTATCCTTTCACCTACTTATTCCAGTCTGTCTGCTGAGCAAATAATCCAAGAAGCTGGACTATATGAAGAAGAATGCAGCATCAGGACTGGAGGAAGGCTCATTAACAACCTGCAATATGCAGATGACAGAACCTTGCTTGCTAAACGTGAAGATGACTTGAAGCACTTACTGGTGAAGATCAAACACTACAGCCTTCAGTATGGATTACACCTCAACATAAAGAAAACAAAAATCCTCCCAACTGGACCAATAAGCAACATAACAGTAAATGAAGGAAGAATTGAAGTTGTCAGGGATTTCATTTTACGTGCATCTGCAGTCAACATCCATGGAAGCAGCAGTCAAGAAATCAATATATTGCATTGAGCAAATCTGGTGCAAAAGACCTCTTTAAAGTGTTAAGGAGCAAAGATGTACTTTGAAGACTAAGGTGCACCTAATCCAAGCTCTGGTATTTTCAATTCCTCATATGCATGTGAAAGCTGGATAATGAATAAGGAAGAGTGAAGAAGTGATGCCTTTGAATTGTGATGTTGATGGTCTGTATTGGAAGGTGTGCTGCCAGAATGCTTCTTAGAGCAAGGATAGCAAGACTTTGTCTCACATACTTTGGACATGTTATCAGAAGAGACCAGTCCTTGGAGAGGGACATCATCTTTGGAATACTAGAGGGTCAATGAAAAAGAGGAAGACCCTCAATGCAATGGATTGACCCAGTGGCTGCAACCGTGGGCTCAAGCATAGCAACAATTAGAAAGATGATGCAGGACCAGGCAGTGTTTCGTTCTCTTGCATATAGGGTTGTTACGAGTTGGAACAGCTCTGGTAGCATAGTGCCTAAGGCACTTGACTGCTAACCAGAAGGCTGGCAGTTCAAACCCACCAGCCA
>NW_006921625.1:10855082-10857022 GCF_000298275.1 Orycteropus afer afer | reverse complement strand
CTCTGCAGAAGAAAGATGAGGCAGTCTGCTTCCATAAGGATTTACAGCCTGGTCCTAACTTTGTCTCCTGTTATGTTTAAATTGCATAAGGATATTTTCATGGCACATACAAATACATATTTAGGAATATTGTCTGCCAGACCTATGTTAGGATAACTTCTTAGCCACAAATAAGCACCTTGAGGGAGTGGGTCACTGGGCCTATGGACTGGGGACCATGGTCACGGGGGACATCATGCTCGATTGGTACAACATGGTGTACAAAAAATATCGTTCTACATCTTACTGTGGTGAGGAGGAACTGGGGTCTTAAAAGCTTGCAAGCAACTATCTAAGTGACAACTATTGGTCTCTCCTCATCTGGAGCAAAGAGATAAAATCAAAGATGCATGGAAACAGTTAGTCCAAGGACTGATGGACCATGGGGACCTCAACCTACATGACCCAGAGACCAGAAGAACTAGGTGGTACGCAGCTACCAATGCCAGCCCCTTGGAAAGGGATCAGAAGTAGAGATCCTGTAGGGAGTGGGAGAAAAATGTGGACCACAACTCAAAGTATAAAAAAGAGCAGGCTGACTGGTCTGACAGAGACTAGTGAAACCCAGAGACCGTGGCCCTGAGCCCTCTTTGGGGCCTGGACTTGATCTCACTCCTGTGGCTTAACTCTCAGCCAAACAACAGGCCTACAAGCTGAACACCTGCACTGGGGAGATGGACTCCTTAGAACAGTCAACCGTGGGAGATCAGAAGGGCAGCACTTGCACAGGGAGAAATGTAGGGAGGCAGGAATGCATAGGCGGGAAGGACACAGGGAGAGGGTGACCACAGGAGGAAGTGGGAGGAGAGTGGTTACACTGCAGGAGTGTAAGCAGTTTCACGAAACAGAACACGTGTCAACTGCTGAATGTAAAACAAATCTGTGTTGTAAAATTTCACCCAAATCACAATAAAAAGTAAAAAAAAAAAAGATCACATCCTTGGAAACTCTTGGGGGTTGCTATGAGTTGGAATCGACTCAATGACAGTGAGTGAGTGAGTTCAAGAAGAAGAGCTCTGGTGGTGTAGTGGTTAAAGCATTCGGCTGCTAACAAGTAGGTCAGCAGTTCAAACCCACCAGCTTCCCCATGAGAAAAAGATGTGTTTTCTCGTGTCCTGGTATGCCAGGTCAGTGTGATGTTTGTTTTGTGTTTTTTCATGTCCCGGCATGCTGGGTGGTGTGATGTTTGTGTTGTGTTTTCTCGTGTCCTGGCGTGCCAGGTTGGTGTGGACTGAAAGGCGGTTTATGTTCTTTACATACTTCACATGCATCTGTGTCTGCACCCAAGTTCAGAAATTTCCTAAATCGCTTTCTGTGATTTACAAGTGGCTGGTGACTCTGAGTTAGTGTTGACAGTCTCAACAGGCTCTTCTGTTCGTATTTTGGAAGAATCCTAGTGGCTTATTCCTTATGGGATTTGAGAGCAGCACCAGAACATACAGAGCTGGGCTTGACGGAAGGACTGCCTTGGTCAGTAAATTGCATCTGTCTGCTGAAGGTGTGGTGGTCTCTGTGCATTCTGTCAACTCTGTCCGAGTACAAATCACGTAACAGGCTTAAATTTAAATCAGGCATGCCCTCACCTTCCAAAAATAGAAATGCTCTCCATGAACTTACTTCAGTTTCTTTGTTAGCCCAATAAAGTTTGGAAAACCTTAACTTCCTTAATGGAAACAGGGACTTGGACATTTACAACTGGCAGGCCACCACGGACCTGCCCTAAGTTCCATTTTATAGAGGAGAAGCTTGGTAACAAGGTGAGATGAGAGTGTGGAGCAGGTAGGCCCTTGCCCCTGTGTGGTTCACATGTGCTGTGCTTGCCAGCTGTTCCTGAGAAGTACTGGGCACCATCGAGAGTCAGGAGTGGTTCAGGGCACCATCGAGGGCCAGGAGTGGTTCAG
>NW_006921625.1:10836128-10854663 GCF_000298275.1 Orycteropus afer afer | reverse complement strand
GAGGGCCAGGAGTGGTTCTGGGCACCATCGAGGGAGGGCCAGGAGTGGTTCAGGACACCATCGAGGGAGGGTCAGGAGTGGTTCTGGGCACCATCGAGGGCCAGGAGTGGTTCTGAGCCCCATCGAGGGCCCAACCCTCTGAAACTGATGTCTTCAGGACAAGTCCTCACTGGTGGACACGGACTGCAAAGGTTGTTGACGAGAAGCAGAACTGCCCTTCCGTCCTGGGCTCTGCTGTAAAGCATTGCCCCGGCAGCTCAGGCATTTAGGGAGGGACTGTATGAAACCCCCCTTGGGGTCTAGTCCAGGGCTGACTTCATGGGTGTGACCCCTGCGGTTGCCCTGGGCCTGCACAGATGGGCCCCACATTCGGTTTAATGCTCTGCCAATACCCTCTTGGTTTCTTACTAGTTTCCAACAAGGACCCACGCTGTCTCTTTGCACGGGGCTTGAAATCATCTTCTAGGTCCTGCTGGAACAGATGTCCCACCCTGAGTGGCCTGTGTGTCTGGGAAGCCAGGGACATGGGAAGAAGGAGAGGGGCTGCCAGGGTCTGGGCTGGACTGGAGGGGCCACGTCAGCTGAGCCTCGTTCCAGCCCCAGGGGGCTTATGGTCCAGCAGGAGAGAAGGCCATAGCAGCAGAACTAAATAAAACACAAGGGTGGGAGTGACGACCCAGGAGGGCCTCCTTGTTTGGGTGGCGTCCAAGTCAGCGATCCAGAATGATTGTGGGGTGGACCAGGACGGGATGGGAGAATGGTAGGCAGTCATTCCAGGCAGAGTCTGCCCGGGCAAAGGCAAGAAGTGACACAGAACATCAGGGACTTGCTGGCAAGTAGAGGAGGGGAGGTGGGAGATCAGCCTAGGAGAGGTGGGGACAGAGCCTGGTCCTAGGGGCCTGGTGTGCCTAGGGCCTGGTGTGTAAGGCTGAGGAGTTCCATCTGCATCCCAAAGGAGGGGGAAAGTCAGGAGGGTTTCAGACAAGCAAAGGCCCCATTCAGAGCCTTGAGCTGGGGTGTTCTGGTGGCTTGGGGAGATATAGTTGAGAATTTCAGGGAACAAAATAGCAGGCAGACAGAACAGCTGAGGGGATGTTGTGCAGAGGTTGAAGGCCCAGACCAGGAGGTGTGGACAGAGAGCACACGTGCAAGACAGAGAAGGGGTGCAGTCAGCAGGCAAGGCTGATGCCTGCGCACAGGCAAGGGATCGGGGGAGTTGAAGGCCTTCCACTGCCGACGTCAGGGCCTGCCTGGAGCATCCACTGACTGCACTGGGCACATTTGGGGAGGAGGGAGGTCAGGAGGGAAGAGGATGAGTTTGGTTGGGGCTGGGAGGTGTGGTGGGTGGTGAGTCACTGAACGTTTCCCTGTTGGGACCTGACCTCCCCGGCCCTGGGGAGGGGCCAGCCACCAGCAGGGGGGCCTGGGAGGCAGGGAAGGAGGGAGGCTTCATTCTTCAATGAGCTGTTGAGTCATTTGTTTGGAGCCTTTGGCTAATGGGAGCAGGCCAGCACAGGAAGGGTGCGGCCGGGCAGTGGGGCCAACAGAGGGACCGGTGGAGGGAGCAGGATTGGCTTCCAGGACCCAGGTCCCAGGCTGGACGAGGCTGGAGTGAGTGGCCATTGATGCTGCCCCAGGGCACCCGCAGGGTGGGACAGCGAGTGGACTTCGAGATACTGGGGGTGTCCTCCTTGGACCCCAATCTTGATTGCCACCCCTTCACGTTGGTGTTGCTCTGATTAGCAGTGGGGTCACAGACAGCTGTGTCTCCCTGTCCCTCCGCCAGTGTTTCCAGAGACAGAAATCCGTGCTGGTAGTGTGACTGAGCAAGCCTGAAATGAACAGACCATACACGGTGCCCCCTCTCCCTCATTTGCATGGAATGAAATCAGATCTTCGGAGTTCAGGAGCTGAGGAAGGAGCCTGGCTGTTGGAGTGCCTTAGGAATGCTCAAGTTTTGAACAGTCGTTTGTTTGCTGGTGGTCACCTCACTGTCGATGGATGTGAAGAAAGATCGGCTTCGGAAAAGGCCAGGCCATTGGAAGCCCTTGATGCAGTCTCCTCTGACACACAGGGGCGCCACGAGTTGGCATCAACCTAGCAGCGGGTGGCTGGGCCGCTGAGGTGCTCAGGCTGCTCTCTGGAGCAGGGCAGATAGCCCCTAGTGGTTCACAGTCTTCATTTTCAGTCATTCCTCAAAAATATATTCTGGCAACTGTCCAAGTTGTCACAAGTACCAGTTTGAACAACTGAGGCTCCGCTCTGCCTGTAACCTGCTCTGCGTTTTCGCCCGCTTCCGTCTCAGCGTTTACCTGTAATTCTTGTTCGCCTGTGGGTGGGCTTTGCTCTGAGGTTCCCCAGGGTTGCTGCTCCTGGCTCTGTCTCTTTCTCCTCTTTTTCTTGGGGCCCTGTGAGATTCCAGTTTTGATTTTACTCATGACACCAGGCTTGGTGCTAGGCAGCTGTGACACCGTGGGGCTCCTCTTCTGCCAGTGGAGGCCTTGCATAGGTCTGCAGACACACGAAGGAGCCATCCAGCCGAGGTGGGCCAAGGTGGGCCAAGAGGGGCTGGAGGCAGAGGCTCTGGGCCCCTCTGGCTTCAACCAGACTCGTTGCCGTGTGTTCATTTCAGCCTTGGGGGTTGCCATGAGATTTCCCTGCTGAAAATGGCTCTATTATTGGAAAAACATTGAGATGTTCTGTATTAGAGAACTGACCCCAGGGCTCTTGGGCCTGTCCTCCTCTCTCCCTATTTGTCGAGTGCTTAGGATAGACTGGCCTGGGCCTCACATGACAGGCACAGCCCTGCCCCCGTGGAGCTCATGGTTCAGCCTCTCCAGCGATAAGACAGACCCCATAAGCATCTCCAGATCCCACGTGGCTCAGCGGAGGATTGAGGGGATATATGCTAGAGCAGTCCATCAGGAAGTGGGCATGGTGGTGGCTAAGAATTCCAGCTGCCTGGGTTCACATCCTGCCTCCTTTAGGTGTGTGACCTTGGGCAAATGACCTCGCCTCTTGGGGCCTCCGTGTCCTCTGTAAATTGGGGATCATGATATTGGCCCCAAAGGGTTGTGAGGATTTCCTGAAGTCATGATGCAAAGCACTTGGGCACAGCACCAGGCTCCCAACTTTGGGCTCCTAGCACCAGGCACATAGCACCAGGCTCCCGGCCCTGGGTTCCTGGCACCAGGCTCCTGGCCCTGGGCTCCTGGCTTCAGGCTCCCAGCACCAGGCTCCCGGCACTGGGCTCCCAGTACCAGGCTCATAGCATTGGGCTTGCAGCAACAGTGAGGTAGTTGATTACTGATGCCCAGGCCAAGATCCAGTGGGGACGACAGCCTGGCCCGCAGAATGGAAAGGCTGCAAGGTGAAGAGGCAGTGTGTGTCTAGACCTGAAAGGGACTGGGGCTAGCCCAGCGGACAGGTGAGTGAGGGCGCAGTGAGAGGTGAGCACAGGTGGAGGTCGGGCCTGCAGGCCTACTGAACCCTGTTATGGTTTTGGGGCAGACTGAGACTTCTCTTCCCAGCTTGCGGGCTGTGAGGTCCTATGGCAGCTGTTTGCAGGCCAGGGTGCCAGCCACAAAGGTGGAGAAGATGGAAATTAGCAGAATGTTATTGAAACAGAAACCTGAGCACCTGGATTTCTGCCACCAGGAGCTTCCTGCAGGTGTTGAAGCTCAGAGGGAAGAAATGATCCCCACTCAGTGCTGAGTCGTGTGGTCCCAGCCAGGACACCACCAGACCACCCTGGGCCTGCCAGCTCCCTCCCCCCCCAGCTTCCCTTCGAGAGAGGCTGGGAGTGCCAGCCCGCCCTGCAAACTCTACCAAGTTGAGTCTCTGCACAGCGTTGCTGGTCTTGGTTTTTGCCAGAGGGAGAAATCGTAGTCTGTTTTGAGCATCAAGCCAGCCTTGTGCCTTTTGGTTTTTGAGAGTATTTTCACAGGTGGCCGTCTGTTTAGGCCTCCCTGGACTCTGGGCAGTTCCCTGTCTTCCCAGCAGGGGGCACTCATACATTAGTCTGTCGCTCTGCACTGCGCTCCCTGGGGTGAGGGGAGGGTCCCAACAGGTCCTGGTCAAGGTCTTTGATTACCCATCTGCTTTGGGTTTATTTATTTATTTATAAATAATAAAAAATTAATAGAAATGATCCTAAGAAAGTCTCTCCCTCCAAACAAAAAGCAAACAAGAAAAGTCACCTGACACCTCAGCTGCCTCTGTGTGGGAAGTCCCAGGTTTCCACAGGTTGGCCAGCGTGAAGTTCACGGGCCAGGCCCGGGGACGAGTGTGGAGCTGGGGAAGGAGTGTGCGGTGTCTGGAATAGTACGCGTGTGGGGGTGGGGTGGGGCGGGTGAGTAGGGCCTGATGAATGTGCCATTAATGAACCGCGTTCCACTCAGAATAATTGTCCCATTGTGTCCCCAGCTCTGCCCCGACTGCTGCCCATGTGGACTGCGCTCCTCCGGCCTCAGAACACGGGTCTTTGCCTTCCGTCCCCGCTGCTGATGGAGTAGAAGCTTCCACACCCTTCAGGGACTTAAGCAGGTACCATGCAAAGCTCTCTGTATGGCTGCTTCCCTGGGGGGAGGACCCGGTGCCACTGCCCCTCAAGCCTGGGGCTGGTGCTGGAACTGTACTTGGGACAGTGCCAATAAGACTGTCAGTTTGGACCCGTTACAGCCAGTCCTGGAAAAGTGGGACCTGAGGGAGGCGGGGTGGTCTGAGCAGAGCCGGTGAGGGGGAGCCCAGGCCTCTGCATACACTTGGTCTGTGGCTGATGTGAAATTGACCCTGGGAGCAAGCTGTGTGTGCAAACGGTAGCATGTACTGTGTAAGCGAGCAGCTGGAGCTACTATTTGTAGGCACGGAGCCCAGAGGGGTGCAGTCGGTTAGTGCTAGTCTGCTGACTAGAAGGTCAGCGGTTTGAATCCACCTGCCTACGCTGTGGGAGAAAGGTGTAGCAGTCTGCTTCTGTAAAGATTGTTGTTGTTAGGTGCCAACCAGTCGGTTCCGACTCATAGTGACCTCTGTATACAACAGAATGGAACGCTGTCCAGTCCTGCAGCAACCTCACAGTCGTTGCTGTGTTTGAGCCCATTGTCACAGCCGCTGTGTCAGTCCATCTTATTGAGGGTCTTCCTCTTTTTCGCTGACCCTCTACTTTACCAAGCGTGATGTCCTTCTCCAGAGACTGGTCCCTCCTGGTACATGTACAAAGTATGTGAGACGTAAAACTCCAGGCTGGGAAACCCTATGGGGCTCTGTCCCATAGGGTTGCTATGAGTTGGAATCAACTTGACAGCAGTGATTGCAGGCACACAGCTGGTTTCCGTACTCAGCACCGTCCTGCATAGCCTTTCAAGTCCCCCACAAAGCGTCCTCCAACAGAGTCTTGTGCCGGAGAACAGACTGCTCTGCTGTGCCACCCAGGCTGGCCTGGGCTCCTTGCCCTCAGGGAGCTCGCACATGAGCTGGGAGGTTCATGTAGGTGGAAAGGTAAGCCCTGTAAACCCAAAAAACCAAACCACTGCCACTGAGTTGCTTCCAGCGACTCACAGCAACCCTTTAGGTCAGAGGAGAACTGCCCCATAGGGTTTCCAAGGCTGTAAGTCTTTATGAAGCAGACTATATCATCTTTCTTCCTGGAGCTGCTGGTGTGTTTGAACCACTGATCTTTTGGTTAGCAGCCCAGTGCTTTAGCCGCTGCACCACCAGAGCTCCTTTAAGCCCTATAGGCAGTGAGAAGACAAGGGGTGCACGAGCTGTAGGTGACCCACTGCCAAACCAGAGAGAGTGTCCACAGGAATGGAGGAGTAGGGAGGGGTGGTCACTGAGAGTAGATATGGTTGGGGCAACACAGAATGAGGTGGGTGGGGCCAGACCCCAGCCGGCCTTCTCTGGACCATGATCCACAGACCACTAAGCTCTTCCTGGGCCATTATCAGGAGCCCTGGTGGCACAGTGCTTAAGTGTTCTGTTGCTAACCAAAAGGTCATCAGTTCAAAACCACCCCCCGTTCTGTGGGAGAAAGATGAAGCAGTCGGCTTCCATAAAGATTGACAGCCTGGGAAACCCTATGAGTTGTTCGGCTCTGTCCAACTCGTCGGCAGTGGATTCGGTTTGGGCTTTGCTTCCTTTACGTAAAGTTTACAGCCTTAGAAACCTTATGGAGCAGTTGTATTCTATCCCATACGGTTGCTACGAGTTGGAATCCACTTGACGGTTATGGGTTTGGTCCTTTATCTCCTGGGATCTACCTGCAACTCTGTCTTGAGACCCAGTAACTTGCCTGAGGTCCTTCAGTTCTGGGTGGCAGAGCAGAAACTTCCTCCCCATTTCTCTTGGCTTCAGTCTGGTGCTTTGCCCAGGACAAGCCCTGCTTGGGCCAAGGGTGGGCATTCGTGGGAAGCCTGCTTCTCTGGTGGCAGGAAGAGGGTGAGCCGACGTCGGAAGCAGGAGCACTCACGGATGTTTAGGGAGACCCCTTTGTTTTGCCTTGGACGTAGTAGGTGCTCAATAAAAACATGTTGGAGAAAGGAATGAAGTGATTGTTCTTATGTATCCTGCCCTTGCGTTTCTTTACACAGTCGGATGCACACCCACCATGCGGCCCAGCAAGCCCACCCTAGATTCACCTGTGAGAAATGAAAATGAGAAGATAGTTTGAGGGTTTCCCTCCCCTCCCTCCCCCATGTGCATTTGTGTGGACATTGGTTAGACAAGTGAGTCAGTACTGATACATCATTGTCAACTAAAGCCTGTACCTTTCCACGTTCCCTTCTCTTCACCTGCTGGCCTCTGTCCCAGGAGCCCATCCAGGACACCACATTACATGTCACTGCCACGCCTCCTTTGGCACTCTTGGCTGTGACATTTGCTCAGACTGACGGTTCTGGATGACCTTGGGCCTTGTGAGCCACTCTGGCCAAGTATTTTGTAGAATGTCCCTCCAGTGGAATTGGTGTTTTCTCCTGCTTAGACTGGGGTTATGAATTTTGGGGAGGAAGGTTACAGCGGTGCAGTGCCGTTCTTGTCCTGTCACGCCAGGGGTGCCCACCAGCAACAGGGTTTAGGGAAGGTGATGACCTTGACCACCGGCAGGAGTGCTCCTCTGCTCTCTCCACTGTTAGCCACCTCCAGCTCCTTCCATACTGTGTTCCTTGGAAGGAAGTCATCATGCATACCACACTTAAGAATTATGTGTCCCTTTGTTTAGGATAAGGAGCTCTTGTGGCTCTGTGGTTAAAGCATTGGGCTACTGATGAAAAGGTTGGCAGTTCTAACCCACCAGCTGTTCCATGGAAGAAAGATGAGGCAGCCTGCTTCTGTGAAGACTGACAGCCTTGGAAGCCCTGTGGGGCAGTTCTGCTCTGTCCTCTAGGGACACTAGGAGTTGGAATCAACTCAACAGTGGTGGGTTTTTGGGTTTTTTAGGATAAAGCATCTATATACTTTATTTGGAATTTTTCTGCTCAGGAGATGTCTCTTCTCCCCGGTTTATTCCTTTATAAAATCCTCTGTTTATACACTGTGGACTCATGGTATGTGTTTTATACTTTGGGCTGTAATCCAGTACTACGATTTTGTTGCTCAAGTAGTTCCAGCTTTGGTAGTCGTGCCATTCCTTGGCTTCGGGCACTTTATTTCAAGAGTGTCCAGAAGCCCCTGGGGCGGGCTCCCGGATATAATCAGATTTACCTTTGTAAGAGCTTCCTCAAGCTGCCTGGTGGAGGAGGAGTGGTTTCAGGATCCAAAGGCCGAGGTCCGTAGGCTCCAGGCTCAGCTGGACCCGACCAGGGACGGCTGTCTATCACTGTCAGTGCACTTTCCACCATGTGTCACAGTGTGGCCAACTCTGTGCTTGGTGGAGAGTGGACTGGACCCAGGGATCCAGACAGATCTTGTCCCTAGAGGTTTTCAAAGCAAGATTATAAACTGGACAGAGGAAAATTTCACTTCCTGGAAATGGGAGTCATTAGTCACCAGCCTGGCCAGTGTGAGGTCAGCTTGGTCCTGCATGGGTTGGACATCCACCCTCCATCAGTTCTTTCCAGCTGTGCGGTTCTCGTAGGTGTTGGCCCTCCAAAGGGTGCTCCAGGCCCCTGCACCCGGCTTTGTCTTGCCCTCTTTGGGCTTCAGGGGCGGTGGGCAGGGAGACCTTTGTCTTTACAGAAGGCCTAGCACTGACAGATGTTTTGCTCTTGAAACACGCTGGTGACTTCCCACGGCCTCCTGCAGTCTCTTTTCATGGCTGCTGTGCACATGGTGACGTCACCCCACGCTTCCAAGGCTCATGGCTTTTCTCCAGGAGTTCTCGTACATTCCCTGCCCCTCCCCCACGCCCACTGCTCATGTTAGAGGCCACCAGCCCTGGGGAGACCAGATGTGAATCAATTGAAAGGAAGGAGGCAGGCCACGGGGGGAGGGAAGCTTCCTCTCTTTGCTTCCCAGCCCTGCCTGAAGCAGAGAGCTGGTCCAGCAAGGGAGGCTCTCCGCTGAGTGGCCACTCCTCCGATGATGGTTCCTCCTTCGGTTTGTCTCCCCGAGGGCCTTGCCTGTCAGTAGATCATCCTGACCGGCCAGAGCGATTGGCAGAGCAGCAGCAGTAAGTCATTGAGCTGTGGCGTCTCTGGGTGGTGCCGTTAAGCAAATAGTTAATGAAAAGTTTGGAAGTTCAAGTCTACCCAGAGGGGCAGCAGAACAAAGGCCTGGCGATCTATTGCCGAGGAATCAGCCACTGAAAAGCCGGTGGAGCCCAGTTCGACTCTGAGGCACATGGGGTCGCCATGAATTGGAGGCAGCTTGATGGCTACTGGTTAACTGAGTTGGAAGGAGCTGGGGCCAGGCCAGGCATTTGATACTGAGAATGTCCAGGCATGGCAGTGAGAAGGCCATGCCAAGGCGGCCACGCGGAACATGGCATTTCGGACCCTCTAGGGGCTTGTGGTGCAGTGCCTGGGGCATTGGACCCTGGGCCTGTTTAGAGCTGACTACTGTGGGAGGCAGATGTCCTTTGTGAGTTGGTAACTTGGAAGCGTGGCCAAGGACGCCCCAGGAGTTGGGAGGAGATGAGACAGGAGGGGCAACCGATGCTTGCCAGGAGGAAGCCAGCTCCAGGGCACAGATGCCATGTCCCAGGATCACACCCCGAGAAACTGCCCTAAACTGAAGCCTATGGAGGGGAAGTGGCCTTGGCCCAGGGTTTGTGGTGGTGGCTGCCCCCCTCCACGCCCCCTGCTGGTGGCTGCCCTAGTTGCTCTCTCTCCATGTGCACTTCCCTAGGACCTGAGAGCGGCCTTCTCCCTAGCGCCCTCTAGGGTGCTGCCTTCCACGTTAGAGAAGCAAGCCCGCAACACACTATACCCTCATCCTCGCACTTGCAGCCAGTTCAGCTACTGCAGTTAATTTCCTGGGTGGGGCCGGGCCCATCCTCCTAGTTTTATGGTGAAGGACGTGGGGGTTGTTGAGGCCGTGGGTCTCTGTCGAGCAGACCTGCATCAATGACTCTAGGGAGTCTAATCGGGCACAGCCTGTCGTATGTGCACCTCGGCTTCTTCATTCTCCTGCTGCAGATCCAGTTGAGACGGGGCACAGTGGGGACTGATACGGTGCACCATCGTCATCCCAGGGAGACCAGCGGAGCCATCAGACGAGGGTCTTGTGCTCTGTGGTCTCCCTGTGAACCTGAACAGGGTCTGGGCAGCTGCGGGGGGCACGGGCATTGGCTGGCAACGTGTCCAGGGCTCCACCTTGCTGGACCACTGCTGGAGGAACAGGCTGGGGGCGGCTGTGCTCTGCTCTCCAGAAAGAGCCCAGTGGAAGTGGCCTCTTGCAGTCTGGGTGACAGGTGGGCGAGGGCGAGTCAGGGCCCAGCCCCGCTTAGCTCTGTCCTCCTCCTGGGAGGAAGTCAGGGAGGACGGGCCATCTCAGGCGTCTTCTGGCTCCACACTGGAGCACAGCTGGGGGAAACTGCAGGGGTTTAGCATTTTGACCCCATTTGGGCCAGGGTCCCAAGGCCCCTCGGGCAGCCTTGGAAGGGACTGGCCCTGAAGTGGAGAGGCGGGTGATGCCGTGGGTGTGCGAGAAATGGTGAGAGCAAGGCTGAGCACACAGCCTTGGGGGTGGGACCCACTGTGGGGTGCAGAGCCGGGACCCCTCTCCTTCCCCATCGACCCTGTGTTCCATTGCTGCCACTACATAATGGTAGGTTTTTACACCTCAGGAGGCTGCTTTTCCTCTGGGCCATGTGTGTACATTCTGGGCTGCAGAGCCAGCTGGAGGTTGGGAATGGGGTTTGCTAGGAGCAGGTTTGGTCACAGACTGTTCCGAAACAGGGTGGGAGATAAACCCTCAAACCAAAGGAGGAGACTGAACAGCAGAGGGCCCAGGGAAGGGGTAGGAAGTTTTTCACAAGGACACAACACTCCGTTCAGGGCTACTCCCTGCCTGGAGGGTCAGGCCATAACCCCTGTGGAGCATGGTGTGACTGTCAGGAGCAGGCCATCTTGAGTGATTGGAGTCTATGCGGAATCGCTTCATGCTCTCTGGAACCTTTGGGAAGTTCCTGTTTTGCTTGCATTTTTTGGCCCATCCATCCAACTGCTGGACAAATGTGTCCTGGGTGCTTGGTCTGTGCCATGCGTCTATTCATTGGCTTTTAGCCTTTGCTGTCCTGACCTGAAACACCTAGGCAGGACCCTTTGGTCTGGGAAGCCCCAGGCAGTGACGCTCAAGGAGATGGGTATTTAGACAGAGATGGTGGGCGCAGGGCCTCCAACAGGGACACAAGGTGGGGCAAGCCATCCTCAAAGAGTGGGATTTCTTAAAGGCATTCGAACTAACCAACAAGCAAGCAGAATATTCAAGGGGGATGTCTTCCAAGGTGGAGCACCTTTGCTCAAACATCTCTGACTCCAAACCACAGTGAGAAATTTCATGTTGTGACTAGCATGCACCTACTGACAAACACACACACACACAACTGCACAAAACTCCCTGTACTAATTTTCTGTTCTATGCTGTTCCTATTTCTGTTTATATTCTCGAGCCCTGGTGGCACAATGTTTAAGCATGCGGCTGCTAACCGAGAGGTCGGGGGTTTGGCTTCCCAGAAGAAAAGACCTAGTGATCTGCTTTTACGAAAATTACTAGAAAAAACCAAACCCGTTACCATCAATTTGTTTCTGACTCACAACGACCCTATAGGACAGAGCAGAACTGCCCCCTAGGGTTTCCAAAGCTGTAATCTCTACAGAAGCCAACTGTCACATCTTTCTCCCGTGGAGCAGCTGGTGGGTTCAAACCACCGACCTTTCAGTTAGCAGATCCCTGTGGAGTGAAGCTTTACTCTGATACACATGGCGTTGCCGTGAGTCAGATTCGACTCCACAGCAACTGGTGTTTACCACACTGGGTGTTGCCCTGTGTGTGAGTGTCAACAGTTGCAGGTGTGCTCCTGGACAACACAGTCATCCGTGGTGGTGATGCTTGCATGAAGTAGGAGCCCTGTCATCTCTCTCTAGATCAGTAGGTCAAAGAGAAATGAGAAAATGAAAAGCGAAGAATGCATTTGCTTTGTGCCAAACTTTTTATGCTAAGTACCCAGCCTCCCAAAAGCTGCTTGATACTGTCGATGTCTGTCTCTCTCATTCTCTGGGGGCCAGGGGATGCAGGCAGGAATTGGGGTCAGCCTGTGTCACGGAAAGATTTTCTTCACTTTCACGAGTCAGTTCCAAAGATCTGGGTGTTAGGAAAAATAGTCCCTGGCCCTCAGACAGGGTTTAAGCTCATTGCGTCCAGCAGTGGGTAAGGAGGATGCAGAAGGAATCACACAGACAGAGCCCCTGAGATGGTAGTGAAAGAGGGTGTCTTGAGGTCTTGGTAGTGCATGCATGTCCTCGTGCACACATGCCCCTGTGTACACGTCCAAGCGCACGTGCACACACACACTCACACACCCTGCCCACAGATGGTAGCTAGCGATAGCCACTCTTGGGTGCTATTTCAGGCCAGAGAGTTCTGGATCTCTCCTTCCTGAGGCTTGAGTCAGTAGTTCTGGGGCCGCAGTGCCTGGCTGCCGCTACCCCACTCACAAATAGGGCAGTCCCAAGTCAGGCTCTGTGTCATCTTCGCGTCTGGCCTGGAAAGCCAGTCAGCCCCAGAGCAGCTTCCTGTGCACACACCACTGGCCTTCCGAAGCAGGGGGTAGTCATAAGAGCCCCTTCTCTCTGCTTCATAGGGATGGTGGGCCAAGAGGTTTGGCGCTTCTGAATTCGCTTCCTTGCCTTTTCTTCTCAGGAGGGTTCCCACCTTGAATGGCCTGATTGGGGATAATGGGGGGGGGACTTTGTCCCACTCCAAACTGCAGTCCACAACCTGTTTCTCGAGTTGACCTTCTTGAAGCAGCTTTGCTGTCGGTTTTGGCAGCTGGGAGATCCCATCTCTGTTGACACCAAATGTTTTCCTTAAAAGGCCTTTTGTGCTGGAACCAAGGAGCCTTGAAAACCAACACGCTTTAGCTCCAGAGGAACTCAGTGAATTGATGCAACAATGTCCAGACCAAATGCAACATTAAAACTCTGCCGACAAAACCCAAAACATTCTGTAGTGTTCTTCTGGGAAATGGTTCCCTGAGAAGTAGGATGGGTAACACCCGTTGGGCCTTTGAGCCTGGACAGTAGCTGTGCAGCCATCCTCACCCTCCTTTTCTGACTTGTTCCTTCCTCATGAACATAACCTCACTGCCCCCAGAGCTTCCTGTCTAGTTTTTGGAGTGGCTGCTGTCAGCTTGATCCCGTACAGAGAGTTCTTCAAAGAGCATGATGCTCTGGGCAAGCTCCTCCCCCCCCACACACACTTTTTAAGCTAAACTGTTTGGTTTTAAGAAGACTTCAGGGTTATTTTTGGTTTAAGATTTAAAGATCATCTCAGGACAATAGCTTCCAGGGTTTATCCAGCCTCCATGTCTCCAGTAAGTCTAGAGTCTATGGGAATTGGAATTCTGTTTTGCATTTCCTTTCAATCAGAATTCTTTTATAGAATCTCTGGTCAAAATAGTCTATGAAGGTAGCTGGGCACCATCTACTTCTTCTGGTCTCATGGCAAAAATAAAATAATTTTTGCTTTTGTTGTTGTTGTTGTTGTTGTTTCTTTTTTCAAGATAACATCTCAGTTAAACCTTTCCCCCACTAGTAGCCATCAAATTTTGATTCATTAACTGGATTCAATTTAAATGGCTTTAAGTTAAGCTTTAAGTTAAGTAATAATTTTCTTTAGATAACCCAGAGCCTCTTCCTATAGCTGTTTTTATAAACTAGGTTTAAGGTCATAGGCAAAAACAAACAGCGTGGCCCAAGGTGGACATTCAGCCAAATAAAGCCCCAACCCAGTCCCAAGTTCAGGCTCTTAGAACAGAAGTCAAGTTTCATTCAAATGTGGTAAGAGGGAACCAAAGTGATGGTACGGCAGGCGTCATACTCACATGTGGATGCCATCTGGGGCCACAGAGATGCCTGAAAGAGAACCACTGCCCAGTGCTTAGGATTTTAGGAAAGGCAGTGGGCAGGCCTGGATGGTGCCTTGGATCTTCAGAAGGAGGTTGTTACAGAAGTGTGCTGACGTGGGCTAGACATGGAGGCCAACACTGGAGGCATATGCTGTCAGTGGGCAGCGGTAACACAGAGCCCTGGAGCCTGTCTCAGTCTGGCTCCCTAGAGAGAAGTTCCACGTGGTTTTCCCAGCCTCCCCGCAACTGCATCTTGGGGGTGATGCAGGTCAGTGACTGGAGGAAGCAGGACTCTGCCCAGGTCCCATTCTCCATCTCTATTTGCTTTCTCAGCACTCTCCAAATGGATGTTTCTATGGCCTGACCTACTTGCTGGGCTAGTTCACAGTTCAGGGGACCATTGGTAGTGTTTGGAGAGTATCGCCACCATGGCAACTGGAGATGTTCCTGGGGCCGGAGTCAATCATGGAACTGCCCGGGTTGGTTTTTCTCCAGTGTCCGAGGTGCTTCAAACCCCCTACCTTTCTTGACTGTGGCTGTGCCTTGGGCCTTTGTGGGACTTCAGAGTCTGCACCATAGAGTTCATCACTTGGTTACGGGACTGCTCAGGTTTGGTGATTTCTCTGGCGTGTGTCTGTATGAAACTGCACACTAGGGCCATCTTACTCTGCAGTTGTGGGCTTTGCACCTAGTGGACATGTAATGCTGCATTGCTGATTCTTTGAGAAATGATGGCTGCATTCCTAGACTTACCCAGGTCCAGGGTGTCTTGGGGACACGAGTGAGGAAGCTTAGTAGGGGAGCCTGTCTCAGTGGGCCTTGGCCTGCCTTCTGGGCCTTGGAAAGTCTGTTGTTAGCTGCCATCGAGTCAGCCCCTGGCCCCATGCACAACAGAATGAAACGCTGCCTGGCCCTGTGCCGTCCCTGTGAGGGGTTGTGGATGGAACGCTGGAGTTTTCACCAGGTCAGAAGTTGATCACCAGGCCTTTCTTCTTAGTCTGGACACTCCGCTGCAGTCTGTTCAGCATCACCGCAACATACCAGCCTCCGTGGACAGACAGGCGGGGCTGCACGTGGGGTGTGTTGGCCGAGAATCAAACTAGTTTGACATGGAAGATGAGAATTCCATCACTGAACCATCACTGCCCTGCATGGATAGTTTCTTTCAGAAGGATCAGCACAAACCTGGTCCCTATGAGGTGGAGGTTAAAGATGTCCCAGTTGTCTGACTTTTCCAAACTGCTAGACCACTCCATCATCCTAATATCAACTGCTTTAGTACTTCTCCTACCTGTAGTGCTCTCCCTTCTGTCCTTGGGTTCTGTAATTTGCTGCAATGTCTCACAGAACTCATGACCCATCAAGGAAATGGCTTATATGGTTGTGGAGGCTGGCAAGTTCCAAGTCCGTGGATTAGTCATGAGGCTGGAGGCTTCTCCTAACTCACACGGTCACAGGGTTCAACGAACCCAGATCAGCAGGTCAGACGACAGGCTGCTGGCTCAGAAGTCATAAGGTTGGAGGCCTCTCCTAACTCACAGGGCCTGAGAAACCCAGATCAGCAGGTCAGACGACAGGCTGCTGGCTCACAAGGCTGCAGAAGCTAGTGAATCAGGTCAGAGGGTTGGCTGCTAGCTCAGGTCCCAAGAACCGGAGGTCAGATGATGGTGAGGCAGATACAGCATCCAGAGTAAGAGAGAGAACTTTGGCAGGGCATTCATATACCTTGGATGCAGACTATACCGTCAAGGAAATTCCCTTACTTGAACAAGGCAGTGCAAGGGTGTGACTTGAATTAGTGGTAAGGGTGGTGACGGGTGAGGGTGGTGACTTGAGTCACACCCTCTAGTAAGATTCATCCCACCCTAATCCTGCTTCATTAACATGACAGACAACTCGCCCCCAAATGGGACCACCACAGGCATAGAATCTAGGCTTCACAATGCATCACAAAATGGGGGGCAATTACATCATTACGTAACTACCAGACCACCGAAAATCATGGCCCAGCCAAGTTGACACATGCCCTTAACCATCACAGGTTTTGTATACCTTATTTGCATGGTCCCATCCAGTCATTGTGTGGGAGTCACAAAGCCTATGGTTCAAACCCAAAATCCAATGCTCATAGTGACCTGATAGGATGGAAGAAAACTGCCCCATAGGGTTTCCAAGTCTATAAATTTTGGGGGAAGCAGATTGACACATCTTTCTCCCATGGAGCAGCTGGTGAGTTCAAACCACTGACCTTTTGGTTAGCAGCAGAGTGCTTTACCCACTGTGCCACCAGGACTCCAGACTATGGCTAAACCAAAAACCAAACTCACTGCCATTGAGTTGATTCTGACTCATAGTGGTCCCTCCTTGGGTTTCTGAGCTGGTGTCTCTATGGAAGTAGATTGCCCAGTCTTCCTTCTGAGGAGTAGCTGGTGGGTTTGAAACGCCAGCCTTCTGGTTAAGTAGTCAAATGCCTTAGGTCACCAGAGCTCCCCTAGACTATGGCTAGAAGGGCCATATTGAGTCATTCACTGCACTGCACCCCTACAATTTCTCTCTGTGGGCCTAAAAGCCAGCAGAGAGGCTGTGTAAGTACACGATCTGAGAGTGACTGGGATTTGGTCTGCAGGGGGATGGCTCTGACCGTGGTGGGTGCTGCACCGCACAGAGTGGCCAGGTTGGAGTCTGCAGTATGGGTAGGAGTGAGGAGGCCATGGGGGAGGGATGCACAGCAGAGGCATGTGAAACCAGCTTCTTGAGACGGTCAGTGTAGGCAGAAGGACAAGGGCTGCCTGCACTGATATTTCTGATGGCTGGTGTTAGCTGGGTGCCTTGGAGGCTGAGACCATGTCTCTACCCTTAGCTCCAGCTAATGGCCTGGTGCAGACTGGTGCTTGGTAGGTGCTTCAAAATGGTGGAACGAGGGATTGGAAGGATAACTGCTAGCATTTAATCATTTTGGATGGAAATCGCTCAAATATACTCAAGCATTTTCTTTCCCTAAAAAGGCTGGTGGTTCAAACCCACCAGCCACTCCTCGGAAGGAAGGTTGGGCAATCTACTTCCGTAGTGATACTGCCTCAGCAACCCAAGGAGGGGTCTCTGTGAGTTGGGTCCAACTCGACGGCACATAACAACAACAACAAATTTTATTTTGTTGTTGTTAAGAATATACACAGCAAAATATCCACCAATCCAGCAGTTTCTGCATGTCCAGCTCAGTGACAGTGAGACCATGCTTTGAGCTGTGCAACTATTCTCACTCTTTGCTGAGTTGTTCTCACTGCCCCCTAAAGTTCCTGTCTACTATTTTGAGGTGCTATTGTCACTGGTAGCATAGTGCCTAAGGCACTTGACTGCTAACCAGAAGGCTGGTGGTTCAAACCCACCAGCCACTCCTCGGAAGGAAGATGGGGCAATCTACTTCCGTAGTGATACTGCCTCGGAAACCCAAGGAGGGGTCGCTATGAGTCGGGTCCGACTTGACGGCAAACAACAACAACAACAATTGTCACTTTCATCCCATATAAATATTTCTTAAAAGAGCAGAATGCTCAAGGCAGATCTTTTTTTACCAGTTAAACTAAACTGTTGTATGGGTTTAAGATGACCTCAGGGATATTTGGTTTAAGGTTTGAAGATGATATTAGGGCAGTAATTTCAGGATTGTATCCACCCTCCATGGCTCCAGAAAGTCGAGTCCATGAGAATCTGAAATTCTGTTCTGTATTTCCTCCCTTGTGATCAGGATTCTTCCATAGAATCTTTGATGGCAATGTTCAGTGATGATAGCGGGGAACCATCCATTTCTTTTGGTTTCATGGCAAAGGCAGTTGCTCAAGCGGCAGTGAGCCACACATTGCATATCCTCCTTCTGTTCCTGACACTCCTTCTTCTGTTGTTCCAGGTCAGTAGAGACCAAGTGTTGTGCCTTGGATGGTCCCTTACAGGCTTTTAAGACTCAGACACTATGCAACCAACTGGAAGGTAGAACAGAAGCACTAAACATGTTATTAGGCCAGTGAACTGGGATGTCCCATGACACCATGACCATCAACCACCAAACCAAGGAACCAAATATCATTAGGTATTTGGTTGTATATAAGCAACCTCAGCACCTACTTTTTTTTTTTTTTCAGTCATTGTTGTAAATATATGTACCACACTTTTGCCAGTACAACTTTTTACAAGTGTACAACTTCTTGACAGCAATTACAGTAATTGGCTGTGCAACCCTACCCTTAATACAGTTTTTCTATCACAACTAACCCCTATTTGCCCTCTCCTCCCACCGCACTAGTAAACTTTGGTCCTTATATATTTGTCTGTTTATATAAGTAAGGTTGTACAATATTTGTCCTTTTGTGATTGGCTTATTTTGCTTAGCACGAGGTCTTCCAGTCCCATCTTTACTATAGCATGTATCAAGGCTTTATTTCTCCTACTGGTTGAATGGGAGCTCTGGTGGTATAGAGTCTAAGGCATTTGACTGCTATCCAGAAGGCTGGTGGTTCAAACCCACCAGCCACTCCTCAGAAGCAGGATTGGGCAATCTATTTCCGTAGTAATACCACCTCAGAAATCCAAGGAGGGGCTAAATAGTATTCCATTGTATGTATCTACCACATTTTGTCTATCCATTCATCTGTTGACGGGCATTTAGGTTGTTTTCACCTTTTGGCTATTATTGTGAATAGTGCTGCAATGAACATTAGTGTACGAGTCTCTGCTTTCAAGTCTTTTGGGTATATACCTGAGAATGGAATTGCTAGGTCATGTGTTAGTTCTATTCCATCCAAAACCATCACACTGTTTTCCACAACAGCTATCCCATTCTGCATTCACACCAGCAATGGATAAGGGTTCAGATTTCCACCACATCCTTGCCACCATTTGTTATTTTCTGTTTGTTTGTTTTATATTCCTTGCCATCTTGTTGTTGTTGTTGTTGTTATTTGCCATCGAGTCGGCCCCGACTCATAGCGACCCCTCCTTGGGTTTCCGAGGCAGTTATCACTATGGAAGTAGGATTGC
>NW_006921625.1:10832177-10835363 GCF_000298275.1 Orycteropus afer afer | reverse complement strand
AAGGGGAGGCAGTAAAATGGGCAGGAGTGGCGTCGGCAGACAAGGGGTGGGTATCTGTGTTAACAGCAGCTACTGTGGTTTATCATATCCCTGGGCGAGGCTGTGGGCTTTCAGGGTCTTTGGTGGTGCAGAGGTTAGGTACTCAACTGCTGACTGAAAGGTTGGCAGTTCAAACCCACCCACCAGGAAGAAGGCCTGGGTATCTGCTCTGTAAATATTCTAGCCAGGAGAGCTCTATGAGCAGTTCTGCTTTAGTACGTGGGGTTGCTATGAGTTGGAATCGGCCCATCAGCATGTGACGATAACAACATGGAATGCATATGCTGTGCTAAATGCCCCCAACTGCTCATGTTTTGGGATTCCTTGGTCTGACTTTAATGGCATTGCTGTTTTTATCAGCTGTTGCTTCTTGGTGCTAGCAGTGTGTTTGCCTTGTTGTTTTCACTTGCTATTGACGTGATTCTGAGTGTGCAGAGTAGAACCACTCTGTGGGGCTTTCAAGGCTGTGACCTTTGGGAAGCAGGTTGCCAGGCCCGTCTTATGAGGTGCTCCTAGGTGGCTTTGCACCTCCACCCTTTCGGCTGATAGTCGGGGGCTCAACCATTTGAGCCCCCAGGACCTATGTTACCTCCAGCAGCCCCTTTGCCTCTAATCATTATCCTGCCTTGGTTTTGGTTTAGATTTGCGTCTCCTGTGGGCCAAATTGCTAGATAACCAAGCTTGTTTTAAATTGTGTGTAAAGTACATGTCAGAAGGCCTTACATGATGATCTGGGGAGGTCTTCCATAAGTCAGTTACACAATGCATGGATTTGAGTTGCATTGACTTCAGTGGCCCCAGGATTATTTTTGTCTGTCCCCTTGTTCTCGGCTGTGTTTTTTACAGCAGTGAGAAGGTGCCATCCCAAGAAGTGAAGTGTCATTGTGTCATGTTTTTTGATTGTCGAGATTCTAAGTAAAAGCATTTACTTGAAACCCGTTGTGACTCACGGCAACCCTGTAGGACAGAGAACTGCTCCATAGGGATTCCGAGGCTGTCACCTTTACGGGAGCGCACTACCACATCATTCTGCCATAGAGCTGCTGATAGGTTTGCATCTGAGCGCTTAACCACTGTGCCACCATGGCTCCCCTTTCGTACTTGAAGGCCTTCTTATTTCCCCTATACTTTTGGGGAAAAGTTGTTTATATTATAAAAGAAGGAAAGGAAATTAGTACCACCTGAGGTCTTACTAAGGAGCTCTGGTGGCCTAGTGCCTGAGTCATTTGACTGCTAACTAGAAGGTTGATGGTTCAAGTCCACCAGCCACTCCATGGAAGTGGGCAATCTACTTCCATAAAGATTTACCACTTCGGAAACCCAAAGGGGGTCACTATGAGTTGGAATTGACTCGATGGCAGTGGGTTGGTTGGTTTGTTTTTGAGGTCTTGTTATTTTAGGTAATCTTTCCGATACCCTTGTAAAGTGGACACCTTCTCCCTTTTGCCGGCTGAGGAGAAGAGTGTCAGAGGGATGACGCTGCTGGTTCAAGGCCCTGCTGCTAACAAAGGAAAAGTCAGGGTTTGAACCCCAGCCTCTTTCCATAGCCCTAGCTTGTTAGTGCAGCAATGCTTCTACTACCGATTGCATGGTTCTGTGCTTTTTTATGCTGTGCCAAGGGAAAAAAAAGTTAGCAGATGAGTTTTAATTGTTCTTCATTATTATTATTTTTGTTCCCATGTATTTCCCCAGTGCCAAGCCTAGGTGCCAGGGAAGGAGCCACTTTCCTTGAAAAGGTAGCAGTCTAGGTTGTGGCGTTGTTGTCAGGTGCCAAGAAGTGGATTCTGACTCCTAGCAACCCCCGGTGACATAGCAGAACTGCCCCATAGGGTTTTCCAGGCTGTCATTGTTATGGAAGCATTTCTCTTCTCTCTCTCTCTTTTTTTTTTAAATTATGCTTTAGGTGCAAATTTACAGAGCAGGGTTTGTTTTACATTCAACATTTCGTGTAATTTGGTTTCACTCCCCAGTTGCCATCCCCAGCCCTAACCCACTCTCCTCCTCCCCCTTCCCAGTGACCGCCCCTCCCTGTACCCTTCTTAGTTTTGCCCTCCTGTCTGTCCAGCTTTTCCTCCGTGTGAATGGTGCCCCTGTGGTGCCCCATGGCCGATTGCTGTAAGGGATGTGTCTCCGTAGAGTAGGTGGGCGCATCGCCCTGGGTGGGGTGTTCTGCATATAAGTCTCATTACTGTTGGGCTGAGAGCCAGCCCTTGCGAGTGAGTTTTATCCCAGGCCTGGAGTGTATCCCAGGGCCATAGTCTTGGGGGTCCCAAGAGACTCCATCCAACCAGTAATTCTGGTCGTTACTGTGTTTTTGATTTTTGTTCCACGTTTTTCCTCCCACTCAGGATCTCCAGTTTTGATCCCTTTTTATGGAAGCATTTCACCCATAGAGCCACTGAGGGGGGCTTCAAACCACTAACCTTTTTGTGGTTAGCTGCTGAATGTGTTAGTGTTCACAGATTTTTCAGCACCGTGTGGCAAGGTTCTCTGGACTCCTCGCCTCCCAAGGGGTCTGAGAGGTGGCATTGCTGTCGCATGAACAAATGCTCGGGGTGTGGTGAATGGTGAGAGGGTGTGGTGAGCGGTGCTGGTTCCTGCCACCAAATGACACCCAGAGCTGACAGTGAGTGACAGCTTCTCTGCATGGAGCTTGCCAGAACAAGTCTCATCACCCACCCCCCTGACAATCACCTTCTCTCCAAGACTGACTTTATCATTAGCCATTTTCATATCAATGCAAAAGTGCTCTTCCTAATGTTTCCTGGAAATTTCATGTTGTTGTGTCCCAGGAAACAGTGTTGCTATCTTGGCTTTTTGTTTGACACTGACATTAAATAAACACAAAAGAATGTCACTCACCTTTAAGCTCTCCAATCCTGAGGGCCTGAGACGGGCAACCCCCAAAGTACCCCTGCAGAGGCCTTTGGCTACATTTTTAGAAAACATTCAGTGTACTGGAGCAACTTTTAAAACGTTTTAGCAGTTTTATGTTTACTTTACTTTCTTTTGGGGGCCACAATTTAGATACCTTGGAAGGCAGAGGGATGCTGGACAAAATGGGGAAGAGGCTTCCCCTTACCAGCAGAGCCCCCACTTTCCTGCTGTGGTTGTAGCTGTTCTTTGTTCTAGGTCCCCTGGAGTGTG
>NW_006921625.1:10823128-10830277 GCF_000298275.1 Orycteropus afer afer | reverse complement strand
CCCTTCTCCTGTGAAGAACCCTGAGTGTGGCAGCCCGGTGCCCGGATTTCCGGGCAGCTGCTCACATGGCTGGGCAGATGGCTCAGAGCATCACGGATGGACGTTCAGTGGGTTACCGGGCGCGCCGTCCTTCCCCACTGGTGGGCGCGCTCTCGAGGACAAGGCCGCATGTTATCAGTAGTGGAGCCAGCCGTGCTCCGCTTGGTGGAGGCAGGACTTGGCTGTGCAGCGATCCAGGAATCCGATCTCTTCTTCAAACCACAGAGCAAATGTACTCTAAGTGGCCTTTAGCCCGACGGGTGTTTATGGGAACCGCCGTTCCTGCTATGGTCATCTCCATTACAAACCCAGGCGTGTTGGGAGGACGGGGCTTATTGAATCAGTCTGGCTGCCGGCTCAGATTTCAACAAGGCAGGCTGGATCCAGGGTGGGCCCCACATCCCAGTCGTGCTTGCTCTCCTTCCAGGGCCGCATGTGTTTCTGAGAAGAGTATTTTCTGAGAATCGGGGGGCGGGGGACAGTCAAGTGGTGACTTCATGAGAGACATAGAGGAACAGGTAGAAACAAGACAGGCGAGAGGGGCCTGTGGCTGTAGTGCCGATGGGGGCCATGGAGGGCTCCCTCCCGGGCTTCAGCGTGGAGCCTGCTCAGGGCTGTGACGTCAGGCATGCTGAGCCGCGTGTCTCTCCAGGCTCTGGCTCTTAGTAGCAGACCCTCCTGAGGAGCAGGTGGGCACGGGCCATTTGTCTTCGTCCCTGGAGCTGGAGAAGGTGTCCTCCAGTAAGGGAGACACGCTGCGGGAGTGTTTTCTTCCTTTTAATGCTGTGAACCTTGAACTCTGCTTGTCCTGTTTTTCATTCATGTGTGGTATTGTTTGGCACCTGAACACGTGTAGTATTGGGAAAGACTTGAGCTTGAGCAGGGAAGAGCATTTTCAACCCAAGTGTTCTCAGAACTGGAGCTATGTTACTCAGGGGTGGGGACAGGTGACTGCTCCCTGTCTAGCTCACTGTCATGGCTCTGACCCCCAGAGCCCGAGAGCCACGAGAAGGATAGTGGACCTTGTGTTTGGGAAAACAGCCTCCTCAGCCACTGGGAGGCCAGCTGTCCCGGCATCCCATCCTCTTACCCGGATGAGTTCCTCAGTGACCCGCTCCTGCTGATGTCAGAGTTCCTGTTGTATCTATGTGGCCTTTTGGGACAGGGCCCCTAAGGTCTCTGTCCTGTGGGGATGATGGGATTTCAATACATCTGTAGGCTGATTGGCCTCACTGTGATGGAAGCCGCTTATGAAATGTTTTCATGGTTAAGTTGGTCCATGTGCTTGTTCAGGTGTCTCTCCTGGAAGTACTACTTCTGAAATGTGTCTAAATATGGATGGTTTGTTTATTCATTCACAAAATCCTGCCCTCCCTCTCCTAACGTTTTTGTTCTAAAAAACAGAGAGAGGAAACATTTGGGTTTGGGGCTGGCGCCATTCCTAACGACTCTCCTTTGAGAGCTCGTCCACCGTCTGAATAACTGAGACTGATTTTTCTCTGACAGATTTGCTATTTTCCAGTCTAGAGGTTTTTTAAAAAATGTGTCGAGAGCGCTCCTCTTTTCTGGAGAGGCTGGGTCTTTCATGCGAGCGTGGATTTCCACGCACCTAAAAATACATGCATGTGATTAATACACAAGGCAGAGCTGTGGTGTGAGAGACCTCCTGTTGTAAGATGCTGCTGCCAGGGGTGGGGGCCAGCACAGGTGCACACCTGCCAGCAGGTAGGGCTGGTGGTGACTGTCATCTCCAGTGAGCGTCTCTCTTTTTCTTTAGTGGTTTCTGGGAGAGATCAGCGTACGGATCTGTAAGAGGGAAACCAGAAGATAAGAGTCACAGGTGGTCTGAAAGTAACTGGAGGAATTTTTTTTTTTTAATTTAATTTTAGGGTGGCTTTCCCACAGATTTCCAGTTTGGGGTGCCTTTCGGCGTCATCCGTGGTCCCAGCTGACAGCTTCATTCTGTGGGGCGTGCAGGGGAGTGAGGAGGATCCATGGTCCTACGTCTCTGCCTTATGAGTGGAGGCAGAAATGCTGGAGGAGCCAGAATGCACATGGGACTGGGGTGGGGGCAGGGAGCTGGAGGATCAGGAGTCACCCACTAGCTGCTGTGCAGTTGATTTCGACTTGGCCACCCATATATGTCTGAGTACAGTTGTGCTTTACACAGTGGTTCAGTGGTTGCTTTGCCAGAAGTTAATGGCCAGGCCCTTTTTCCGGGATGCCTCTGTGTGACCTTGAACCTCCAACCTTTCGGTTAGCAGCCCAGCGTGTAAACTGTTTGCGCCACCTAGCGACTCCCAAGCCTGACCAGACCAGGCCAACCTCACTGCCACGGGGTCAATTCCGATTCATATCGACCCCCATTCAGTTTCCAAAGCTGCCTCATCTTTCTTTTGCAGAGCAGCTGGTAGGTTCAAATCACCGCCCTTTTGGTTAGCAGCCAAGTGCCTTAACCACAGCACCACCAGAGCTCCCCAAAGCATGACCCAGTTCCTTGCTATTTAGAGAGTGGTCCACAGAGAGCAGTATCAGCTTCACCTGGGGGCTTGTTAGAAATGCCCAATCCCAGGCCCCATGCCAGACTGGCTGAGTCAGAATGTCCGTTTTAACCAGAAGCCCAGGTGATCTGTAGGCGTGTAAGATCGAGACGCTGGCAGCTAGTTAGGGCCTCTCTCCATCCTGGTCCATTTCTCTAACTGCTACTTCCTATTGGGGGAGGAAGTTCTGGTACAACAGTAGCCATTGTTTGCAAGTGGGAAAGAGGTGGCAGGGGGAAGGAGCATTCTGCCACCAAAAACACGGGCTTCTCAGCACACATGGCCAGGAGGCAAACGCAACAGGAGAGGGCAGGAAACCTTTGTGCAAACGTGGCCCGTGGCAATTGATGACGCCTGCTGCTCAGCCCTGCCTTCTGCTGTAGCCCCTGGTGGCTCAGCTTCTGCTGAGTAAAGCACCATTAAGTACTGTGTCCTCTGTGCAGTCAGAGACCCCCATTCTAGGGTCTCCCTACACTCCCTCCCATCTGCATCCGCCAGCCACTGAGGGCCAGCCAGGGGCCGTGCTCTCCTGCAGGCAAAGGGGTTGTCCTGGGGCAAGTTCAGCCTGCCAGTCATTGCACCACTCTCCGATGGAACATGGCCTGAGCTCTAAAAAACAAGTCACGCATTTGGAAACCCATGCCTCTGTAGACCGTTAGAACCATTGCTTGAGCAGGATGGTCGTAATCAGAATGGAAGGGCTGGGATGGACAGGAGAGAATTGTTTATGGGTGTCCAACAGGCTTTGGTGACTGACTGGATGTGGAGGGAAGGCTGGACATGGTGGCAAACAGAACGTGCAGGTTCTGTGCTTGGGTGACTGAGAGAAACGGGGGGTAGTAACCAAGACAAGGAGACGGAGTTGCAGGCAAGCTTGGGAGAACGTTGATGAGTTTGGGCTGGGGTGTGGGAAACAGATGGAATCAGAAGTGTATTTGGGGAGAGTGCGCAGGACAAGAGAGAAATCCTGGACACCAGCTCAGTAGGCTGAGCAGCTCAAGCCAGGAGGCTTGGAGCTCTTCAGGCACCTGGAGTAACAGGTGAGAGAGCATGGTCTTCTCCATCGACCGTGTGGTTTCTGACCTTTGCTTTAGTCTCTGCGCTGCTGGGAGAGGCTGATGGTGCCGAACTTGCCCCACCTGCCTCGCCTCTCAGTGTTTCTCAGAGGGGAGGTGCCATGTTTGTAAAGACTGAGCACATGAAAACACCAGGCAACGGCTGCTGCAGGGACAGCCTGTGCCTGGAAATGGTTTGCATTTCTGTTGCTCAGAAGCTGGAGAGGGCAGCTAGGGCTCAGACAGGAATCCTCTGTAGACCTCATTGGAGCTTTTTCAAAGTCTCATTTCTTGAGGCAACCCTTGCTAAGTCTGTCACTTAAATGACAACATTCCTAATGTGGGCTGCAGCCAGTTTCTTAGTTCCTGAAAGTAGATTTCACTTTGGATATTATTGTTGGACAAAACAAGTAGTTTGTCCCCTAAAACAAACTGAGCTGCAGAGGCTTCTGTGCTTGGGAGTTGGCCAGATCCCAAAGGATGGCTTGGGTGCAGTTGTCCATGGACATCGTTCCCAGATGTCTCCAGTGTGACCTCTGTAGCTAAGCACCCATGTCCACAAGCCTCTGACCTTCATTCTTCTAGAGGGCGTGCTCCTTCTTCTCTCTGGCCATCTCCTATTCACTAGCTCC
The DNA here is from genome assembly GCF_000298275.1 of Orycteropus afer afer. Taxonomy (NCBI): domain Eukaryota; kingdom Metazoa; phylum Chordata; class Mammalia; order Tubulidentata; family Orycteropodidae; genus Orycteropus; species Orycteropus afer. The sequence goes on along the minus strand of NW_006921625.1, from coordinate 10,826,011 downwards.
CTTCTCTGTGACGACGTCTCTGCATGCCTTCTCTGAGGTGAGCTGAATGCAAGTGCATCCCGAGTCCTCCTGGGTCAAGGGTCAGGCCATCATTTTCCGCTGGGGACACTGGGACAGGGTACCCTGCTGATGGTAGGTAGGACAAGCAGCCAGCACTCAGATATTGATTGAGTGTGGCTCTGCAGGCTAGCATGACATCAAGGTCAGTAGAGGCTGGGTCACTCTCTCCCCATCAACCCCCCCCAACCCTGCCTTTCTTTCCCACTGTCTACAGCCTGTTTCTGTGGCTATAGTTTTGGTTGCCTAGGAAACCACTATTGCCTGAAATATGATTGGCTGATCTTACCAGATGGGTTGCCGGAGCTGGGGATAAGCAAAGGATGTTGAACAGTTCCATCCTCTCCCCTTAAGATGAGTGGTGAGGACGTAGGCATTATAATGACTGCCCGGTGAAAGCCCATTGTTCGTGGACCAATGCTCTTGTTTCAGGTTGCATGGGGGGTGGGGGATGCTGGTTGTCCACAAAGAACTGACTTGATCAGAGCTGCTCATGTCCATCTGTCCTGTGCTGAAAGCAGGAGCTTGTATGTACGGATTCACCGGAGCTTGTTGCTGGATGGTGGTTTGTGTACGGTTTGCTGCCACCTGCCAAATGTAGTGCAGAGGATGCGGCAGCGTGGCGGCCAAAATGGAAAGCCCTTCTGCTTGGTGGTCACTGAGCAGACTCAGGTTCAGCACAAACCGTGGGCGGTGTTTTCCATTGCACAAGTATTGTATCCTCCTCTCATAGATGAGGAAACTGAGGCCTGCAAGTTTGAAATCAAGGGGCCACCAAAGCTTTTCTATAATGAGCCAGGTAGTTAATAATGTTACCTTTGCAGACTGTATGCTTTTGTCCTAGCAACTCACCTCTGCTGTTTATGGTATAAAAGCGCCATAGTAATTTACAAACCAGTGTGCCAATAAAACTTCATTTGCAGAAACAGGTGGCGGATTGTAGTTCGCTGCCTCCTGGTGCTCTGATCCACTCCTCCTGCCCCCACCATGCGGTGACTGTCTATCAGTGTTGGGTTTCCTTGAGCCCGTGCCTGGACCACCTGTTTTCTTTAGTGTAAGACATCTCACCCATGCTCATGGATTTAATCACTATCATCTGCCAATAGTGCCCCAATTGATAACCTGACATTCTGTCAGGAAAATATCAAACGATGCAGGAAGCATCAAAAGAAGGTGGAAGGGAATACACAGAATCACTGTACCAAAGAATTGGTCAATGTTCATCCATTCCAGGAGGTAGCATATGATCAAGAGCCAATGGTTTTGAAGGAAGAAGTCCAAGCTGCACTGGAGGAATTGACCAAAAACAAGTCTCCAGGAATTGTCAGAAAACCAGTTGAGATATTTCAACAAACAGATGCTACGCTGGAAGCACTCATTAGTTTATGCCAGGAAATCTTAATGATGGCTACCTGGCCAACTGGCTGGAAGAGATCAATATTTGTGCTAATTCCAAAGAAAGATGATCCAACAGAATGCAGAAATTATGGAATAATATCATTAATATCACACATGAGTAAAATTGTACTGAGAGTAATGAAAAAATGGTTTCAATAGTACATGGACAGGGAACTGCCAGAAATTCAAGCTGGATTCAGAAGAGGACGTAGAATGAGGAATATCATTGCGGACATCAGATGGGTCGTGGCTGAAAGCAGAGAACACCAGGAGGATGCTGTCTTAGTCTCCTGTGTCACTCTAGCAGAAATACCATGGGTGGATGGCTTTAACAAACAGAGGCTTATTCTCTTACAGTTTGGAGGCTAGAAGTGCAAGTTCAAAATGTCAGCTCTAGGGGCTGGGTGAAAGCCCCTCTGCCCTGGGCTTCAGCTCTGAGTCTTGCTCCCGGCCCACTGAAGCTGGAAGCTCCTCTTAACTCAGACAACGTCTGGGTGCTGAGGCCAACAAACCCAAAGTTTACAAGTAAAATGGCACAGTCCCAAAATGATCAAGCAACACAGCAGGCCACTAGTTCAAGTCCAGAAACAGTCTCAGGATCAGCAGACAACATGGCAGGCTGCTGAGATGAAGACTCAGCTACATGCAGGATCCAGATGTGCCAAAAAGCTCAAGATCTTTCTCAAAATGTCTTCTTATCTACTGGAAGCAGACCACATCCCTAAGGCAGCTACTCACAGCAGATTCCACCATGGAGTTGATTACCAGTCTCACCATGGGGAATAACTACGTTCAGCTGCCTAGCCACTCAAAACCAGGCCCAGCCAAGTTGACATATAACTGTAAGTACCACAGATGTTTAGCTGTGTTTTATGGACTATGCAAAGGCATTCAACTGCATAGATCATAACAAATTATGGATAACATTGCAAAGAATGGGAATTCCAGAACACTTAATTGTGCTCATGAGGAACCTATACATAGTCCAAGAGGCAGTCATTTGGACAGAACAAGGGAATACTGCATGGTTTAATATCAGGAGAGGTATGCATCAGGGTTGTGTCCTTTCACCATACTTACTTGATGTGTATGCTGAACAAATAATCCGAAAAGCTGGACTGTCTGAAGAATAGCGCACCATCAGGATTGGAGGATGATTTATTAAAACCTGCAATACGCACATGACACAGCCTTGCTTGCTGAAAGTAAAGATGACTTGAAGCACTTACTGATGAATATCAGAGATTACAGTCTTCAATATGGGTCACACCTCAACACAAAGAAAACAAAAATCCTCACAACTGGGCCAATAAGCCTGTTAAATATTCACAATAAATGGAGAAAAGGTTGACGTTGTCAGGGATTTCATTTTACTTGGATCTACAATCAAGGTCCACAGAAGCAGCAATCAAGACATGATCATCATCA
>NW_006921625.1:10810458-10821848 GCF_000298275.1 Orycteropus afer afer | reverse complement strand
TCCTTTTAATTAACTAGAGTACCCATACGTAGCTGTTGGCTGGCGTGTTGGACATCACACCTTCCTCTTGTTCTCTCATTGCGTTGTTGAGAATACTTGACACAGGTTGTCTTGCCTTGGTTTGTCCCTTCTGACTGCTGTCCCCAGAATGAAGGCCACCTGAGGGCATTCTTCTTGTTTGTGCTTGTGTCCCCAGCACCTAGCCCCATGCCTCACATGTGGTCAGTGCTCAGTAAGTATTTGTTGAATGAATGCATGAACAGTGAATGAACATCTTGCTGGCATAAAGAATCTGTGCCCCACCTGCCCCATAGGTGAAAGGCCCCTGCAGGCCACCATTCAGAGGGGCACTGACAGGCTTGCCTGGATGCCCAGGAGAGGATTCTGAGGGTCTTCGGGCCTGATGTGAGGTCCTGACCCATCACCCAGAGAGAGCAGGTCCAGCACCCTGCGTTCTTGTCACCACCCTGTGAGTCACAGCTTTTGCTAGTGCCACTGGTTAGTTCAAGCAGGTGTCTGCCCAAATGCTTTTGCACAGAGCGTCCCTAAGAAATGCAGGTGGGCTGCAGCTGATCAGCAGGTCACTCTGGTGACAGTCGGAGCCTCCATGTCCCCTTCTCTCCTCTCTTTCCTTTCCCTAGCCTCTGTTCTGCTCCCCTTGGCAGGCATCTTCTGTTCCAGCTCCTGGCTCGCCTCTTTTCCCTGCCTTCACTGCTTCCCACGAGGGCTGCAGAGATGGAGGAGGTGGGTGTGGGCTGTGGGCAGTGAATTACCTCTGCTGCACTCGGAGCGTGTGCGGAGAAGGCAGCTCTTCACGCTGCAGCCCAGTGACAGGGCAAGAAATTACTGTGGGCTGGTAGCCTTCTTGCAGGGTGGGTACCTGAGGAGCCCTGGTGGTGCAGTGGTTAAAGTACTTAGCTGCTAACCAAAAGGTCAGAGATTTGAATCCAACAGCTTCTCTACAGGAGAAAAAGATGTGGCAGTCTGCTTCCGTGAAGATTTGCAGAAGCTCTCTGGGGCATTTCTACTTTGTCCTGTGGAGTCATGATGAGTTGGAATCGACTTGACTGCAGCGGGTGACCCTCCTCATTCAGAAGGGCCCACCGTTTTTCCTCTGCCTTCTCCTTAAATGGAAATAGATCTTCTCGCCTGAAGACTGGAAGCTGTTGGCTCTAGGCAGCGGTGCCTGGGTGGGAGTTGGAGACAGAGCTGGCGCAGTCCTTTCTGCCCAAGGTTTGCTCCAGCCGGTAGCTCTGGGTCCTTGTGGAGCTGAACACTTAGCCAGCTTGGGCCCACGCCATCAGCATCTCTATGTCATTTAGTCCAAGGTGTTGGTAGAGTTCCGGAGTCCAAGAGCGTTAGAGCTGGGAATGTTGGTGGGGATCTCAGAAATCGCAAAGGACTTTTCCAAAACAGAGAGTTGTTTTACGCCCCATGAGCACAGCGTTTATTCATTCTCAGTCGGGCCTTTCCTGCTAGTCATTATTCAAAGTAGTAATTTTAATCTTTTCCCTTTAACTTTCACTTTGCTAAATGTATATATATTTTTGGAGGAACTGTACCATGTTTTAGGTTTAAATCACTGACACCATCCCGAGGCGGTGACATAGCCCAGCTTGCGAATTCTTATTCCCCAGAGGATGTGTAAGGAGCAGTTTTTTTGGGGTCTTTGCCCCAAAGTGTCTTTTTTCTCCTTGGCTCATCCCATTGGTTTCCAAGGGAGGTGGGTGTTTACTCTGTTCATCCCCAAAAAGAGAAATGGCTTTAGTCATCACAAGAGAAAAGTTCATTTCTCCTGAGGTTCAGCAGCTAACTCCAAGGTGGTTAGACACAGGGCTTTGGACCGGTTTGAACCAGTTCAGTCATGGCCAACAAGCAAAATAGGGACAGACCCAAATTCTAAAAATTTGAGCAAAGCAGAAAATAGCAGGAATGAGGAAGGTTACAGGTCAGAGCCCTGTGTGGGAGACTCGGGAGAGGTGTAATGAACCTTTTCAGGAGCCTGATGTGGGACACTGGGGGGGTTAAACCATAGGGCTCCTAAGCAGAAGGTCAGTGGTTCAAACTCCCCAGCTGTTCCGCAGGAGAAAGACGAGGCAGCCTGCTTCCGTCACTCACAGCCTTGGAAACCCCGTGGAGCACTTCTACTCCATCCTGTGAGTAGGAATCGACTCAATGGCAGTGCTTGGTCTTTTTTTGGGTGAAGAGCGACATACATCAAAGCTGTGCAGTTGGCCACCATCTTTGAGCCAGACATGTTGTTTCCGACTGCCTGTCAAGAGATCTGGTTGCTATGCAACGTGCATGCTGCCCTTGTTTTCTAAGAGGGAGATTATGTTTCCAGCAGGGCGTCGACCTGTAGTTTTTCCCTTTCTGGTTCCCATTTCAGTACATGCACATTTGACGAATTCTATCTGTTAGAGTTCTACTTTATCAGCCATGGCTGGGAAGAACCATTTTGCAGCCCTGGTTAGACATACTCTGGCCTTCCACCTTTTCAGACTTGCCCGAGTTAAAAGCAGCCCAGGATGGCATGCAGAGGCCCAGAGATAAGGGGGAGTGTCATCCAGGGATGTGACTGGTGACTCCATGGTGACGGTGTGCTGTTTGTCTGGGTTGAAGGGTGACATCTAGAAATCCCCTGGCCTTCCCTTTGTGAGTGTATAGTGAGTTATACTAGCCTGTTTGCAGGGGCCATCTGGGAGGAGCTGTCGTCCCTGCAGCTCTCCTATGCAAGGCCACCTTTGGTGTGAGTACCTCCTCCAGAGTCCATGCCACCTTGAGTGCACACGCCACCTTCAAGGTACCTCCATTGCCTGCCTCCAGTGCCCTCATGGCATCAGTGTGGATGAGATCTGTGTCTCCCTGGAACTTGAGAAGCAAACCGGATCAAAGGCAGCTTCCAGCAACTGAAGGCTACCCCTGTTTGTCATTCGTCGGGGCCCAGCTGCAGTTACTAATGGTGCATTGTCCTGCATTACCCGGCAGACATCAAGGGGTCTGGAAGTGTTTTCCCTGCAGGAAGAAGGCGGAGAGGCCGCTTCACGTCAGGGAAAACATCTGCACACATGTAGGTCAGCCGTGGGGTTCCAGCAGAGCCGCTCACAGAAGGGGGCCTGGTGACTGTTGGTTTCCTTTACTGCTGAAGGTGGAAGGAAGGGCCCCTGGGCTTTCCCAGAGGGCAGGGCTGCTGCGGATGACTCTCACCACACGGTCTCCAAGGAGCCTGCTCCTGCTTTCCAGGGGCAACAGTGGAAGGCAGACGTGCACAGCAATGTGTGTGCGCAGAGGGTGTGTGTACAGAGGGTGTGTGCAAGGCAGCTGGAGGGAGGAAGAGGGTCAGGCCAGCCCTAGGGCATTCCAGCATGGGTGTGGTGAGCACTGAGGCGATTGTTGTTTCTTAAAAAAATATTTTATTGTGTTTTAGGTGAAAGTTTACACAGTACATTAGGTTTCCATTTCACAAATTTTATACAGATTGTTCTGTGACGTTGGTTACAGTTTTCACGGTGGGTCAGCATTCACATGACTTCCTTTCTGTTTGTTTGGTTTCCATTGGTCTAGTTTCCTTTCCTCTCCTTGCCTTCTCATCTTTGCTTTTGGGTAAATGTTGACCAATTGTGTAGTTGATTGTTTAAGGGTGCACATTACTCACTGTAATACTGTTTGTGTTATGAGCAAATCTATTAGGTGACCTCCAGGAGTGGCTTCAGTGCCAAGTTCAAAGGGTATCTCAAAGTGATAGTCTTGGGGGTTTCCTCCAGTCTCTATCAGTCTGGCCCTTTTTAGGAATTTGAGTTTTGCTCTACAATTTTCTCTTGTTCTCTTTGGGACCTTCTGTGGGTCCCTGGTCAGAACAGTCAGTAGTGGTGGCTGGGCACCATCTAGTTCTTTTGGTTTCAGGTCAGAGAGGGCGTGGTTCATGTGGGCTGTTGAGCACTTAGTTTTCAGTCTGAAACTCGTGCCTGGGAAAGTGTGTTTATGCTGCGAGGGGAACGAGGCAGTGGTGGGGTGGCGGTGATATTCTCGTGGGAGACCTGGGCCAGTTCCCGATCCCTGGCCGGGGCCCTCCTGTGCAGCCCCACCCATCTGTCTGTGGGAGCTCGTGTGCTGCTCTGATTTGAACAGGTTTCTGCGGAGCTTTCAGACTTAGACCAGGAAGAAAGGCCTGGTGACCTGCTTCTGGAAGTCAGCCCGTGGGAACCCTGTGGGTCACAAGGGTCTGAGCCATGGTCCTTCATGGGGATGGGGCAGGCCTGGGCAGTGTTTCCTTCTGCTGTGTGGGCTCTATGAGCCAGGGCCAGCTGGTGGCAGTGAACAGCAAAGCAGGGAATCTCATGACGGAGACCCAGGCCCACAGGGCAACCGAAGACAGAGCTGCTCCGGAATGCCCCTTCCCCGGCCTGTTCCAAGTGACAAAAGGAAAGCCAACTCAAATGGCCATAGAGGAGGGGGCGTATTTTTGTTTCCTGTGACTGGGATTCTTTCAGGGATAATGCCAGGATGACTTTAGAAAAGCCTTCCCCAAAAAAAGTTCTCAGCATCAGAGCTGGTGGATTTTGTAGTCACCTTTGATCTACAATGGGAGCTCTGGTGGCATAGTGCCTAAGGCATCTGACTGCTAACCAGAAGGCTGGCGGTTCAAACCTACCAGCTGCTCCTTGGAAGGAAGACTGGGCAATCTACTTCCATAGTGATACTGCCTCAGAAACCGAAAGGGGACACTGTGAGTCGAATCGATTTGATGGCAGTGAGTTTGGTTTGGTTCTTTTCGATCTACAGTGGCCGCCTTACTCCTGGAGCGTCTCTCTGGGGGCTGCTTATCCTCTCTGGAACCTCCTGAGCTTCTCACGAGCTTGCAGCTACTGGAGAGTTTTGTGCTTTAGCCCCTGGTGCTGTTTGCATGGAACAGAGGGCCCAGGAGGGATGAAGAGACAAGAGGTGAGCTGGGCCCAAGGTCCTGCTCCTCGGTTGGGTCTACAGATGGCCCCTCAGCATCTCAGCTTGTCTCCTGCCCTTACCAGGGAGTTGTGGGACATAGACCTGCTCCTGGGACAACCCCCCAGTGTCTTTGCACCTGTCCTGAGTGTCTGTAGGTACCAGGGACAAAGCTGAAGAGAAATGACAGGAGACTTAGGGAGAGGGGAGCGACAGGAGCAGTATGGTCAGCAGTGTGGCCAAAAGCTTCCAGCATATTCTCCCAGAGCCTTGTTTGGATAGTTCTGGACTCTAGACAAAGGTGGGATCAGTGGGGAAAAGTGCCCGGTGAGAAGGGAACAGTGCTCCAGATGAAGGTGGTACCTCCACAGGCTGTCCGTGAGAATTAGGGAAGGCGGGCCTCAGGAGTGGAGAGATGTTTGTCCTCGAAGTCCATCTGGTCTAGCCACTGTAGTCACAGTGAGGGATGAGTGTGACAGAACCAGCTCTGTGGACCTCACGCCATGTCCCTGACACCCTCACGGAGGCATGGTGCTCACCACCCATCCACACTGCACAGTTTGGACCTCCACAAAGACGCTGCAGACTTGAGCTGGGGCGGTGGGGCCTGGCCACTGCTTCTGTAGGCAGGACAGCGAGCTGGGCTGAGTGACTTCACCTCCATGCCTCTCTCCCGTGTGTCTGGCCCTGGATGTCCTGGTCCTGCCACGGCAGCTCCCTGATTTCAGGGCTGGCAGTGCTCTCTGTCTCCCTCTAGTTCTTTCCATCAGTCCCTAAAAACAACAAACCAAACTCATTGCTGTCCAGTCTGTTCTGACTCGCAGCAACCTGGTAGGGTCTCCAAGGCTGTAATCTTTACAGAAGCACACTGCCACATCGTTCTCCTGTGGAGTGGCTGGTGGGTTTGAACCACTGACCTTTCGGTTAGCAGCTAAGTGTTTAATCACGTACCACCAGGGCTCCTTCTGTCAGTCCATACCTACATTTACCTTGACCAGGAGGCAGGTGGCGCTGTGACTGAGGCTCTGCCCCATTAAGTGACCCCACTGCCCTCAACTTAAGGGGGAGAGGGTGTGCACAGAGCACACCAATGAGCCCATCACCACCATGGAGAGCAGTGTGAAGCTTTGACCAGCATCACAGTAAAGACTCGTGGACAGTCCTCAGCAGCCCTGGGCTCTGAGCGTACGTGGGCTCACTCTGCAGACCGAGGACTGTCCGTTTTTCAGAGCCTCAGTTAAGACATCTGTCAAAAGGAACTCAATCCCATGCCCTCTCTGCTGCAGAATTCTGCAGATGAGAAAGAGAATGTGTGATCAGGTTTGGGGACTCTGAAGTCGTGATACCTAAAATGGTTGTGAAGTACCATGTGTGCTTCATGTCATTCTATAGCACAATCCTGGTGAAGTAAAACATTGAAATGCTGACAAATTGTGCAAAAGTCCCATCGTAGCCCCCGTCTGAACTGTGTCTAACATCAAGGAAGCCTCTTAGTGTCTGTTAAGTGGGAAAGGTGCGAGACTCAGAGTCTAGCAGTCGTTCAAGTCTGCAGTGGCCTTGGATATGCAGCAGTCTTTGTGAAGGACCAGGACCGTGCAGCCTGGCAGCCCACTCACACGGGGTCTTTTTTAACATGGTAGCTTCTGTTCTGCCGTTCACTCTGCTGGACCCAGGTATTACCTTTCCCAGTCTGTGCTCAGAATAGCAGGAATTTGTGATTTCTTAGATAATGTTTTTCCCTACTTCTCCAAATGCGGTCAAAACCCAAAAACCAAACCCACTGCCATTGAGTTGATTCCAACTCATAGCAACCCCCACTGGGTTTCCAAGGTTGGAAATCTTTACAGAAGCAGACTGCCTTGTCTTTTATCCACGGAGCAGCTGGTGGGTTCAAACCCCAACCTTTTGGTTAGCAGTCAAATGCCTTACCACAGCACCACCAGAGCTGCTTCCAAATGTGGCCACCTTTCTGAAATTCAGGGCTGAAGATGCCTGGTACGTGGAGGGGGCAGGGAGCAAGTGGGCACCAGCTTTCCTGGAGAGGGTCTGCACTGCCCAAATCTCAGGGGTTCTTGGACTCTCTCCCACAAATCCAGATGTGGTGCTTTATTGGGAAAAATGATTAGAAGATGAAATAGGGCAGCCAAGGTATAAGATAAAAAGGGCCGAAGTGGCAGAATGATGCCTGCATATAAAGGAGGGGACCAGGCTCTGTGCACCTTGGGGAGCTGAAGGGTGCTTGGACTGACAGCCCTGGCTTGTGGGAAGCTCACAGTCTAGTGTTGGGGTGCTCCCACACTGTGTACGTGGGCATTGTAGACCCTGAGATGGGGCTTCATAATTCAGTGGAGGTCCAGGAAATGGAGAGAGCAAGACAGGAGGACTGCATGGAGGAGGTGATGTGTCTGCACAGAGGAGGTGATGTGTCTGCATGTCAGGTGTCTGCTGGTCAGGAAGGGCAGAGCGGCAAGCAGGGGCTGAGGGCCGGTAGAAGGTGGGTGTTTGGTTTGGCTGTGCTTTGGTCACACGGTGCGGGGCTGGAACGGGGAATCCGAGTTGGAGGCCTAATCTTAGAAGAGTTTAGGTGCCACGCCAAGGAGTTGGACTCTGTCTTGAGCATGGGGGGCCTTGGATGGATTTGAAAGGAGAGACTCATGATCAGATGTGAGTCTGTTGTTCAAGGGGAAGAAGGCAGAGAACAGCTCCCATTGTTCCTTTATCTCGCTCTGCATCACACAAGTTGACTGTTTCACTGTATGCTTCCAAATTTGTAACCTATGAGTTGGGGTGGCCTTGTGCTTCTAATCTGTGGGTCCAGATTTTTAGAATCAAGAGGCCTCCTTCGCCTCTAGGGTTTTTGGAAATCAGCATTCCTGCGTCCTCCCCGGGCCCTCCCTGGCTGATACAGAACTTCAGCTCTTACAGCCCCACGAGGAGAATGGTTTTTTTGCATAAAAGGCTGTAACCCGGGAAATTATTTGGAAAAGGCTGGGCTGTTGTCCCAAAGGGGATGAGGGGACGCCTGCCCCGGGCTATGTGCCTGAGACTCAGGACTCACCGTGGAGCCAGTCCCCACTCATCCTAGCTAAGGGCACATGCAGCATTATTTTGCTTAATAGCCCATTGTGCTTACAGACAGAAATAGATTTACTTTTCTGAAAACTGTGTGGCCTTGTAAATAGCCAGCACGTTGGAGCTGGTGGAAGCGCTGGTCTGGCCTTAAAGATAAAACAAACCAAACTCGCTGCCGCCAAGTTGATTCGACTCATAGTGGCCCCTCTGATTTCCGAGGTGGTATCTCTCAGAAGTAGATTGCCCAATCTTCCTTCCGAGTAGATACTGGGGGGTTTGAACCGCCAGGCTTCTGGTTAGCAGTCAAATGCCTTCGGCACTACACGACTAGAAAGCTGAATTTGTATGCGATTAGCCAGGGCAGTCAGCCTACAGGGCAGCTAGTAGAATTTAAGCATTGCAGAGAAAGCAGAGGCTGGGACGGGGAGAAGGCAAGTGCATCTGGGAGATGTCGTTGGAGGAGCAATCTGGTGGCAGTGTACGGAGCCTTTAAAAATCACAGTGTTGGCCCGGGGAGGAGGTGGCTCCGAGGTGCCAGGTTTTCTCTGCAACAAGCAGAGCCAGGAGATGATGAGGCTGTGGACAGCACCGTCCTGCTGCAGAATGAAGGGAGAGGGGAGCGGTGCCAAGTCGGGGGTGTCCAGCTGCCAAAGCTGCCAGGGACCCTGCTGGAAGGGCCAGGCTCACAGGGAAATCAAGGGTACTCAAGTTTTCCGAGGAAATGAAAGAGCAGCTCCTAAGCCATGGTGCTGGAAGTCAGGAAGCAGCTCTCCAGGACAGAGCATCTGAGAGCATTGGGTGCACAGTTGCAGGATGGGAAGGAGCCCTGATGGTGCAAGGTTAAACAAACCAAAGGTTGGCGGTTCAAACCCACCAGTCACTTAGTGGGAGAAAGATGTGGCAGTCTGCTTCTGTAAAAAGTACAGCCTTAGAAACCCTATGGGGCAGTTTGCCTCTGTCCTACTGGGTCTCTGTGACTCGGAATTGACTCGACGGCAGTGGGTTTAGTTTTTTGGTTCGTAGGATGGGTGAGCTCACCTGTGAGCATCACCTCAGGTGAGCATCCTTAGTGGTTAGAGTCAAGCGTTTGTCCCCTTGGAGTCCCTTGCTCTGAGTGCCGTGTGTTTTCCTTTCCCCTCTCCTCCCCTCCCCTTCCCTCGCCTCTCCTCCTTCTCATTCTGAGGCTTACTTCCAAGTCCTGGCATTTCCAGGCAGAAAGTTGAGGGTTTGTGGGGCTCCAGTCCCAAAGTACTTAGTGAGTTTCTGATGGTTTCTGTATCTGGGGACTTCTGCATTGTTTAGCAGTAATGCTGTTTTTCCCTCCCGACTTCTGTTGTTCATTATGTAGAGGATAGCATGTTGCTGTTGCTTGGTGCTGTCGAGTTAGGAGTTAATTTCGACTCATAGTGTCCCCATGTGATGGAGTACAGCTGCCCCGTAGGGGTTTCCTGACTGCAGTCTTTACAGAAGCAGATAGAGAAAGGTTACAGCAAAAGGTTTCTTTGTCTTAAGATTTCTGTTTACTCGAGTTCAGAGACTGTGGAAGGATGGTCTGGTCTAATGACCATTAATGATGGTGACCCTGAGCTGGCTGTTGCTCTCATTGGTCCCGTGGCCCGTGACCACCGAAGGCAGCAGATGAAGCCTCTCTGGTGTTGGCTTTTGAAGTGGGATGTGGAAATGTGACGAGTCTGATCTTCTCTTCCTGAATCTGCCTGTGACGTTTGGATCTCCGTTCACATGAGGGCACGTCCACTCACCAACATTACCCTTCATCCAGTTGCTTAAGACAAAACTTGATTCTTTTCCTTCCTTGTTCCTTACCCACCATCCATCAGCATGTTCTGTGACAAGTAAAGGAAGGAATAACCAGTAACCAGTGGCCATTGGATTGATTCTGACTCCTGGCGAGCCCACATGTATCAGAGTGGCCTCTGCTGCCCTGGGTTCTTAGTGGCTGATATTTTGAAAGTAGATTACCAGGACTTTCTTCTGAGGAAACTCTGGGTAGACTCAAACTTCCAGCCCTTGGCTTAGCAGGGAGCATGTTAGCTGTTCGCCCCACAGCTGTTTCATTTCATTTACATTGAAGTCCAAGCTGAAGCCAGAGTATTGGTTTAAGTAGCAGGAACCTGGAGATGCTGGAAAATGTGTAGCCTCGAATGGAAGTGATTTGAGAAAACAGCACCAAGCTGGCCTTGGACACCTGTCATAAGAGTGACGGTGAGGGTTGGAACCTGTTGGCATCTCAGAGCACTTAAGTGTGTGAAGAACAGAGACAACAGCTGGGTGGACTGTCACTGGGTACGCGTCTGGCCTGTTTCTTTTATCATAAAATCGAGTAGTTTGCTGGTAAGAACACTTCTGAGAATCTATTTTAACTCAGGTGGGTTATTGTCACCAAACCCTTCACCTTGAGACAGTGGTGCTCGTGGAAAATTGTACTTAGTCGTTGGAGGTTTGTTATATGTGATAGAAATCTGAGGTCATGTACAGGCCTTGTCATATTTAAACGCTGGCCGTGGCTTGGATGTTTTTCATATAATGAACTCCATCCTGTGTGAATGGTGAGTCAGATCCTCTTGGAGTTAAGGAAAGCAGATTTCTTCCCTGAATCGATTGTACACAAAAGAGTAAACACTGATCTTGGCTGCCACTTGTGAAAGGCACAACCTGGAATCTTGGCTCTTTCCTCGATGCTCGTCAGTCAGCTTAATCTTCAACATAAATGGTCGATTCCCGTTACTCATAGATTTGTGGATAGAATCTAGATTTGTGGATTCACTTACTCAATTTATGTTTCCTCCAGAAATCAGTACTTAGGGGAAGGGGAGGACCCCCAATGAGATGGACTGGCTCTGCGGCTGTGACGATGGGCTCGAGTGTGGCAAGGGTTATGAGGAGAGCACTGGACCTGGCAGGGTTCCGTTCTGTAGTACACAGGGTGTGTGAGTTGGAACCGACTCCCCGGCACCTGACAGCAGCAAGAGAGTCTTCATGGTCGTTCATGGACGTGCACGAAGCAGCAACAAATAGGAGTCGCTCAGCTCTCTGCCTCGTGCCAGCTCTCCCACTGTGAACGGGTGTGCCTTTCGCGGTCTGTTCAGTTAGTCCATGTTCTCCACATGTTCGCGTTTCTCTTGGCAACGTCACTGTCCACACGGCCCCAGGCATAGTGCTGAAGTGCTGTCTTATGGTCCTGAACACGGGAGGCCATGCCTTGCAGGGAAAATGTGTATGTTAGGTGAATTTCATTTGGACATGAGGCACAGGGCTGTGGGCTGTGGGTTCAACGTTAATGAGATAACATACATAAATAAGATGTCTTTAAGCAGAAACATATACAAGATTATGTATTCATGGGGTGGCAACTGTGACCA